>NC_092761.1:32711711-33011711 GCF_047496795.1 Chiloscyllium punctatum | reverse complement strand
GATGGTGTACATGGCATCTGTAGAGTATCCATGTCAATGGGGAGAGGTAGAGGAACTGAAGGAGTTCTCTCTCTCTATTAATGTTACAGTGTACCCATCACAGTACATCATATTGTTGAATACCCACTGTCCTGGCAGCAGTTACGGCCTCTTCATTCAGAAGCAGTCAGCCATTCCCATCGTCATCGGGTCTCCACGTAGAAAGAAATGAATATATCTTGGATAAAGGCCGTCCCCTTGATGCATGTGTCAAAACACCATCCCCACCACCAATCAACCACATCAAAGTATTCAAGCAATGGGGTCACTTGGAGTGTCTGGGAGCTGATGATCAAGGATGGAGCAAAACCTCCCATGTCTGAACGGATTTGAGTGAACCCCCCAGTACACTGTATCATTAAGGCATATAATCCCTCTCCATTTCAGTAACATACTGCCTTCCATTATTCCTGTAAATGGAATGACAGGTTATATCATGTTAAATTCCACCTGCCAAACTATTATCTCGTGTCTTTACCTTTCTGAATCATTTGCAGACTCTCCATCCTCTCTTGATAATTTTTTCTCTTACTTATCACAGCGACATAACAATTATTTTAAGAGTTGACAAGTAGGTTAGACCAGGGAAACCCAGTGGATGTGGTCTATCTAGACTTCCAAAAGGCCTTTGATAAGGGGAGATCCCATGGTGTTAGAGGTGAGCTACTGGCATGGATTGAGGATTGGCTGTCTGACAGAAGGCAGTGGGTTGGGATAAAAGGTTCTTTATCAGAATGGCAGCCAGTGACAAGCGGTGTCCCGCAGGATTCAGTGTTGGGACCGCAGCTGTTCGCATTATATATTAATGATCTGGATGAAGGGCCTGGGGGCATTCTAGCGAAGTTTGCCGATGATACGAAGTTAGGTTGATAGGCAGGTAGTACTGAGGTGTAAGGGAGGCTGGAGAAGCATCTAGACAGTTTGGGAGAGTGGTCCAGGAAATGGCTGATGGAATTCAATGTGAGCAAATGCGACGTCTTGCACTTTGGAAAAATGAATACAAGCATGGACTACTTTCTCAATGGTGAGAAATTCATAAAGCCAAACTACAAAGGGGTCTGGGAGTTCTAGTCGAGGATTCTCTAAAGGTCAACATGCAGGTTGAGTCCGTGATTAAGAAAGCGAATGCAATGTTGTCATTTATCTCAAAAGGGTTGGAATACAAAAGCAGTGATGTGCTCCTGAGACTTTATAAAGCTCTGGTTAGGCACCATTTGGAGTACTGTGTCCAGTTTTGGGCCCCACACCTCAGGAAGGACATACTGGCACTGGAGCGTGTCCAGCGGAGATTCACACGGATGATCCCTGGAATAGTAGGTCTAACATACGAGGAATGGCTGAGGATCCTTGGATTGTATTCATTAGAGTTTAGTCGGTTAAGGGGAGAACTAATAGAAACTTACAAGATAATACATGGCTTGGAAAGGGTGGACACTAGGAAGTTGTTTCCGTTAGGCGAGGAGACTAGGACCCGTGAGCACAGCCTTAGAATTAGAAGTGGATAAATTCAGAACAGAAATGCGGAGACATTTCTTCAGCCAGAGAGTGGTGGGCCTGTGGAATTTATTGCTGTGGAGTGCAGTGGAGGCTGGGACGCTAAATGTCTTCAAGGCAGAGATTGACAAATTCTTGATGTCACAAGGAATTAAGGGCTACGGGAAGAATGCGGGTAAGTGGAGTTGAAATGCCCACCAGCCATGATTAAATGGCGGAGTGGACTCGATGGGCCGAATGGCCTTACTTCCACCCCTATGTCTTATGGACATCACCAAACTCAGCATCTGTATATCTGTTCCATCCTCCTGATCATTAATAGAGACTGTAGATAGTTGAGAAACCAGCGCTGGTCACTGTGTGACCCTACTGGCTACGTTCTCACTAAATGATTTATCGGGAGTGTCTGCTTCCTATATGATACCCAGTCCTCCCCCATTCCTGGGCAACACAGTCGAAGAGTTGAATAAGAACAAGGAGCATCTGTGAGGAACCCAACCCCTCGATGAGGCTTATGTCAACACGGCCTCTGTTCCACTTTCCTGCTATCTCTCCACCCTAAAACTCTAGTCTCTTGTTGTAGATTGCGCCACATGAAAAAAAAATCAACTCCACATAAACACTTTCAATTACTTTTTGCATTTTACAGACTTCAATGAGATCTCCTTGAATTCTTATAAACTCGAGACTATCGGCCTAAACTGCTCAATTTCTCTTCATAAGACAAACACTTCAAATATGGAATCAATCAAATGAAGCTCTTCTGAATTGCCTCCAATGGAAATACCTCATTCTGCAGGACACCCAAACGGTACTCCAGTTGCAGCCTCACTCATGCCTTGCATAGCTATAGCAACACTCCCTACCTTTCTACTCTATCCTTTTATAAATAAACACTGAAATTAGGCTTGCATTTCTCTTTACCTGCAGTAGCTGCAGGCAGGTTTTCTGTGATATGCAAGCAGGCACCCAAATCCCTCTGCACCTAACCACTTTGAACTTTCTCTCCATTTAGATAATAATTTGTCTTTCTATTATACTGGCCAACTTGAATAGCCCCATATTTATTCACTTTAATTTTCCTTGCTAAATGTTGGCCCATTCTCCCAACCTATCCATATGGTTTTAAAATCTCTTGCATCATCATTCCGAAGTAATTTCCCACCGCTGTTAGTGTCATCTGAAAATGTGGCATTGTATTTTCTCTCCCGTCAACTGAGTACAGTAATACCATCGATTGCAAATGGTTGAGGCATGAGTACTGAAATCAATGGCACAAATTGCATTTGCCAAAAGCGAATGACACATTTATTCCACCTGACGACATTTTGTTAGTTAACCAATCCTCCATCCAAGCTAATAAATTACCCCTAAACCCATGTTATCTGATCTTACCATTTACTCTTTGGAGAAGCGACATATCCGATGCCTTCAGGAAGATTTGTTCCATCTCCAGGATTCCCACTATCCACCTTGTTTATTACATCTTCAAATAACTCAAGCAAACAATTCAAACACGGTTTAGCTTTTGTAAAAACATGTTGAGTCTGACGAATTGTGGTTTGAGTTTACAAATGTCCTGAACAATGGACTCTAAAAATTTGCCTTAAATTACAATAGTTTATTGTTACACTTAGTCCCTGATGTATAATATTATTATAAGTTCTTCCCTTTCGAAAACCTTGACGTTTTCTTTGAATTCCTGTTTAATGGGCACAAGGCTTTAAGAGATCTGCTCCAATTGCTGTGTAAGAGTCATGTGTGGCTGAATGGACTCATCATCCTGCTGGTGAACAAAATCGATGGGCTGACGTCTTTCTGGTGTTCCCATGTTGCCACCTCCAAGGCCAGAATGACCTCCTCCTGTTGATGCTTTAGAGGATTTGGAGATTATAGAATCTTCCTGTTGCTGTCTAACATTTTGAGGGTCTGATGGGTCTTCTCATACTTCTCCATAACAGATGGAAATACTGAACGGTCTCCTCATGTATCCCGGAGATGGGACCGAGGGATTGATTGGTCTCCTCTTGTTCCCATACAACAGACACGTGTCGAAATTACCTGTTCTTTTCTCAGTAAAGAAGCCTCAGATAGTTTTTATCCTTATCCAATTCCCTTGCAATAGGCTCGGTGGGTCTGAACGGCCTCCTGTTATCCCAGTGTAACAATCTCCAGTCACTGTGTGACCTCTTCCAGTTCCTATGTTACAGACTTGAGGAGGCTGAATGGACTGATCCTGTTGCTGTTTAGAAGGATACTGGTGCAGCATGGCCGACTGTTATAGACTCGAGTGGCTGATTGGCCTCCTTCTGTAAATGTATTTCAGGCTCCAGGGGCTGAATAGCCTCGTCCTGTTTTCGTGTAACAGGTTCGAAAGCCCGAATATACTTCTGTTGATCCTGTTTAACAGGCTGGAGAACGGAATGGATTCCTCCACTATGTGAGTAATGCACTTCACTTGTTGAATCCTTCTGTCATCTATGTTGAAATAAGATCATCCTTAATTTTTGTAAACTCCAATGGCTACTGGGTCAACCTGATCATTCTTTCGTTATATGCTAGCACCTTCATTGCAGGAATCAGTTGAGGGAACCATCTCAGAGCTGCTTCCAATATAACAACATCCTTTCTTCATTGAAGAGATTAAATCTGTACGCACTACTCCAGATGTGATCTCACTAAGAACCTGTACAGCAGCAGCAATGCTTTACCAGCCTGCTGTAAGGTTCCCACCCAGGTTAGAGCAGTCTCAGCTCTCTGGGGGAATAGAGTGCATTGTTGGAAGATCATTGTCCTTCTCTACTCAATCAGCATAACGGGAGATCTGGAGAAATTAAAGTTGGAGAAGATTATAAATGATGTGGCGAGATGATATCCACCATTAATCTCCCCAGAGACCACGTCGCTCAGATTCCACAGAATCTAGGAAGGAGGAATCTAGTAAACAGCAAGGAGGAGCAAACATTGATGGGAGTTAGATATCAAAGTGAAAGCTGCAATACAAATGCTGGACATGTTATAAAACAGGAAATGAGATATACACATTTGTGGGAACTTCAGTAATAATGTACTGTTTAAATTATATCTAAACTGTGTTAACCCAATCAAATACTAATGCTGGGAAAATGGATCTCATGACCACGTGTGAGATGGTTTGCGTAACATTATGTCGACCACTGAGTTCGACATCAGGTTATTTAGGAATTGGTGTTGAATGATCAGAAGAGCTAATTGAAACTTTTGCTGTAAAGGACCTTTTGGGAACAGTGACAATAATGTATTGGTTTTCTTTTATGCTGTTTCAGTACACGGCAGTTTTTGTTTCATTTGATGTAACCGTTATAAATCTGAGTCATGCAAGCCCTGAAGGTGTGAGGAGAAAGTGGGGACTACAGATGCGGAGATCAGAGTCAAAGAATGTGGTGCTGGAAAAGCAAAGTCAGGCAGCATACTAAGAGCAGATAAATCGATGTTTCGGGCATAAGCCCTTCATCAGGAATGAAGCTTATGGGCCAAGAGGGCAGAGAGATAAATCAGAAGGGGGTGCAGCAGGGGGGAAGTAGTTGGGATTGCGATAGGTAGATGAAGGTGGGTTGAAAGTAATCGGTGATGAAGGGAGACAGAACGCCTCATCTACTGCATCCATTAAACCCAATGTGGTCTTCTCTACATTGGCGAGGCAGGAGGTCAACTTGTGGATCATTTCAGAGAACATCTCTGGGACAGCCACATTGAACAACTCCATTGCCTTGTGGCTGAGCACTTTAACTCCCCTTCTCACTCTGCCAAGGACATGACGGACCTGCGCCTGATCCATCTCCAAACCCGACCCACCAGAACCTTGGAGGAAGAAAGCCTCATCTTCTGCCTTGGGACCCTCCAACCACAGGGGATCACAGTGGTTTTCACCATTTCCCCATTTCCCCTAATCCCACCTAATCCCATTCCAACCTTCCAAGTCAACACCGCCCTTTTGAATGTTCCTACGTGTCCACCTTCCTTCCTATCAATCTGGTCCACCCTCCCCTAGACTATCACTTTCAACCCTACCTTCATCTACCTATTTGATAAAAGGAAGCAGCTTAGAAAAATGTCAAGTGTTGCAGTGAGCCAGTGGATTCAGAGAAATGTAGGACCCAGCAAAGGATGGCCAAGAAACTGAGAAGAAAATCAGAAAGAGAAAAAGCGTGCAAACGAAGGAAAAACATGAAGACTGCGAAAAAGCATCTATCAATGTATGAAGAAAAAATAAAAACAATGTCAAATGTGGAACAGTTTGTGTGCGTTCAGGATAATTTATTGCAGAGAAACGAGAAATCGCAAGGAAAAGAAACAGTTTCTTTGTGTCTATCTTCATGGAAGAATATCCAGAAATTCTCCCAGAAATACCAAGTGACCCTGGGACTTCTGTAAGTAAAGTCTAAGATCATTCTTATCAGTGTTGAAAATATCTTTGAAAAGAAAGCTAGATTGAGTATTTATAAATCAGACATACTAGATGTACTTCAGACACGAATTTCAGAGGAAGCATCAATAGACATGTTGATTGCATCACGGATTTTCATTTTATTTTCGAACACATTCCCGAAAGGCATTTAGCCAATCTGGATAAGGCAAAGGTTATAAATATTATCCAACAGTTTAAGAAAGGATGGATTTGGAGAGTGGTGAACTACAGACCAGTAACTTGTCATCGACAGTCAGGTATTTGTTGGACTCGATTACAAAGAACATGCTACTCGATATTTAGAAGGTAATAACATAACTGGAGAGTGTGAGAATGTACCGATGAAAGGAAAACCAGAAGTGGCAAACATTTTTTTTGGAATGGTTTGAAGATGATTCTTGTGAAATAGGCAATGATGAATCATTGGATAACGGATAGTTGGATATTCATGAGCTTTTTTTTCAAAGAACTCACACAGTAAGCTCATAAGAAAAGTTAAAGCGAGAGGTATTGGGAAGAATATATGCAAATGGGAAAGTAAAAATTAGGTTTACATTCATGTGAATGTAATTGGAATATAGAGGATGCCATGCACCAGTTGCATCGAGTGTTCATGAGACTACACTTAGAGTATTTTGTATCGTTTGCAGTCCCAAGCTAAGAAAGATTATATTGACAACAGAGGAACTGCAAAAGGTATTATCCAGATTAATCCCAGATTAATCAGTGAATCTTACAAACAGAGAGTGGACTGAATAACAGAAGGACATGGAGAAGTTAAAGTAGGATAGGTCAGGAAGAATTCCACGATATTCTACACGGACAAGTCGAACAAAATAATCAGCAAACAGTTAGTGTCTCTTAGAAACCAAAGGGGCAATCTGTGTGTCAAGTTGGAGAACATCGATGGATTGTTACATGAGACCTTCACATCTATTTTACTTGGGAGAAGGAGGAGGCAGTTGCAGAATTCAAGAAGATGGACTGGGAAGCTCTTGAACAGATTGATGTAAAATACAAGAAAGGATTTGAGGCTTTGCTCTGTATAGATTTGGACCAATCTCCATGTCTGAATGAGTTGTATCACAGGTGGCTGTTTGGGTCAAAGGAGGAAAGACGCTGACTGAATGTTGTAATTAGAATCTGACCATAGGGGAGGTGCCAGAGAACTGGAGAACTGCTCATACGATTCCACTTCACAGTAAGGGTGGGAGAGATAGACCAGGGAACTACAGACAAGCGAGTATTAGATCACTGTTAAGGAAACTACTGGATAAAAAAGGGAAGGAGAAAATCGAACTCCAATCAGAGTCGCAAGGTTTGATCAGGGATAATCATCATGACTTTATCAGAAGGAATTCACATCCAATGGATTTGATTGAATTAGTTCGAGGAGGTGGATTATTTAGTTTTGTAAGAAGGCCTTCGACAAATTTCCACATGGGAAACTGAAAAAATAAAGTACAGTCTCACAATATGAAGGGTAACTTGACAAGTTATAACGAAAATTGTCTGGGTAGCAGGAGAGAGAGGATGGTGAGAGAAGGCTGTTTGTGTGCCTGGAGACTAGTGTCCCCTGGTGTACCACAGGGATCAGTGTTGTGTCCCTTATTGTTTATGTTATTCATAAAAAAAAAAGATGTGCATGTGGAGGGAGGTTCGTGGAGAGTGGGGAAGGTGTGATAAGTAAATGCATGTTTGACATAAAGATTGGCTGGGTTGTTAGCAGTGAGGAAGAAGGCCTTAAGTTACAAGAAGATGCAGACGGAATGGTCAGATGGGCAGATCAATGGCAGATGGAATGTAACCCTGATAAATATGAGTTGATGCACTTTGGGAGAATGAACCAGACAGGGGAGGACTCAATGAATGGCAGCACACTGGGAACCTCAGATTGTGCTTCTCTACACACCCCTGAATGTGACTGGACAGGCTAATGGACTAGTTAAGAATTGTACCTTGGGTATTGTGTTTCCTAATCAGGGCGTAGATTATAAGAGCAATACAGGGCTTTGGTTCAGCCAAATGGAGTATTGTATGTAGCTCTGGGAGCCACATTCCAGGAAGGATGTGATTGTACTGGAGAGGGTGCAGAGGAGATTCACCAGGATGTTCCCTGGGATGGAGCATATCAGCTGTGGAGAGAGGCTGGATAAGCTCGGGTTGTTTACTTTGGAGCAGAGAAAGCTGAGGCGTCCGTGATTCAGAAGGATAAGATTATAAGGGACATGGACAAGGTGGATAGACAGCCGCTGTTCCTTTTAGTCAGAGGATCAAGAACAAAGGAGCACACTTTTAAAGTGAAAAGTTTGAGGTTCAGAGACGATTTAAACTTTTTTTCACCTGGAGAGTGTTGTGTTCTGGGATTACTTCCTGAGAGGGGAATTATCACGGGTAACCTCACAATCATTAAGAAGTACTTGGACAAGCACTTGGAATTGTCATAACATTCCAGGCTATGGGCCTGCTGTAGGAAAGTGAGACTAATATAGATTGTGCTGTACTTCTGTTGGTACAGAGGCTATGCTCCTGTGTGTGTATGGTGTGGAAGGTCAATTATTGAGCAGTTTAAGGCAGGAATTGATGGGTTTCTGAAGAGTATATTCACAAGGGTTATAAGAGTGAACTGTAATAACGTGATAAATCATGTCAATGTAAACAATATGAGTAAACAAGTGCAGCTTCCTTGCAGTTTGAAACCAGAGAATGGAGAATGGGGAACAGGGAAATGGCAGAACTATGAAGCCACTACTTCAGTTCTGTCTTCACAGAACTTTCAAACAATACAAGGAAAACCGAGTCTGGTGTGTGAAAATGATAGAGTACATGGAACATAGAACATTTTAAGAAAATGATTTAGGACAAATTATTGGGGTTGAAAGTAATGGTCACAGACAACACTAACATAGATTTATGAAATGGGAATTATTTTTGAGAAACAGACTGGGAGACAAATGAAAGAGAAGCAATGGATGTAGTACATTTTGATTTTTAGAAAAGTTTTGGTAATGCTCTAAGCCCAGTTTGCAAAATCAAATCTGAGTGGATTGGGGCTAATATATGGACATGTTTCTAGAATGGGACAGCTGGCTGGAAACAGTGAATAGAAATAAACAGACTCGTCAAGCATCAGCCTGACATTGTCTGTAAGGTGTGATTCTGTAAGGTATAAGTCCTTCCACATCTAGTCAAGAAACTTTGGGGACAATTAAACAATTCACTGGATGAAGAGATTCCACAAATAACCCATTCCTCCATAATGGAGGAGTCCATCAAATCAGTGTATAAGATAAAGCTGATTTAGTCGCAACAATCTTCTGTCAGAAGTACTGATTAGATGATTCATTTCAGCCTATGTCCCAGATTCCCCATCACCTTCCCAGGATATCTCCTGTCTCATCAGCAGGACGGACACAGCAGTAGTGCCGGCACATTGGGATACAGGTGGAAGGGAATTGCTCTTAACTCTGTATCCCATGAAGTCTCATGGCGTTAGTTTACACATGGGAACGGAAACCTCCTGCTGATAACCATGTACCAGCCTCTTTCAACTGATGAATCAATACTCCTCCATGTTGATCAACACTTGGAGGATGCAATAATGGTAGCACGGACGCAATATGTACTCTGGCTGGAGGATTTCAATGTCCACCTCCAATAGTATCTGAGCTCCAGCATTATTGATCGAGCTGGCCAGGTCCTAAAGGATATAACTGCTAGACTGGTACTGCGGCTGATGGTGAAGGAACCAACAAGAGGAAAATAGATATTGACCACAGACTTACTAATCTGCCAGTTGCAGAAGTATCTGTCCATGACAGTATTGGTAAGAGTGGCCACCGCATAGTCATTGTGGAGACAAAGTCACACTTGCACATTGAGAAAAGCCTCCACCAATTTGGGTGGTACTATCACGATGCTAAATTGGACAGACTTCGAACAGATCTAGCAGCTCACGTCTGGGTTTCCAAAAGGTGCTATGGTTCATGTATAGGAGCGGAATTGTACACCCAAATAACCTCATGGCCTGGCGTATCCCCCTCACAACAATTACTATCAATCCAGAGGATCTGCCTTGGTTCAATAGAGTGGGCAGAATGGCAGGAGCAGCACTGGGCACCTGCAAATGAGGTGTCAGCCTGTTGATGCCACCAAACAAGACAACGTGTTGCCAAACAGCATAAGCAGTAAGTGATAGACCGAGCTAAGTGATCCTACAAACAAAGGATCAGATCTAAGCTCTGCAGTCCTTCTACATCTAGTCGAGAAATGTTGGGGACAATTAAACAATTCACTGGAGGAAGAGATTCCACAAATAACCCCTTCCTCCAGAATGGAGAACCCCAGCACTTTAGTGTGTAAGATAAGGCTGATGCATTCGCAACAATCTTCAGTCAGATGTGCTGAGTGGATGATCTATCTCGGCCTCCTCCAGTGGTCCTCAGCGATTCAGTCACCAGTCATCAACCAATTCGATTCAGTCCACATGATATCCAGAAACGGTTGGAGATACTGGATGCTCCAAAGAGTCCATACTCTGACAACATTCTAGCAATAGTACAGAAAACTTGTGCTCCATAACTTGCCGCTCCTCTAGCCAAACTGTTTCAATACAGTTACAACAATGGTTTCCCCGATTATGTGGAAAATTACCCTAAGTATCTCCTGTTTATAAAAAGCAAATGTATTTCCAAGTCAGGATGGTGAATGGCTTGGAGGGGAACCTAAAGATGATGGTGTTCCCACTCTCTCAGTCTACTCTCGATCATCAGTAAAGTGGTGGTAGGTCTCAGTGCTTTTAAGCAGCACGGGCTCAGCAATACCCTGGTCAATGACGCCCAGTTAGGGCTCCACCAGGGCCACTGAGCTCCTGACCTCATTACCGTGGTTCAAACATGGACAACAGAGCTGAATTCCAGATGTGGGGTGACAGTCCTTTAAAACGAGGCTACCTTCGACCAAGTGTGGCATGAAGAGGCGTTAGCAACACTGGAATCAATGGGTATCAGGGCAAACTCCCTGCTTGGTTAGAATCATACCTGACACGTAGGAATATGGTCATGGTTGATGAAGGTCAGTCAACTCAGCTCCAAGTCTGTAGGAGTCCCTCGGGCAATGGCCGTAAACTTCTTTAAGGCTACTTCATCAATGACCTTCCCTCCATTTTAAGGTCAGAAGTGGGGATGTTCGCTAATGACTGTCCAATATTCTGCAACATTTGTGGCTCCTCAGATACTGAAACAGTCCATGTTCAAATGCGACAAGATCTGGACAGTATCCAGGCTGGCAAGTGGCAAGTAATATTCAGACCACACAAATGCCAGACCGTGACCATCACCAATAAAATACAATCTAACCTGCCCCTTGGCATTCAATGGTGTTACTATCACTGAATCCCCCAGTATCAAATTCCTGGTGGGTAATCATTGCTCAGAAACTCACTGGTCTCGCCACATAAACTTAGTAACTACAAGAGCAGGTCCGAAGCTAGGAATACTGCGGCGAGTAACTCACATCTTGACTGACAAAAGTTTCTCCATCATCTACAATACTTAAGTCAGAAGTGTGATAGACGACTCCTAATTTGCCTGGATGAGTGCAGCCCCAACAGCACTCAAGAAGCTTTATACCATCCAGGACAAAGCAGCCAGTTTGACTGTCCCTTCACCCACAATGCTCCACCATCAACGCTCAGCAGCAGCAGCAGCAGTGTTTTACTATCGACATGCTGCAATGAAATGATTCACCAAAGATCCTCAGAGACCAACTTCCCAACTCCCATGTCTATCGAGAAGGACAAGTGCTACAGGTGTATGGGAATATCATCATCTTCAGGTTCCCCTCCAAGCTATTCACCATCCTGACTTGGAAATATATCACAGCTCCTTCACAGTCACTGGGTCAGAATCCTGGGCTTCCCTTCCGAATGGCATTGGAGGTCAACCACAGTGCTCAACAAGGCAGCTCACCAACACCTTCTCAAGGCAACCAGGCAATAAATGCTGGCCCAGCCAGTGACTCCTAGATTGACGAAATACATAAATAGAAATTAACAGAGGAAGGTTGCTGAGGTGTCGCAGGGATCGGTGCTTGGGGCCCAGCTGTTCACAATTCCCTTTAGACATTTGGTTGCTGGAATCAGATACAATATATCCCAGCCTGCTGACAGCACTAACGGATGTGGGATTGTGAGTGGGTAAGGAGGATGTAAAAAGGCACCGAGAAGACTAAGACAAGTGAAGTGAATGGGTAAATACGTGACAGATGGAGAACAATGTGGAGAGAGGTGACGGTGTGCTCTTTGGTGGAAACGATAAATTGGCAGCCTACCATTTGGAAGCGATTGGTGGAAACATGTTGATCTACAAAGGGACGTATGCTCCTTTTTGTTGTTTCCTTCTGCATAATCATCTGAGCTTCCTGCAGCGCAGTGAGTTCTGTAACCAGAAGTTAATACTGGGCATGGCATTGGCACGCTGACCAGTGTATATACAACCACCAAGTGGGAAGCTATAACACTGAAAAGGATCGGCATCTCCTTGTACACAAGTCACTGAAAGTAATATTGCAGAAACAGAAAGCAGTGAGGAAGATAAATGGTGTGTTGACCTACATTTCAGGGGGTTGTGAGTCCAGGAGAAAGGTGTCTTACTGCAGCGGTATAGGGCCTTGGTGAGACATCATCTCAAACATTTTGCGGTATTGTGGGCAGTTTTGGTCTCCTTACCTAATAAAGGACAAACCTGACATTGAGAGAGAGCAGTGAAGGATGACCAGACTGATCTCTGGGATGACTGGATTGTGGTGGGAGCAGAATTTGGGAGACTGGGCCAGTGTTCTATGGGGTTTAGGAAAATGAGTGACAATCACAGTGAAATAGCAAAACTCTGAAAGGGTGAGACGTATTGCAAGCAGGGATGTTAATTCCCCTGGCTGAGACATCTAAAATAAGGGGCCACAGTACTAGGTAAAGGAAGGTCACTCGGCTTTGAGATGAGAATAACTGGCTTCACTCACAGACCAGTGAACCTGAGAATTCGCTAGCACCTGGAAACCAAGACACTGATTATAAATAAGGATGTAGAGACAGTAAAGGCATGGTTGGAGAGCAGGAGTACGGTATGGAAATGAAAGGCTAACCATCATTACCTTGAATTGGTTAGCAAACTCGATGGACAAAATGTACTATTGCACCGCCTATTTTATAGCTTCCCAAGGTTACTCACATTAACGGATATGTATATCGTGTGGGGTAAGTACAGTGAGGAGATTTTTTTCCATGAACTAGAATGGGGGAGGCTCAATGTGTTGCATGACTTACTCCTTTCCCGATGTTTCTGTGCAGTCTGTGTGAAAGCTCTGTCAATATTGTCACAAGCTCTCAGGTGTAAGGAAGGAAGTCTCTGCAGGGTCGACAGGACTGTGTTCCCATTCCCTTTTCCGACACTGATGCTGAGGCTGGGTGTTCTGTCCGGTTTCATCCTTTCAGACCTCGGAGTAGTTTGATACAAATGAGTGCCCTTGCTTGGGGTTCAGAGACCATTGAAATGTTTATCACATGTCAGGGTCTTTGGAGTCAGTTTTAGGCCAGCCCAGGAAATCACGGGAGATTCACTTCCTAAAAGTACATTGGAGAAGGAAATTCTGTTTACAATCGATATTGGCTTCAAGGTCACTGTTACTGAGCCCAGATTTGAGATCTCGATATTTTATTAATTGCCTTTAACTTCCACCCGCTGCCAGATCATTAGCCTGGTCTGGATTAGTAATCCAGTGACATTTCCACAGCAGCACCATCTCCACATGGGGACCTGTCAAAAGCCACACTGAGCAGGTTATTTCTGTGCTACTCGACAGCTCTGTCAAAAAGAACTCCCACCAATGTGACTGTCGTGATGGGACTGAGGAGGTGGTAATTGGTCAGATTGTAATTATTCCCGTCCTAGGGGACGGGACATAGGGGAGTAATTTTCCACATTGCCAGGTAGAGGACAGAGTTGGAGCTGGAATGAAACAGCTTCCCCAGGGACATGGGTTGTTGTGCAGCACAAGTCTTCAGTCCTATCACATGAATGGGGTCAGGGCCCATTGCCTTTGCCGAATCTACTGTGTTCAGCTGTTTCTTCATGTCACGTGCAGCGAATCAAATTGCTTTAATACTGGCATCTGTGACTCTGTGGGCATCATGGTGAGGGTGAGGTGTATCATCGACTCAACCCGTCTGGCAGAGGATGGGGCAGATAAAACATCCTTCTCTTTTACACTGATGTGCAGGTCTGTTCCATTATTTAGTATGGGAATGTTTGTGGAGCCCTCTCCACAAGCTGGATGTTTAAAAAGGAAATTGAAGGGGTAGTTAGAACAAGAGAAGTCAAGAAAGACAACTGTATCAAGGAGGCAGAAAACTGGAAAAGGCATCATGCTGTAAAGTTGAGAGAAATAACGGTTGAGGGGAAGGGTGAGAGCAGTAACAAATGAAAAATTCTATATATGAATGCACGAATCATTAGACACAAGGTGGATGAGCTTGAGGCTCTTTTGGAAATTGGCAGATACGATATTGTGGGGATAACTGAGACGTGGCTTCATGGGGACAGGCCCTGGGAAATGAATATTCAAGGCTACACGTGCTATCGTAAGGACAGACTGACGGGCAGAGGGGGTGGGGTGGCCTTGTTGGTAAGGGAGGATATTCAGTCCCTTGCGCGGGGGGACCTAGAGTCAGGGGATGTAGATTCAGTGTGGATAGAGCTTCGAAACACTAAGGGTAAAATGACCCTCATGGGAGTCATCTACAGGCCCCCAAACAGTAGTCTGGATGTCGGATGTAAGTTGAATCAGGAGCTGAAATTGGCTTGTCGCAAAGATGTTACTACAGTTGTTATGGGGGATGTTAACATGCAGGTAGACTGGGAGAATCAGGATGGTATCGGGCCTCAAGAAAGAGACTTTGTGGAGTGCCTCAGAGATGGATTTTTAGAGCAGCTGGTGCTGGAGCCGACCAGGGATAAGGCGATTCGGGATCTGGTATTGTGTAACGAACCAGAATTGGTCAGTGACCTCGAAGTGAAGGAGCCATTGGGAAGTCGTGACCATAATACAATAAGCTTCAATCTGCAATTTGAGAGGGAGTGGGTATAATCGGAAGTGACAATATTTCAGTTGAATAAAGGGAAATATGGAGCTATGAGGGAGCAACTGGCCAAGTTCAATGGTGCAATACCTAA
Source organism: Chiloscyllium punctatum (assembly GCF_047496795.1). Taxonomy (NCBI): domain Eukaryota; kingdom Metazoa; phylum Chordata; class Chondrichthyes; order Orectolobiformes; family Hemiscylliidae; genus Chiloscyllium; species Chiloscyllium punctatum. Next base: position 32,996,504 of record NC_092761.1, on the reverse strand, counting down.
ACAGGGAAGACCGTGGAGGAACAATGGCGGATATTTCTGTGTATAATGCAGAAGTTGCAGGATCAGTTCATTCATAAAAGGAAGAAAGATCCCAGGAGGAGACATGGGCGGCCGTGGCTGACGAGGGAAGTAAAGAAACATATAAAGTTAAAAGAGAAAAAGTATAACTTAGCGAAGATAAGTGGGAAAACTGAGGATTGGGAAGCTTTTAAAGAACAACAGAGGATTAGTAAGAAGGAAATACGCAGAGAAAAAATGATGTACGAAGGTAAACTGGCCAAGAATATAAAGGAGGATAGTAAAAGCTTGTTTAGGTATGTCCTAGGCAAAAAAAATGGTTAGGACAAAAATTGGGCCCTTGAAGACAGAAACAGGGGAATATATTACTGAAGACAAAGAAATGGCAGAGGAATTAAATGGGTACTTCAGATCTGTGTTCACTGGGGAAGACACAAGCAATCTCCCTGAGGGAACAGTAGCTGAAGGACCTGAACGTAAGGGAATTTATATTTGCCAGGATTTGGTGTTGGAGAGACTGTTCGGTCTAAAGGTTGATAAGTCTCCGGGACCTGATGGCCTGCATCCCAGGGTACTGAAGGAGGTGGCTCGGGAAATCGTGGATGCGCTGGTGATTATTTTCCAGAGTTCAATAGAATCGGGGTCGGTTCCTGAGGATTGGAGGGCGGCTAATGTTGTACCACTTTTTAAGAAGGGTGGGCGGGAGAAAGCAGGAAATTATAGACCAGTTCGTCTGACCTCAGTGGTGGGAAAGATGCTGGAGTCTATTATAAAGGATGAAATTACGGCACATCTGGATAATAGTAACAGGATAGGACAGAGTCAGCATAGATTTATGAAGGGGAAATCATGCTTGACTAATCTTCTTGAATTTTTTGAGGATGTAACTCGGAAGATGGACGAGGGAGATCCAGTGGATGTAGTGTACCTGGATTTTCAGAAAGCTTTTGATAAAGTCCCACACAAGAGGTTAGTGAGTAAAATTAGGGCGCACGGTATTGGGAGCAAAGTACTGGATTGGATAGAGAATTGGTTGGCTAATAGGAAACAAAGGGTAGTGATTAATGGCTCCATTTCGGAATGGCAGGCAGTGACCAGTGGGGTACCGCAGGGATCCGTGCTGGGACCGCAGCTTTTTACAATATATGTAAATGATAGAGAAGATGGTATCAGCAATATCATTAGCAAATTTGCTGATGATACAAAGCTGGGTGGTAGGGTGAAATGTAATGAGGATGTTAGGAGATTACAGGGTGACCTGGACAAGTTAGGTGAGTGGGCAGATGCATGGCAGATGCAGTTTAATGTGGATAAATGTCTGGTTATCCACTTTGGTGGCAAGAACAGGAAGGCAGATTACTACCTCAATGGTATCAAATTAGGTAAAGGGGCTATTCAGAGAGATCTGGATGTTCTTGTCCACCAGTCAATGAAGGCAAGCATGCAGGTACAGTAGGTCGTGAAGAAGGCTAATAGCATGCTGGCCTTCATAACAAGAGGAATTGAGTATAGAAGCAAAGAGGTTCTTCTGCAGCTGTACAAAGCCCTGGTGAGACCACACCTGGAGTACTGTGTTCAGTTCTGGTCTCCAAATTTGAGGAAAGACATTCTGGCTATTGAGGGAGTGCAGCGTAGGTTCACGAGGTCAATTCCTGGAATGGCAGGATTGCCTTACACGGAAAGACTGAAGCGACTGGGCTTGTATACCCTTGAGTTTAGAAGACTGAGAGGGGATCTGATTGAAACGTATAGGATTATGAAAGGATTGGGCACTCTGGCAGGAGGAAACATATTTCCGCTGATGGGGGAGTGCCGAACCAGAGGACACAACTTAAAAATACGGGGTAGACCATTTAGGACAGAGATGAGGAGAAACTACTTCACCCAGAGAGTGGTGGCTGTGTGGAATGCTCTGCCCCAGAGGGCAGTGGAGGCCCAGTCTCTGGATTCATTTAAGAAAGAATTGGATAGAGCTCTTAAAGATAGTGGAGTCAAGGGTTATGGAGATAAGGCTGGAACAGGATACTGATTGGGAATGATCAGCCATGATCATATTGAATGGCGGTGCAGGCTCGAAGGGCTGAATGGCCTACTCCTGCATCTATTGTCTATTGTCTATTATATATTTGTTTCATCGTCCATCATTATTTATGACTGAATGTGGCAGGACTGCAGTGCTTCGATCAGATCTGTTGGTCAAGTCTGGGAGCGTTACTGAGTTAGCATCCGGTTAAATTTCACGTGGTTCTGACTCTGACATGTTCACCCACACTCGTCACTGAGCCATAGATGGTGTTGATGGCAATAACAGACTGAGGTGTTACCCTGGCAAAAAGTGACAGGTTGTGGTTTAATGCAGGTCTGCTTCTCCTGCTGCTGTGGTCTAGAGCACTACATGAATACGCAGTTTCGAGCTGCAATATCTATAATGCAATTCTGCTGTCTGTTCCCCAGATCTCACTGAGACCCATTCACCCATCAGCCCTGCACTCAGTGACCTAACCTGGTTTCTGATGTGGAAATACTTCCATTTTCAAACTCTCATTCTGCCGAGGGTCTGTCTCCCCGGGTCATACTTCCAATTTGACACATTCCACAAAAGCATTTAACTGATCTTAATTCAAATGTTCAAAATGTTTTTCCTCTGTTTCTCTCCCTGACCATGATTAAGAGCTCTGCAGTGTCAGTGACGCCAGCGTTATGTAATTGCAGAGCCAATGAATTCTCTGGATTCCCAATCATCTTCACCACATGTTTCCTCTTTTGTTTTGATGTCTCATCACTCATGGCTGCCTTGTTCTCCCATGAGTATGTTTCATTTTATTGGGGTTGCATTTCTGGTATTAGCTTCCGAATTATCCCCAGACCCTCTTCCCATTGCTGCTCCATGGTCTTTCCTGCTCAGCTCCCCTTCCAATTAACTCTGGCCAGATCCTCCCACATGTCTTTGTAGTTACATTGCTTAATTATAACCACATTACATCTTGAAGAGAGGGTTAGATATTAACTGGAAAAAAAGGAGTTTTGGGAGATGGGACACGATGAATAATTGGTGGATTTCTCAACTAGATACAAAGGGAGAAGGAGAGAGAGGATATAGATCTGGAGATGTGGAAAATGAGAAAACTATGTTATCGAAAGAAGTAGATGTATTTCCCTCAATGTCTTGGCAATGCCTGTGTGCTGTGGTCCTTTGTACAGTGCATGTACAACAGAGTAATATGTTTAAATGCTGAGTCTGATGCCAGAATATTTATCTCCAATAATATGACAGACACTAGCTTTGGAAAGATCCCAGCAGGCCAACATATTGAAGTCCCGGTAGAAAGGGGATTAACCGAAAGAAGTTGGGACACTAGAATCAAGAATTTGGAGCACACATCCTGGTAAGAATGAGAGATTAGAGTTGGGAATCCCAGAAAAGAGAGAACGTTGAGAGGATCAATTCATGTTTTAATGTTTTATCAATTTTATACATCATATGCATCATTTTTCGTTAACTGTGTCTCTGTTGTTCATTTACAATATGTTGTGCACATGTAAAAAATGCTACTTATCTGCACAGACACATTGATTAAACAGTGTATATAAAATCACTTTTCCACCATTGAAACTGTCCTGTTATCGTGTTACAAGGATACATGAACACCAACTAGCCACCAAAAGACATGATGCACTATCACTATGTTCCATACATACAGACAAAGAAGGGAACCATTGTGACTGGGACAAAGAACACACACACATGCTAAGACACGCAAGGACCTTCTTAGAGGAATGCTATTCTAAACAGAAGTCCATCAATAAAAGCATCAATTTACATCCTGTCTACATTCTCTTGTTAAAATAACAGGAAATGACATCACCCACTTTAAGAAATCAAGACCTATTAATAGAGGGGCGGGACGTACCACCAGCACTTCAGCAGATACTCTCACTGATGATGTCACCTAATCATGGTGACAAAACTTCTGAAAACATACCTTCAAGCTCAGCGACCTAACTTGCACACATATAAATTGTTACTTTTTGTTTATTAGTGGAATTTAGGAGTTCTCTGTCGCTCACGTTTTGACTGATTATGATGTGAGGTGAGCTTTTCTGGGTGTGTGGTTTTAATTAACAATGGGGTTCGACATTGATGTCATAACAGTTTGGGGCCTTGCCGTGTGGCACTTGGATAGACTTGAACAGATTTGAGATACAACAGGTCCCAGCAAATTCCAACTCATTGCAATTAGTGACTTTGATCTTCAAATACAACCAGTCGGAAAATTTTGTTTAGTTTTGTTACTTATGGTTGGTTAAATTAAAGGTGAGGGAAATGGCTTTTAACATTACTAAAGAGGTTGCCAAATTTTCCAAGGAAGTTTAGAAAGACAGAAGGAGGACATTTTTTAAATTAACAAATGGGTTGGAATTGGTTTTAACCAGGGAGAAAAGGGAAGCTGAAATTGTAATGGAGTTGGTTAAGCACTTTGATGTATCCGAGAAATAGGCAACTGCAGTAGAGTTAGAAAAAACTTAAATTGCAAATGTGGCAACTGGAGATAGAAGATAAATAAAGGGACGGAAACAGAGAGAGACGAAAGAGAAAGAGAGGAAAAAGAACGAGAGAGGGGATTTGAAATTCAGAAGTTGGGAATTAGACAAAAAAAAACTTAACAGGATGGAGATGAAGGGAGAACGTAGGGATGTATACAACTAGGTTCGTAACTTGCCATATTTCGATGAGTAAAATGTCAAAACTTTTTTATTTCATTTGAAAAAATGGCTCGGCAGATGACGTGTCCAGTGAACTTGTGGGTAATGCTAGTTCAGACTAAGCTGGTGGGCACAGCTGGTGAGGTATGTGCAGCGCTGTCAGATGAGGGATCAAGAGATTATCAAGATGTCAAATTGGCGATTTTGATTGGTTATGAATTGGTACTAGAAGCATATAGAAAGAAGTTCAGAAAAATAGAGACGGAACCAGGTCAGACTTATATTGAGTTTGAAAGAATTAACCACAGTCATTTTGACAGGTGGGTGCTGACATTAAAAATGGATAAGACCTGTGAGGCTTGAAGGGAGATTAATCTGCTGGAGAAGTTAAAAGACTCACTTCCAGAGATAGTAAGAATTCACGTGAATGAATAGAAAGTTCAAGAAGTGAGAAGCGCGGCAGAAATGGCAGATAAATATGCATTGTGGCATGTGATAAAATTAGGCTTCTGGGAGGAATTTCATCCTGTGAGGGATAGAAATTGGGAGAAGGGACGATCACACATTACAAAGCGAACAGTAGCTCACAATAGTTTACCACAGGTGAAAACAGAAGCCCAAGGGGGTTGAAAGGTGGTGAAAGGCCTCAGTGCTCTCACTATAAGGGAGTGGAAAACATAAAATTACAGTGTTGGTGGTTTAAGATGGGCTCAGGGAAAAAGTTGTTTTCACTGCAGTAAGCTGGGACACACCGTACTGGGCGTTAAAGGAAAACACTTTGGGGAAAGATGCGGTAGAAGAGGCTAAGCCCAGTGGCACTAGTGAAACTGGTAAAGGACACCCCAAGTGGAGCCGAGGAGCTGCAGGAAATTGCACAGCCTAGGCAAGGGCTGGGTATGGAGGCAGTGCCTGATCTCTCTAAAGAATTCACCTCTGTAGATAAAGTTTACTCAGAAAGAACAGGGGGAGAAGGACAAGAAGTTATAATTTTGTGAGATACGGGATCTGCTCAGTCTCTAATAGTTGAGAAGTGAGGCGCCAGAAAAGCACAACAGATCAGGCAGCATCCAAACAGCAGGACAATCGAATATCAGGCAGAAACCCATCATCAGGGACATGGCGGGGGAAAAAGGGGGCTGAAAGATAAATACGAGGGTAGTAGCTGAGCTGGTGGAAGGGTCACTGGGAAGGCAATAAGAAGATACAGGTAGGAGCGATAGTGATATGTTGGAGGGTAGGGTGTAGTCGGGAGGTGGAAAGGAAGATGGCTAGTTAGGGCAGTTCAAGAGGGCAGTGCTAAGTTGAACGGTTGGATCTGGAAGAGGTTGGTGGAGGGGAGATTTGGAATTTGGTGAAGTCAACGTTGATGCTGTACAGTTTGAGGATTCCAGCTGTCCTACCAATGATAGGTGTCCTGTCACCCTCCTGTCCGACCTATCACCATCACACCCCACCTGCATCTACCAATCGTCTTTCAAGCTCCTTTTCACCTAGTTCCACCCCCACCCTCCCATTTATTTCTCAACCTCCTTCCCCCTCCCTTACGACCCACTTTCCTGATGAAGGATTTATGCCTGAAACGTCAACGCTCCTGCCCCTCGGAATTTGCCGACGTGCTGTGCTTTTCCAGTCCTACACTTTTCAACTCTCATCTCCAGCATCTGCCGCCCTCACTTTCTCTCACCCTCTAATAGTAAGAGATGAAAGTTTTTTTCACTCCTTCTGGCATGTTAATCAAGAGCATGATAACTTGTTGAATGGGGACAGAAATTAAGCATTCCCTTGTGTAACATCAGGATGGATTGCCAAATCAAGGTTGGGGAAGTAACAGTGACAGAGAATAACAGAGTGTCAGTTCTAGGAATAAAGTTTGTTCTTGGGAACAATTTAGCAGGAGGCGAGGTGGGAGTGGCACCCATTGTGGTGGAGAAGCCAAAGGAAGACGAGGGAATTGGTCAGTTAAAAGAAAATTACCCAGGATTTTTTCCAAACTGTGTAGTAACAAGATCCCACTGTCATAAGTTACAGCAGGAAGGAAAAACGAACAAAAAAGACAAATGGGTTGATGCTCAGTGAACTGACCCCCTGTTTGATGTAACGGTGCAGGAAAAATCTGAACAGGCAGAGGATCAGGCAGAGGGGTTTAGTCCAGAAAGGCTAATGGACTTACAACAGATATATACACACACATTCACACACACATACACATGCACACACACAGAAAAGGAATCAGAATATATTGTTGAACGTTATTAACTTAAAGATAGAATCCTAAAATTAAAATGGAGACCCCGATAGGTTACTGCAGAAGGGAAATGGGCCGAAGTGCACCAGAATGTGTTAGCAGTAACGTACAATGTTACGGGTAGCACATAAACTAACTGCAGGCGGTCCCTTAGGTGTACAGAAGATTCAAACTAAGATGCCGAAGCATTTGTAGTAGCCTGGATGCACAAAGACGCTGTTAATTTTTGCTGTACGTGACGAAATGGTAGGTAAGTAACAGGCAGTAATAAACCCAGCACCTTTGTTGCCAATTCCTGCATTCGAAGAACCTTGCACGTGGGTTATGATTAATTGTGTAGCTCCCCTTTCTAAAGTAAAAGTGGAAACCAATATTTGCTGACCATAACGGATGTGTCTACCAGATTTCCAGAGGCAATTCCATTATTGGAGTGTCAAGGCAAAAAGGGAGATGGAGGAGTTGGTAGCTTTCTTTACTCACTGTGGACTGCCCAGAGAGATTCAGTCAGACCAAGGGTCTCATTTTACCGCTCAGCTGTTTAAGGAAGTCATGGATAGCTTCGGCATAGAGCACTTCAAATCAAGGGCGTCCCGTCCTGAGTCCCAGGGAGCCTTGCAAAGTTAGCATCAGACACTGCGGACCATGTTAACAGCGTACTGTCAGGATTACCCGAATGGTTGGGATAAAGGTGCCCCATTAAATTGTTTGCTATTAGAGATGCCCCAAATAAATCTACTCACTTTACTTCCTTTGAGTTAATATTCGTACATGAAGTGAGAGGTCCTTTGAAATTAATTAAGTATAAATTTACAGGACCAAAGTTGGATATCTCACACTTGGATTATGTATGTGAGTTGAGGGAGAGATTGGATGGAGTAGGTGATTTAGCTAAACAGCACCTGAAGGGGGCACAGTATAGATTGATGCAGGTGGCAGATAAAAATCTCTTAAACTTTAACGATTTCCCGTGGGGATGACGTATCAGTATCGCCACCAGTGGTAGGAAATCCCTTCAAAGCCAGGTTTAGTGGCCCCTTTCAAATTAAGAAAAAAAGGGTGGAGTCAGTTAAACTGCCTGGTAAAGATGCAGGAGATGACAAAAAAACTTTATGGAGTATTTCATATGGATGAATAATGCACCAGCCACATTTAAGACTCAAGAACAGAGGTGTGGCCATATGAACAAATTGTGCAGCTTATCTGTATGATGTAGTGATCTTTAGCAAATGATTGAAAGCTCACATGTTACAGTTAGCAGAGCAAATTACAAAAAACGATTACAAGAAGCAAACTTGGTAATAAACTTAAAGAAAACATAATTCGTGAAGACAGAGGTGACGTTCTTGGGACATTACGTTGGACATGGAAGGTTGATCCCATGGAACATAAAAACGAAGGGCTTTGAGGAATTTCCACGACCATGCTCGAAGAAAGAGGTTGTGTGGTTTATGGAACTGAGTGGATTCTATTGAATGTTCAAAACTTCAGCAGTATCTTGGCACCACTGATGGATTTACTGAAGAAAAACACAGAATTGTGGTGGACAGAACAATGCCAGGAGGCATTTGAGAATTTTAAAGCAGGATTAATCGCCACACCAGCTTTAGCTACACCAAATATTCTGAAACCCTTTGAAAATTGTGTTTGATGCTCGGGATATAGGGGTCGGAGATGTATTGATACAGAAAGAGGATGATGGAATTGAATGGCTAATTGGCTACTTGTCGAAAAAACTCAATATCCACCAGAAAAAAAAACAACAAAATCTCCATGATTGAACAAGAAGGATTATGTTCCACACTGGCCTGACAATATTTTAATGTTTATATGACAAACAAATTGTCAGAGATGTTTGTGGACAACGACAAATCTCTCGCATTTTTTGGAATATTTCAAGACCAGAATATGAGACTATTTAATTGGAGTCTTACCTTACCGACTTTAAACTCACAAAATGTACAGGTTGTGGCTCCTACAATGTGATAGCAGATGGGTTTTCGCGGATTTAAAGGAAAGCAGTGTAGATAAGATTTGACTTATTCCAGTGTTGTGTTGGTGTGCAGAATTAATATGAATGATATAACTGAGATTAATACTTTTGCATTTCATATAATTGGGATTAAGAATTAGAGGAAAAGAAATGTAGCCAATTTTCATTCTGCTGGTTCATTTTATTTTATGAAGCAGGAAGATGTTATGAAGCCAAAAACATGTATGGGCACTTTAAGACAGAATGGGTTTTGTTGAATAGAAATTAAAGCCACTGATGCCAGCTAAAGGTCACACTGTTCCACATGTCACCATAAGCTGAGGAATGGATTCCTGAGTTTTGGTTGCTGATTTGACAGCCATTCAAATGTAACCAAATAGTTTAAATAACGCTCAGGACACCATGTGCCAACAGAATTTGAATATTATTGTTTGGACACCTGGACAGCAATCAAATTATGAGAATTATTATATCATGGGGCGTATATAAACCCAGCATTTTGAACACTGGAGGGAGAGCTACTGCCATCCAACATCAGAGTAACTGCTGTAGAGCAGGAGTGCTAACTGGCCATCTCAAACACTCTCTATCAAAGACACATGTTCATGTCAAACCTGTTTGCAATAAAAAAAAGACCCAAGGAGATCATCAGCTGGAAGAGTGAGCACAGCGGGGAAGATAGAGACTGTGTGGTCTTGAGATTGTAATGTTTCATATGTGTGTTGTTGGAACAGCATATTTTTACAGAGTTGGAGTCAGATAGTAAGTAGCTAAGAAAAGAGGGGCTTGCATTTGCGAATAGTTGTTGCTTAGTGTTCACTATTAAAGTTAAGAAACTAACTTGATAATTTTTGTTTAAATGGTGGAATGTAGGAGATCTGTGTCACTCATATTTTAACAGATTACGAGGTGAGACGAGCTTTTCTGGGTGTTTGTTTTTAATTAACAGAGGGGTTCATCTTCACCTTGAAAATGTCCATCCACGTTAGCCCCATTTCCCTGCAGTTGGCCCATATACTTCCAGTCCTTTCCTATCGACATATTTATCCAAATGTTTTTGAAATGTTGTTAATGTACCCCCCTCAACCAGCCCTCCGTATAAAGAAGTGGCCCCTCAGGTTCCCTTTTATTCCTTCACCTTTAACCTTAAACTGATCCCCTCTAATCCTCGATTCTCTACACCTTGGAAAAAGACTGAGAGCGTTAACCCTATCCATACCCCTCGTGATTTTATACAGCTCGATAAGGACTTCCTCAGTCTCATACATGCTAAAGAAAAGGTCCTAGCTTGTCCACACTCCCTGTAACTCAGACCATTGGGTCCTGGCAATGTCCTTGCAAATTTCTTATGCACTCTTTCTAATTTAACAACATCCTCCCCATAACAAAGTGACAAAGCTGAACACAATACTCCAAGTGCAGCCTTACCAAAGTCCTGTGTAACTGCAACATAACGTCCCAACTTCTATACTCAATATCCTGCCTGATGAAGGCCAATGTGCCAAAAGCCTTCTTCACTGCCCTGTGTCTCCACTCTTAGAGAACGGTGCACCTGAACGCCAAAGTCCCTCTGCCCATCTACACCCTTGAATACCCTCCCACTCACCATGAAACTCCTACCTTGATCTGAATTTCCAAAATGCAAGACCTCACGCTTCTATATTAAATTCCATTTACCATTTCTCGGCCCATTTCCCACCTGATTAAGGTCCTGCTGCAATTTTTGATAAACATTCTCACTGATCATGCTCCCAATTACTTTAGTGTCATCTGCAAACTTACTAATCATACCTTGTACATTCTCAACCAAATCATAGGTAACAGACAGCATTGGACCAAGCCTCTGGTCTGACAAACATCCTTCCACTCAACCCTCTGCTTCCTACCATCAACCCAACTGTGTATCCAATTGGCCAGTTCCCCCAGTATTCCACGAGATGAAACCTTCCTGAGCAGCCTGCCATGTGGAACCTTATCAAAGGCCTTACTGAAATCCATAGAGACTACGTCTATCACTCTGACCTCATCAAACGTCCTGGTAACTTCATCAAAAGACTCAAAGAAATTTGGGAAGCATGATCTCCCACTCACAAGTCTATGCTGACTGCTCCGAATCAAACCCTGTGTAAGTAATGGGTGCAGTCAATGGTATGCTGGCCTTCATTGTAAGATGATTCGAGTACATAAGTAAAGCCATCTTCCGGCTGTTGTAGAGCCTTGCTGAGAGAGCATTTGGGGCATTCTTTACAAATTTGATATCCTTTGTAAGGAATGATTCCCTTACCACAGACACTGATGATGGTAACATGAGAATAAAGTGAAGAAGCTGAGTGTTTAATCTGTAGAGCTGCGAGAGATGAAGAAATGGTGATGTTGAAACACGAGAAGTGGCAGCGATCACTTATTTCCAAACGAGACATTGACAGGGAGAGAAATTCCATACTTTACCCAGGATTGATTGGTTTGATTTATTGTCACGTGTACCTCAGTACAGGGAAACACTTTGTTTATGAGCAGTGGAGGAAGATCATAGTAAGCATGGCCAGACAGATCATAGGGTGGAAATAGACTTGGACAGAGTAAGGCACACGGGATACACTAAACAGGACATGCACTAGACAAGGTCAACATGAACAAGATCAGCATTATTTGAACTTAGAGAGTCAATTCATCAGTCTAACATGACTTTCCTAATAGTTTATCTGGCTAAATTAACTCTCCCCACGTTATTGTGCAGTCGGCGTGTGAACCCTGGACTGAACGTCAGGTTGTTCACAATCCCCAACAGCAGGCACAATACCTTCCATCTGAAACAGGTAGCCATTCCCACCAGCTTCCTCCCTACATAGAGAACACCAGGCTATCTTCTTGGAGATGGAAGATGCCTTCTTGAGACTTCACACAAGACATATGGCTTCCCTGCTCACCACTAGAAAACCACGTTAAAGTCCCACATGTGTATCATAAACAACGGAGCCAAGAGGAACAACGTGGAATAATCTGTCTGTGCAGCCTCTGCCCCACTTGTTCATCATGGTAGAGCATCAATTAGGAGACACTTAAGGCTGCCGAGGCTTGAGATCAGAGGAGAGCATCAATTGCTGGAAAAGCACAGCGGGTCAGGCAGCATCCGAGGACCAGGAGAATCGAAGTTTTGGGCATAATGCATTCATCAGGAATCAGCATCCATTACCTCATTCTGCCCCCGTGTAAGTGCATTGAGGTTGGAATGGCCTCCTACTGTTCCTGTGTAAGTGACTCTGTGTAAGAGAGAGATTAAACGATCGTTACCAAGCTGGTTAGTAAAGACCACTTGGGAAAGAGCTAGGGAGGCCTTGTGTTTATTTTAGTGCAGCCTGAATGGGTGTGGCCTGCTCTCACAGATTAGGATCTCTGGGTCTTGGTTTCTCGGCAACATCAGGAACTATTCGGGTCTCCACAGAGTTGGAAGCTTCAGTGAATGTTTCCTGGTTGCAACCCTCTCTGAAGTTTCTCTTGATGTTGTTTTTAATTCCTGGATTGGAGAAATGTTTGTGACAATCTGTGTCTAAATATTTCTTTTTTCCAAGGGCTGTGTATGGGATTTTCCTATATTGGAACAGTTCATTAGTAATACTTTCTAGATCTATTATTGTGTTAACTTGTCCAGTAGAATTACGTTATTCTAAATTCCTCTTTCTTTGGTTTCATTTTCTCTTTCGTGTTTAAGTAGATGGTGTTTTGCTTCACACCGAGTAGTTTGACCAGTCACATTGCATCTGGAACAGACACTTTACATTTCCTTTAAAATAAGAAATCATTAGAATCTACGGTACCGCCTTCAAATATTTTCGAGGGGCTCTGGTTTGGCCCATCACACTAGACTCCCTCTCTTCCTGAGTAATAGGCTGGAGGCACTGAATGGGCTGTCACTGTTCTTCTCCAATAGTGTCAATGGGGTGAATGGCTTCCTCATATTCCTGTGAAACCAGCGTGAGCTGCTGAATGAACTCTTGTTTTACTGGAGCAATGTGCAGTGCCCGCCAGTGCTGTTACATGAATGTTACGGACAGTTTAACAGCACAAGTCTCAATGGAGTCTGGATCCTGCTACACACGGACAAAGACCAGTTCAGGAGCTGACGGGGGACAAAATGTTCTGAATATTGTGGAATCTTCAGCGACCATCCCCACTTCTGATCTTATGGTGGGGAAGGTGGGGGTGGGGAGACATTGATGAAGCAGCTGAAGATGTTTGTGAAGGAGAAGCTACCCTGAGGATCTCACACAGACGTGACCCAGGACTGAGATGATGAACATCTTCCTTTGTGCCATGTTTCACCCCAAACACTGGAGAGGTTACTCTGATTCCCATTAAGTTCAGTTTTGTTCAGCTCCTTTATGTCAACAGAAGTCAACCACTGCCTTGATATCGGGGCCTGTCATTTTTATCTGAACGCTTGTGATAACCTCTTTTGTTCACATCAATAGGCCAATGATATAGGAGCAGCAAGTGTTTTCTTCCAACAGGTAGTATTGAATGTCAGGATTTCTCTCCTCAAGGGTGTTCGGGGAGCTAGATGGCTGAACGTATTTGAAGAGGAGGTAGATGGAAATTGACCTGTCAGAGAGTTGAGGGCGATGAAGAATTGGATATGAAAGAGGATTTGAGACCAGGAGCAGATCAGTCAATGATCTTAAAGAAGGGCAAGGCAGGCTTGGGGTGTGAACAACATGCCCCTGTTTCTGATGTTCTCCCATTCTGTTATTGGAAAGTTAGTGGGTGTTATTTTCATGAATGTTCTGTTATTGAATGTTGCAGACAGGGAGACCAGAGGATTTTGTGAGCAATCCCTGAGTGAGGTATGGGGGCTGTATTCACACGGAATCTGGGTGTACAACATGACGAACAAATGAAGCACAAGTTGCAGAGAGGGGAAGAGAGATGAGGGGCCTCTTTCATACCCAGCCTGGGTTTTCCAATTACATTTCCCAATTCACTTCAAACCGTGTGGGACAGTACTGAGGGGCTGCATGGTCTCCTCTGTTTCTGTGCACCAGGTTATAGGAGTAAGTAGCCTCCAACTGCTCCTGTCTAGCAGGTATGAGGGGCTGAATGGAACACAGGAACATGGGACTGAGGAGCAGGAGTGGGTCATTAGATAGGTTGAGTTTTCTCCACCAGGCACTAAAATTGTAGCTGATCAGGTGGTGGTCTCAGCCCCACTTTCCTGTCTGCATCCCATTATGCATGACTTCTTTGTCAAATCTTTAACTAACGCAGCTTTCAATCAATGTGACCATAGAGACACGATAACCTTCCACTGAAGAGAATTCCGACTTGAAAGGTCCTTTCAGAATTATTTATCATCCATCTTATAGAATCAGAGAGTCATGCAGAATGGAAACAGACCCATTAGTCCAATCTGTTCACTCCGATCAGATATCAAATCTGATTTAGTCCCATTTGCCAGCATTTGGCCAATATTTCTCGTGTGATTGTACCCGCCTTGGCCACTTCCTCTGACTGCAATTTCTGTACACACACCACTCTCTGTGTGAAGTATTTACCTTCAGGTCCCTTCTAAATCATTCGCCCTCTCCCCTTCAACCTATGCTGTCTTATTCTGGACTCCCCTTTCCTTGAGAGCAGAGCATGGCTGTTCAGAATATCCATGCCCCTGATGATTTTATAAACCTATATAATGTTGCATCTCAACCTCTGACACTCCAGGGGGAAACATCTCAACCTAACCAGCTTCTCCCAATAGCTCAAACCTCCAGTCCTGGAACATTCGTGTAAGTCATTTCTGCAGAAAACCGAGTTGTACGCAGTATTCTTAAAGTGGCCTCACCAACATCTTGTACAGATGCACCATACCACCACAACCCCTATACTCAATGCTCCGAATGATTAAGGCAAATGTGCCAAATGTGTTCAGCACCACTCTGTCTACCTGCGACTCACTGCTACAGGTAATCATGTACGTAAACATCAGAAAGTTAACATGATGGTAGTGCCAGCAGATAGGAGGACCAGTGATACATTAATCATTATTGAGATTAGATTGTGTTGGAAACATGAGCTTAACATGTCAGAAAGTGAAATCAAATCAATGGGTTCAGGATGATTAATATACAAAATAACATAGCCCGGAGTGAGTTACAGACTGGAATCTAATCGAGGGGTTCGGGTGGTTAATATACAGAATACCCGAAACCCCAGAGTGAGTTACAATCTGGAATCTAATCAAGTGGTTCAGGGTGGTTTATATAGGAATAACAGGTACCCCGGAGTGAGTTACAGCCAATAATCTAATCGAGACTTTCAGGGTAGTTTATATACAGAATAACAGGTAGCCCGCAGTGAGTTACAACCTGGAATCTAATTGCAGGGTTCATGGTGGTTTATATACAGAATAACAGATAGCCCAGAGTGAGCTACAGCCTGGAATCTAATTGCAGGGTTCAAGGTGGTTTATATACAGAATAACAGATACCCTGGAGTTAGTTACAGCCTGGAATCTAATCGAGGGGTTCAGGGAGTTTTAGATACAGAATAACAGATAGCCTGGAATGTGTTACAGGTTGGAACCTAATCGAGGGATTTAGGGTGGATTATGTAGAGAATAACAGATGCCATGGATTGAGTTACAGTCTGGAATCTAATCGAGTAGTTCAGGGTGGTTTATATACAGAATAACAGATAGCCCAGGGTGAGTTACAGCCTGTAATCTCATCGAGGGATATGTTAACCTTTTTATGTGAAATAACTTGTAACTGGGAGTGTGTCACAAAGTGTACTATTGGCCAACTGGTTTTAAATCTTGACTCACATAAACATAATGCAGCCAAAACTACACAACTTTACTGACTCCCCACGATCCTCAGTTGAGGACGATCCTCCTCTGTTTTCCCCTTTCACTGAAGATATTAATATACCTTTTATACTGCACTGACATTTTGGTTATAGTGCTACCTATCTCTCACTGCCTCATTTATCTTCAATCCTGTTGAAAGATACTTAAACCAACAGATGCACAAAGTTACAGAAAGAGTTTTGTTTAATTGCAGGTGCATTATTTTCTTTTATTTGTCGACAACACACATTTTGAACCCACAGAAGGTCAGTGTGGGATATGAGAAACCCTTCAATTTGGGAGGAGCCCAAGCCAGTCAGGATTCTGATTCAACGCTGCAAATCTACAATTCAGTGGCTGAGCTCTATCAAGTTTTCTATATTATGTTTCTGTCATATATTAGGAGCTTGGAAAGTAAGGCAGACCTTACTGGAATGTCACATTGTCTCTCCGCATTCACTGTAAAAAGGTTCTGGGGTTTACATTTTAACCACCTTCAAAGAGCTGTCTCCATTTCCTATCTCTGCTGGCATCAATGAATGGAAACGGCTTTTGACACATTGCCCCCTCTCCCTTGCTGAAAGTATTCCTGACACAAATCAGTCAGGCAGACATTTTAGATTTGTCCACAGCCACCATTTTATATCAGGAAAATGATGACATTGAGTTTATAAATAAGGAAAAGCAAGAGAGACTGGCAACATCAATACAGTTTGAAAAAAGATAAAACATTGGACATGCACACAGAATCACAGACACACAGAATCACACACACAGGGATACAGACACCTTCCAGAAGCTGTCTCCATTTCCTATCTTGCAAGAGAATTCATGTTATGATGATGAATTCATGCAGGACAGTAAACAGCTTTTGAGACTTTCCCCATTGTGACAGAAATTCAGCCCCAATCTGAAACTTGGAGATATGTAACAGGACAGAAATGAACCAGCAGCTTTCTGTGTTCTTGCTACCCATGTAACATTTGACCATTTAGTTTAACTTGTCTTCAGTCTAACATTCAACAAGGATCACTTCACAGATCCAATAACAGATCCCTAGGAGTGAGTTCCAGACTGGAATCTAATTGAGGGGTTTAGGGTTTATATACAGCATTAGAGATACCCAGGAGTGAGGGACAGAGTGGAATCTAATCGAGAGGTTTGAGGTGGTTTACACACAGAATAACAGATAACAACTAGTGAGTCACAAAATCACGGATAAATGCGAGGTGCTGCATTTTGGGAAAGCAAGTCTTAGCAGGACTTCTACATTTAATGTTAAGTTCCTCGGGTGTGTTGCTGAACAAAGAGACCTTGAAGTGCAGGTTCATAGCTCCTTGAAAGTGGAGTCGCAGGTAGATAGGATAGTGAAGAAGGTATTTGGTATGCTTTCCTTTATTGGTCCGAGTACCGACTACAGGAGTTGGGAGGTCATGTTGCGGCAATACAGGACATTGGTTAGGTCAGTCTTGGAATATTGCGTGCAATTCCGGTCTCCTTCCTATCGGAAAGATGTTGTGAAACTTGAAAGGGTTCAGAAAAGATTTACAAGAATGTTGCCAGGGTTGGAGTATTTGAGCTACAGGGAGAGGCTGAACAGTCTGGGGTTGTTTTCCCTGGAGTGTCGGAGGCTGAGGGATTAACTTATCGAGGTTTCCCCTGGGGTAAGGGAGACCAGAACGACAGGGCATACGTTTAGTTTGAGAGGGGAAAGATATGAAAGAGACCTAAGGGACAACTTTTTCACGCAGAAGGTGGTACATGTATGGAGTGATCTGCCAGAGGAAGTGGTGAAGGCTGGTACAATTGCAACATTTGAGAGGAATTTGGATGAGTATATGAATAGGAGGGACATGTGGCAAGTACTGGCAGGTGGAACTAGATTGGGTTGGGATATCTGGTAGGCATTGACAGGTTGGACTGAAGGGTCTGTTTCCATACTGTGCATCTCTATGTTTCTATGACTGTATAACTCACTCCGGGCAACCTGTTATTCTGCATACAAACCACCCTGAAACCCTCGATGAGATTCCAGTCTGCAACTCACTCTGGGGTATCTGTTATTGTACACATAATCGTCCCGAATCCCCTTGATAAAATTTCAATCTGTAACTGACTTCCAATTTTAAGGGGCTCTGTACATTAGCCACTTCAATCCTTTGATTATATTCCAGTCTGTATCACACTCCTGGGTATCTGTTAGTCTGTATATTAGCCATCCAATCCAAACCCTGTTAAAATTGCCCATGGTATTCAGGGATGTGTGCGTGAGGTGCATTAGTCTGGGGTAAATGTGGGGAAATGGGTCTGGATGGGTTATTCTTCTGAGGGTCAGTGTGGTCTTGTTGGGCTGAAGGGCTTGTTTCCCCACGGTCGGGATTATATGAATCATCCGGAACCCTCTCGATTAGATTCCAATGTGTAACTCACTTCCATCTATGTGTGACTCGCATGTTTCAAAAACACCCCAAAACCTTCAATTCTATTCCACTTCGATAAACACGAGGAGCTGCATTTTGAGAAAGCAAATTTGAGCAGGATTTATACACTTAATGGTCAGGTCCGAGGGAGAGTTGCTGAACAAAGAGACTTTGAAGTGCAGGTTCGTAGCTCCGTGAGAGTAGAGTGGCAGGTGGATAAGATAATGAAGGCAGCGTTTGGTATGTTTTCCTTTATTGGTCAGAGTTTTGAGTATAGGCATTGAGAGGTCATGTTGCGGCTGGACTGGACATGGGTTAGGCCACTGTTGGAATATGGCATGCAATTCTGGTCTCCTTCATATCGGAAGGATGTTGTGAAACATGGAAGGGTTCAGAAAAGATTTTCAAGGTGGATGCCAGGGTTAGAGGATTTGAGCTACAGGGAGAGGCTGAATAGTCTGGGGCTGTTTTCCCTGGAATGTCAGAGGCTGATGGGTGACCTTATCGAGGTTTATAAAATCATGACGGGCATGGATAGGATAAATAGACAAAGTCTTTTCTTTGGGGTGGGGAGTCCAGAACTAGAAGGCATAGGTTTAATGTGAGAGGTAATATGAAAGAGATCTAAAGGGCAACTTGTTCACTCAGAGGGTGGTACATGAATGGAATGAACTGTCATAGGAAGTGGTGGAGGCTGGTACAATTGCCACTTTAAAATGCAGCTCAATTGGTATATGAATGGGAAGGTTTGGAGGGAGTTGGGCCAAGTGCTTGAAAAAGAGACTAGAGGAGATTAGGATATCTGGTCGTCATGTTCAGATTGGACCAAAGGGTCTGTTTCCATGCTGTACATCTCTATGATGATTAAGGCCCTGCTGCAATTTCTGATAAACCTCCTCACTGATCATGCTCCCACTTACTTTAGTGTCATCTGCAAATTTACTAATCATGCCTTGTTCATTCTCAACCAAAATAATAGATAACAAAAAGCTATGGACCAAACCTCCAGTCTGACAGGCATCCTTCCACTACACCCTCTGCTTCCTATCAACAAACCAACTGTGTATCCAATTGGCCAGTTCCCCCAGTAGTCTACGTGATGGAACCTTCCAGAGCAGCCTGCCATGTGAACCTTGTCAAAAGGCCTTACTGAAATCCATAGAGACTACGTTAATCATTCTGCCGTCATCAACATTCTTTTTCACTTCACCAGAGGACTCTAAGAAATTTGGGAAGCATGATCTCCCATTCACAATTTTATGCTGACCAGTCTGAATCAAACCCTGTGTAAGTAATGGGTGCAGTCAATGGCATGCTCATCTTTATTGTAAGATGATTCTAGTACATAAGTAAAGCCATCTTCCTGCTGTTGTAGAGCCTTCCTGAGAGAGCATTTGGGGCACACTGTACAGATTTGATCTCCTTTGTAAGGAATGATCTCCGTACCACAGATAAGGGTGATGGTAACATGAGGATAGAGTGAATAAGCTGAGTGTTTAATCTGTGGAGCTGTGAGAGATGAATAAATTGTGATGCTGAAACACGAGGAGTGGCAGCGATCACTTATTTACAAAAGAGACATTGACAGGGAGAGAAATTCCATACTTTACCCAGGATTGATTGGTTTGATTTATTGTCACGTGTACCTCAGTACAGGGAAACGCTTTATTTATGAGCAGTGGAGGCAGATGATGGTAACCATGGCCAGACAGGTCATAGGGTGGAAATAGATTTGGACAGAGTAAGGCATACAAGTTACCCTGAATAGGACGTTCACTAGACAAGATCAACATGAACAAGATCACCATTATTTGAAATTAGAGCATCCATTCATCAGTCTAACATGGCCTTCCTAATAGTTTATTTGCCTAAATTAACTCTCCCCTCTTTATTGTGCAGTCGGCGTGTGAACCCTGGACTGAACGACAGGTTATTCACAATCCCCAACAGCAGCCAAAATACCTTCCATCCGAAACAGGTCGCCATTCCCACCAGCTTCCACCCTACATAGAGAACACCAGGCTGTCTTCGCAGAGATTAAAGATGCCTTCTTGAGACTTCACACAAGACATATGTCTTCCCTGATCACCACTAGAAAACCACGTTAAAGTCCCACATGTGTATCATGAGCAACGGAGCCAGGAGGAACAACGTGGAACAGTCTGTCTGTGCAAAATCTGCTCCACTTGTTCATCATGTTAGAGCATCATTTAGGAGACACTTAAGACTGCCGATGCTGGAGATCAGAGTAGAGTTTCGATTGCTGGAAAAGCACAGCAGGTCAGGAAGCATCCGAGTACCAGGAGAATCGATGTTTCGGGCATAAGACATTCATCAGGAATCAGCATCAATTACCACATTCTGCCCCCGTGTAAGTGCATTGAGATGGGAATGGCCTCCTGCTGTTCCTGAATAAGTGACTCAAGGGAGTGATTGGCTTCTTCCTCGTCCAATTGGACAGAACCAAGGGCCTGACTGGGTTAAACCTGGTTCCTGTTTGACAACTCGATGTCCTGTCAAGTGTGATGGTGCTGCAGCTTTAAGAGGTTATTTTGTCCAGGTTTCTTTTAAGAGAGAGATTGCATGGTCATCACAAAGCTGGCTAGTTAAGACTACTTGAGTAACAGCTAGGGAGACCTTGTGTTTATTTTAATGCAGCCTTAATGGGTGTGGCCAGCTCTCACAGATTAGGATCTCTGGGTTTTGGTTTCTCAGTAACATCAGAAACTATTGGGGTCTCCACAGAGTTGGAAGCTTCATTGGATGTCTCCTGGTTGCTACTCTCTCTGAATTTTCTCTTAATTCTGTTTTTAATTCCTGGATTGGAGAAATATTTGTGACATTCTGTGTCTGAATATTCCTTTTTGCCAAGGGCTGTGTTTATGAGATTTTACTATATTGGAACAGTTCATTAGTAATAGTTCCTAGATCTATTATTCTGTTAAGCTGTCCAATAGAATTACGTTATTCTAAATTCCTCTTTCTGTGGAAATTATTTCTTCTTTCGTGTTGAAATAGATGGTATTTTGCTTACCACCGAGTAGTTTGACCAGTCACATTGCATCTGGAACAGACACTTTACATTTCCTTTAAAATAAGAAAACAAAAAAGTCTAGGTTATTGCCGTCAAATATTTTCGAGGGGTTCTGTTGTGGTCCATCATACTAGACTCCTTCTCTTCCTGAGTAATAGGCTGGAGGCACTGAATAGTCTATCCCTGTTCTTCTCCAATCATGTCAATGGGCTGAATGACTTCCTCATATTCCTGTGAAACCAGCGTTAGGAGCTGAATGAACTCTTATTTTACTGTGGGAATGCGCAGTGTCAGGCAGTGCTGGTAGATGAATGTTACTGATACTTTAACAGCACAAGCCTGAATGGAGCCTGGGTCTTGCTGCACATGGACACAGACCAGTTCAGGAGCTGACGGGGGCGTCAAATTATTCAGAACATTGTGGAATCTTCAGTGACCATCCCCACTTCTGTTCTCATGGTGGGGAGGGTGAGGGTGGGGAGACATTGATGAAGCAGCTAAAGATGTTTGTGAAGAGGAAGCTACTCTGAGGATCTCCCACAGAGGTGACACAGGACAGAGATGATGAACATCTTCCTTAGTGCCATGTTTGACTCCAAACACTGGAGAGTTTACTCTGATTCCCATTAAGTCCAGCTCCTTGGTGTCAACCACTGCCTTGATATCGGGGCCAGTAATTTTTTATCTAAACCCTTGTCTCAACCTCTTGTGTTCACATCAATAAGCCATGATATAGGAGCAGCAAGTGTTTTCTTCAAACAGGTGGTATTGAATGTCAGGATTTCTCTTCTCAAGAGTGTTCGGGGAGCTAGATGACTGAAAGTATTTGAAGAGGAAATAGATGGATATTGACCTGTCAGAGAGGTGAGGGCTATGAAGAATTGGGTATGAAAGAGGATTTGAGGCTAGGAGCAGATCAGTCATGATCTTAGTGAAGGGCAAGGCAGGTTTGGGGAATGAACGACATGCCCCTGTTTCTGATGTTTTCACATTCTGTTATTGGAAAGTTAATGAGTGTTATTTTTATGAATGTTCTGGTATTGTATATTGCAGTCAGGGCGACCAGATGATTTTGTGAGCCATCTCTGGATGAGGTATGTGGGCTGTATTCACAGTGAATCTGGGTCTACAACATTACCAACAACTGAAGCACAAGCTGCAGATAGGGGAAGCTTTCTAAAGAGAGATGAGGGGCCTCTTTCTTGCCTAGTCTGGGTTTTCCAATTACGTTTCCCAAATCACCTTAAAGCGTGTGGGACAGTCTTGAGGGACTGAATGGTCTCCTCTGTTTCTGTGCACCAGGTTATAGGAGTAAGTGGCCTCCAACTGTTCCTGTCTAGCAGGTATGAGGGGCTGAATGGAACACAGGAACATGGGACTGAGGAACAGGAGTGGGTCATTAGATACTTTGAGCCTTCTCCGCCAGGCAGTAAGGTTGTGGCTGATCAGGTTGGGGTCTCAGCCCCACTTTCCTGTCTGTATCCCATTATCCGTGACTCACTTCCCTGTCAAATATTTAACTCATGCAGCTTTCAATCAATGTAAACATAGAGGCATGATAAACTTCAAGAGAAGAGAAGTACGACTGGATAGGACCTGATAGACCTTTTCATCATCCCTCATTGAATCAGACAGTCATGCAGAATCGAAACAGATCCGTTCGTCCAATCTGTTCACACCGATCAGATATCATATCTGATCCAGTCCCATTTGCCAGCATTTGGCCAATATTTCTCCTCTTTCAGATACTTTTTAAATGTGCAATTGTAACCGCCTTCACCACTTCCTCTGACTGCACTTTCTGTACACACACCACTCTCTGTGTGAAACATTTACATTCATAAACCTTCTAAATCAATTCCCCCTCACCTTCAACTTCTGCTCTCTTGTTCTGGACTCCCCTTGTCCTGGGGAGCAGAACATGGCTGTTCAGAATACCCATGCCCCTGATGGTTTTATAAACCTCTATAATGTCACCCTTCAGCCTCTGACACTCCAAGGGGAAACACCTCAAACTAATCAACCTCTCCCTGAAGCTCAAACTACCAGTCCTGGAACATCCGTGTCAGTCATTTCTGCAGAAAACCGAGTTGTACGCAGATTTTAAAAGTGGCCTCACCAACATCCTGTTGAGATACAACATCCCACCACAACCCCTACACTCAATGCTCTGACTGATTAAGGCAAATGTGCCAAATGTGTTCTGCACCACACTGTCTACCTGCGACTCGACTTTCAAGGAACAATGCATCTGCGGCCCTATGCCCCTTTGTTTCACAACATGCCCCAGGACCTGACCATGAAGTATATAATGTCTGCCCTGGTTTGCCTTCCCAAAATGAAAAGCTTCATATTTATCTAAATTAAACTTCATTTGTTACTCCTTGTCCCTTTGTCCCATTTAATTGCGGTCTTGTTGTACTCTGAGATAATCTACTACACCATCTTTCTGATGTCATCTATAACCTTACTAACTATTGCCCCAATATTCACATCTAAATCCTTTACATAAATGATGAAATGCAGTGAACTCAGTACTGATTCTTACAGCACACTGCTGCTCACAAGCCTCCAGGCTGAAAAATATCCCTCTTCATTCAAGCCATTTGTGACTAACTTCTTCTGTATCTTATGTGACTGAAACTTACTAATCTGTCTACGAATCAGAATGAAATACTAGCTATGAAGACAGGCTGAGTAGGTTAGGTTTATTTTCACTCGATAAAAGAAGATTGAGGGGGGACATGATTAATGTTTGCAAAATCACGAAGGGTATAGACAGGTGGATAGAGACAAGCTTTTTCCCAGGTTGAAGGAATGAATAACGAGAGATTGTGCTTTCAAGGTGAGAGGTGGAATGTTTAAAGGGGATACACGTGGTAAGTACTTCACACAGAGAGTGGTGGGCGTTTGGAACGCATTGCCAGCAGAGGTGGTAGAGGCAGGCACGGCAGATTCATTTAAGATGCGTCTGGACAGATGCATGAGTAGGTGGGGAGCAGAGGGATACAGATGCTTAGGAATTGACCTACAGATTGAGACAGTACACTTGGATCGGCTCAGGCTTTGGGGGCGAAGGGCCTGTTCCTGGGCTGTAAATTTTCTTTGGTCTTTGTTCTTTAAATGAACACCTTGCTGAAGTCTATATAGACAATGTCTACCAAACTGCCTTCATCAATCTTCTTTGTCACCTCTTCAAAAAACTCAACCAAATTACTGAGACATGATTTCCCATTCAGAAAGCCACATTGTCTACCCAAATCAGTCCTTTGCCTTCCCAAATGTATGTAAATGCTATCCCTCAGAATCCCCTCCAACAACTTACCCATCACTGACATCAGGCTCACCCGTCTATAGTTCCCCGGCTTTTTGGGGTCACTGTTTCCTTTTCTAGTCCCACTCCTCCACTGCTCACAACAAATGTTAAACGTAACCAGGTTGGTGATATGGCCGACGATATTGGTCTCAGACTGGGTCAGGGTCAATTTTAGGAACAAGTCAGACTAGTTTCTTTAATCTGCTAAAACAACATGTTTATGATCCAGAGCAATGTTACTCAAACTATGATGGAAAGATGAATGGCAAACTGTTTATTTATTGCAAGTATATAACCAATATTTCCCTTTATAAAAACACTGACACACACACACAAACACTCTTTGCAATTTTAACTTGAAAGAACTTTGTCCAGATATTGTTGGAACTCATGACAAAAGGAAAAATTGTGAGATTGTCCAAAACATTATTCTTCTTCTGAAGGTATTGTACTCACACATGCTGCTAGCAATGGGATTTCATCCTGGGAGAGTTTGGATTTGGCTGAATTCCCTTTGCTTTCGGCAGTGAGTAAATTCCAGTGAATTCTGGTTAGAGATCACCCAAAGGGTAGTACGTTGGTTAGCGCTGCTGCCTCACAGCACCAGGGACTTGGGGTCGATTCCGGCCTTGGGTGACCGTCTGTGTGGAGTTTGCACATTCTCCCCTTGTCTGTATGAGCTTCTAATGGGTGATCCAGTTTCCTACCACAAACTGTGTAGGTTCGGTGGATTGGTCATGCTAAATTGTCTGTAGTGTTCAGGGATTTCGAGGTTATGTGCAATAGTCAGGGGTAAATATAGGGAAATGGGTTGGGAAGGTTGGTATGGACTTGTTGGGTCGAAGGGCGTGTTTCCACACTGCAGGGATTCCATAAAAATAAGAATGGTAACGATGACTGTAGAAGTTTTTTTTTTTAGCTCGCACACATTGCTGTGATGAGGAATAATGAAGGAGAGAGAGTGCAATAGGCCATTCCTTCTCAGGCAGATTACATTTTCTCCCTCTCTGAGTTGAATCACACAGTAATGTCATCCTCTCCCATATTGGACCTTACCAGGTCTCCTTGTACATTGTCCAAACTATGTCTCCATCACATTCCCTGTTCCATGTAGGTGCATCATTGCTGCTGTCATACACAGTGCCATACACTTTGCAGAAAATGGTCTCGGTCAATTTGAAGATATGGTTATATGTCCCTGCGTCATTAAAAAATAAAAATGTTTAATTTATTAAGAATACCTGTGTTAAACTGAATGCATTTTTTAAAGAAATACAGAAATTGCTGGAAAAGCTTGCCAGGTCTCTCAGTACCCAGATGCTGTAGTTGTACCAGCCTCCACCACTTCCTCTGGCAGCTCATTCCATACGCACACCACCCTCTGTGTGAAATGGTGGTCTTTAGGCCTCCTCAAATCCTTTCGCCTTTCACTTTCCCTCTAGTTTTGTATGTCCCTAACCTGGGGAAAAACCCCTGACTACTCACCCTATCTATGGCCATTTTGATTTTATAAACCTTTACTGATGCAAAATGTGACCCCAATCAACACGAATGGCTGTACTTTCAGTAATCCTGGGCCTAAATTCTGAAATGCAATACTGACACCTCTTCCTTCTCCATCAAGTCCCAATTCTAAATCCATTTTAATCAGTTTGTTCAGATGTATCCTGAGACACCTCTGTGGGCTTTACACCTAGACCTTTGTGCCCTGAGGTAGGGACACTAGCATCACTCAGCATTACCCATAAAGCTTTCACAGTATTCTCCTGTGTGTTTGTTCATCAGACTGTCCTGACATGCTGGGACATACCTCTGCAACAGGCAGAACTTGAATCCAGTCCTTCTAGCCCAGAGCTAGGAACACTACCACACAAGTTCCGAAATTCGAATCAAATCCAGACCTCTGGATCAGAGACAGGGACACTATCCACTACACTACCATACCCAGACTTGGGTCAAATTTTAGTGCCCACTTCCAGCTTGGTGTGGATTTACTACAACCAGGTTACCATTAATGAATTACAAACAACACTTTGTATTATTAAACAAATGCAAGATATTTGTCTCAACTGTAGGATATTGAGTGTACATACTGTGCCATCAAAATTAACTATAAACATCTTTAAGTGCTATTATCTATCGTCTACAATATTAAGGAAAGAAATCCTGCAGACACACTCTGCCTAATGAAGGGTCTCAAATAGATATTTATTACTGAACACCAGAGACGAAGGAAGAGCTTAATTTCTGACCCCAAAACACCGATCACACTTACCCATCTCTAACGTGCCACTCCCCTCTTCCTGGCCACTGATTACTGTCC
The DNA here is from genome assembly GCF_047496795.1 of Chiloscyllium punctatum. NCBI lineage: Eukaryota > Metazoa > Chordata > Chondrichthyes > Orectolobiformes > Hemiscylliidae > Chiloscyllium > Chiloscyllium punctatum. The sequence goes on along the minus strand of NC_092761.1, from coordinate 32,969,616 downwards.
AGCCTCTCCTCCCCACTGACTGTGTCTGCAATCTGTCCCTCCTCGCCCTAACTACACAAGGAAAACCAAGCTCAGGGTCTTTGTGAAAATCAAAGCCGGAGTGTGCAGGCCTCCTGGAGAGGGATGGGCATTTTAAAATTGAAGGGGGAGGGTGAGGTGACAGTAATATCAGTCACTGGGCTGAGGGGTCGCTGATGGAGTTTAGTTCGAATGAATGAGAGGTATTGGATTTGGTAAATCAAACAACAGCAGGACCTATACAATTAAAAGTAGGGTCTTTGGCAGTGCTGTAGTACAGAAACTTAGGCCGTCAGGTTTAATTCTTTAAAATTTGCATCTCGTATAGATAGTGTGGTTAAGAAGGTGTTAACACACTTGTCTTCATAGGACAGACCTTTGAGTATCGGAATTGGGATGTCATGATGTGGTTGTACAGGACATTGGTGACACATCTGTGTCCAGTCTGGTCATCCTGCCCGTTCATTCCATAGGCACACTACCCTCTGGGTGAAAAAGCTGCCGCTTAGGTCACTTTTAAATGATTCCCCTCTCACCTTAAGCCTATGTTCTCTAGTTTTGGACTCCCCATACCCTTAGAAAATACCTTGACTATTCACTTTGATATTACTGACGTTGATATTATTAAGCTGGAGAGGATTGAGAAGAGATTAACCTGGATGTGGCTGGGAAAGGAGGGAGTGAGCTATAAGGAGAGGCTGGATCGGCTGGGACTTTTTTCACTGAAGGATATGAGATTAAGCAGTAACTTTACAGAGATTTATAAAATAATGAGGGTTACAGAGATGCTGAAGGACTGATGTCTTTTCTCTAGAGTTGAGGATTCAAAACTGAGGGAATTTTAAGTTACGAGGAAAAAAGTTTTACGAAAGTCATGAGAGGTAATTATGTTCGACAGAAGCTGGCTTGTGTGTGGAATGAACTTCCAGAGGAAGTGGTGAAAGCAGGGACAGTTACAATGTTTAAAGGACATTTAGATCAGTACATGGATAAGACATCAGTTTGGATGGTGCTGTGAGCAGCTGCCCTCTCCCTCCCCATCACTGAATGAATTCCTGTTGGTTTTCACCCTCTGCCAATGCCTGTGCAGTGGCTTGTGGAGGCCAGCAGAGGGTGGCATTGTAGCACTTTACGGACCACAGAGACTGCCAGACATGCCCCACACAGAGACACACAGATATACACACGGGGATGGTGAGGGCACGGCGTGAAGCTCATCTGGTAACTTAAATGAAACATAAAAAATGCTCAATTCACCTCGTAAACTGTTAAAATATGAGGGACAGAGAACACCCAAATTCCACTGTTTAAATAAAAACATCAATTTAATTCTTTTCACTCTGAAAGTGAACATTTTACATCAACTATGCACAACTCTGGGACCCTCTTTCTCTTAACTGCTTATTACCCGACTCCAGCTCTATAGCAATATATTGTTTCTGGGTCTGCCATCGTCTCATATCAAAGGTGCTTGGCAGCTCTCAGTTCAGAACAGCATTCCCTCTCTCTTGAAGGGACAGTACACATCGGTCCTTCATCACATTATACCCTGATGAATATCGATAAGTGGGACCTATCCGGATTTCTTTTGTTCTGTGGTTTGTCAATATTTCATCTACTCTGTCTCGTATATGGTAGGATTTTTGTTGCTCATTGACAGCATGTCAACTCTGTCCATGGGAATATATCAGTATTTCACTTGCTCATACTCGTGTGTGTGGGGCAGGATTTCAGTTGTTTCCTGGGGACTGTGACACTAAAACAATCTCAATGTTTGTCGATGGCACCAAACCTGGAAGAACTCTGAAGTCTATGGAGGAGAGTGTGGAACTGTAACAGGACAATGACACGTTGATGAAGTGTTCAGGTTTATGGCAGATGGGGATCAATGCAGAGCTGTGTGAGGTGATGCACTTTGGTAGGAATGACAATGAACGGCAGTTTAAAGCAGGCTGTGCCATGGTAAAGGGGCTGCAGGAGCAGAGAGCGCTGGGTGTATATGAGCACAGAGTGTTGAAGATATCAGGACAAGTGAGGAGAGCAGTAACTATCAGAGATTAGTTTCAGTATCTGAGCTCTTTACAGGAGGAGGTGTAGGAGGGAGCCTCAGTGCTCCCTTCCTGGGAGGTGGTGGTGACGATGTGTTGTGAGCTCACCCTCCTGCCCACCGAGACTGTGGGGATTCCATTTGTACCAGCTCGACACAAAAGGGAGATGGCATCAGGGCCACGGCTTCTAAGTTGTCCCGGGGGGAAACGGAGCTGCCAGTGGGTTTAAAGTGAGAATTGCCCTTTACTGAACATTGCTCCTTACTCGGTCGGTGGGACGTGGATATTTCAGAAACTCCACACGAGGCGTCCTGGTCCTCTCCGACTCGTACCAGGGTCCTCCCAACATGGCAGGGGGGAGGGGGAGGGAACAGATATCGGGCACTCCACCACCTGGATAGGCCCTCCCTGTCCTATTCCAGGCTGTTTCTCCTGTAATGAGATAAAGGGAGGGAGGGAGGGAGTATGGGAGTAGGTGGCCCTGCTGTTAGTGTTAGTGTTGGTGGAGGACAGGTTCATGGTGAGGTGTCCGGAGGGAGTCAGTCCACAGTGTTGTATCCATGCAGTGTATTAATGTGTGTGGGGGGGTTAAAGTGGAGGGAGAGAAAGAGAGAGAGAGAGAAAGAGAGACAGACAGAGAGAGAGAGAGACAGAGAAGGTGCAGCATGAGGCAGTGAGAGTGGTGGACCATGAGCCTTGTTCGGTGGTCGGTGCTATAACAGATATACAGTGAGTGTGAGGGAACAGAGAGAATACAGTGACCCTTATTCTGACAGAGCAGGGAAGGTTATTGATGCTTGTCCTGTATTGCTGAGCATTTCTTCAGACCGCAGATTCTGCACTGAGCTGGGTGGGGAGCTCAGACCATGCTCGGGGGGTCTGGTGGTGTGATCCCTCTGGGAAGGGAATGGTCCCCCTGTGCTAGCCCATTCACCAGGACCTCCGTGCCCCTGTCGACAAATCGTGGTATAATTACCCCTTATCTGCCATGCTCAGGGTAAACCGTGCAGGGCAGCTACTAACAGAGAAAGCTCAACCGTGTGCTCAGTGGCCTTTTAAAGATGGCGCCAGTGTCATGGATCATGGAATATCCAGGGGCACCCGGGCGATGGTGAGTACCTCCAGCCATGATGGGTGAGAGAATCGGGCTGGTATTGAATAAGAGGGACAGCATGGGGTAGGGTGGGTAGTTAATGAGGCGAGTTCGATAAGATAGCATCAGGAAACTAGCTCGGCCTAGTGTACATGATCCCTCTGTCACAGTCAATGGAAATGGCACTGAGACAAATAATTGTTAGATTTAGCTCAATGAGTCAAAGACTCTGCTGACCCTACGCCCAGATACAAAGCTGCAGAACAAATTCTCATCCAAAACTGCACCATCTGAACTCCCATCAATATGCTGTTCACCGACCATTCCTGGAAACACTGGCTGATGTTACATGATGCTGTTAAAATGTTTTCATTTCTGCATTCTGAAACCTTGGAACACATCCTTCCACAACACTGTCTCTCAGTCTCTCCCACTCTGCCTATTTCCCATACCCCTCACATTTGTTATTGTTTAAACCGATTCTCCCTCCATCTCTGTATCTCTCTGGCAGTGATGTTCACACCCACAGCAGCCCCTTGTCAGGCCACAATAGAGAGTTGGAGCTGGAAATGGATGGTAGCTGCACATCCTGTCACTTCCAGCCCGGGCTGCAAGCTTCCCCACACTGGGCAGGGACCTAACACAGTGTTACAGACCAATGCACTGGGGTGGGGTACACAGTGCTACATGCTGGGAGGGTGACTGCTCCTGGTTTACACATCAATACTGGGGTGGGGTACACAGTCCTACATGCTGGGAAGGTAACTGCTCCTGGGTTACAGATCAATGCACTGGGGTGGGGTACACAGTCCTACATGCTGGGAGGGTAACTGCTCCTGGGTTACAGATCAATGCACTGGGGTGGTGTACACAGTCCTACATGCTGGGAGGGTAATTGATCCGGGTTTACAGATCAATGTCCTGGGGTGGGGTACACAGTCCTACATGCTGGGGGGGTAACTGCTCCTGGGTTAAAGATCAATGTTCTGGGGTGGGGTACACAGTGCTACATGCTGGGAGGGTGACTGCTCCTGGTTTACACATCAATACTGGGGTGGGGTACACAGTCCTACAATCTGGGAGGGAAAGTGTTCCTAGTTTACAGATCAATGCACTGGAGTGGTGTACACAGTCCTACATGCTGGGAGGGTAACTGCTCCTGGGTTACAGATCAATGTTCTGGGGTGGGGTACACAGTGCTACATGCTGGGAGGGTAACTGCTCCTGGGTACAGATCAATGCACTGGGGTGGGGTACACAGTCCTACATGCTGGGAGGGTAACTGCTCCTGGGTTACAGATCAATGCACTGGGGTGGTGTACACAGTCCTACATGCTGGGAGGGTAACTGCTCCTGGGTACAGATCAATGCACTGGGGTGGGGTACACAGTCCTACATGCTGGGAGGGTAACTGCTCCTGGGTTACAGATCAATGCACTGGGGTGGTGTACACAGTCCTACATGCTGGGAGGGTAACTGCTCCTGGGTTACAGATCAATGTTCTGGGGTGGGGTACACAGTCCTACATGCTGGGAGGGTAACTGCTCCTGGGTACAGATCAATGCACTGGGGTGGGGTACACAGTCCTACATGGTGGGAGGGTAACTGCTCCTGGGTTACAGATCATTACACTGGGGTGGGGTACACAGTCCTACATTTTACAGATTTGCAGATTAATCCTGGTTTACAGATTAATTCACATGTGACCACTGCTCAGGTCGCTGTGCTGGTCAGACTATCTGGTTGAGGTTTATAGATAATGTCCTGTTGTGGTCTGCACAGCTCCCGGTGCTGGACAAATATCTAATCTGGGTTTATAGATCAATGAACTGCTGTGGTCTGCACTTCTCACCACGCTGGACAGACATGTTATGTGGCATTATAGATCAATGCCCTGATCTGATCTGCACAGTGTTCCACTCTGGACAGATTGCTGGGTTGTACTGAGCAGTACACTGACCTGGTCTGTACAGTGTTCCACGGTGAACAGATATCTCCTCTGGGTGTATGGTGTCTGGGCTGGTTCTGTGAGGTGGATTGGGAATGTGGTATATCTCACCATTTCAGCTGATCTGGCGATGCCTTTAGTTCCCATTCCTGTGATTGGACCCTCCGTCTCTCACCCCATTAATGTGACAGTGTGTCCAGGCACAGTACATCGTGTTGGTGGGGTGGGGAGGGGGGAAAGGTGATGGACAGGTCAAGGGGTTCCCCGGAACATTCTGTTCCCGACATTCTATAACTGACATTTCCCGGAACGTTCTGTCCCTGACATTCTATAACTGACATTCCCCGGAACGTTCTGAGCCCGACATTCTATAACTGACATTCCCCGGAACGTTCTGAGCCCGACATTCTATAACTGACATTCCCCGGAACGTTCTGAGCCCGACATTCTATAACTGACAATTCAATTCACTGACGTCCGGCCGTTCACAAACAATCGATAAGATCCCGAGCGAAGAGATCCCGTTCCAGGGAGAAGGAGACACTGTTCCGAAAGACCCTCAGGCAGTTAAAGGGGGGAATACGTTTTCCCTGCGTTTACATTTCTTCCCGACACAGGATCGACCACAATTTAGAGCAAAATACAGGAATTCCCAAACTCCATTTGTCTTCAGGAAACTGGGAGAGAATCCTTCAGGACAGCAACATTTCCACCCTCCGTATTAGGAACTGGGAAGGAGTGACCTGTGTCTGCTCTCGAGTGATCGAGTGTGTGGGAATGTTCTAGAAACCATCTGTCCTTATGGATGTGTCTCTGTGTGTTTGGGGAGGGAGGGTTTCTTGTGGTTTATGTCACATTTTTGTCAGTAATTCCGACCTTCCCATTTGTTATTCCAGCTCCAATTATTTTAATAAATCCCTGAATACAAGAACATATTTGAAAATCTCACTGGGTCCCCGATCAAACGGGTCCCTTTGCCTCCAGGCTGATGGATAATGGGTTTGTTTTCCTTCCTCACAGTTAACGTCGTGACCATCTACGTCCTGCTTTATAAAGATTGTGGATTGTCTCCATGTGTCAGACGTTACCTGGGGGCCATGGCAGCGGCGGATCTCCTGGTCATTATCCTCGACCTGATCCTGAGACACATTCCCATTGTTTATAAGGAACAGTTTTATTTCCTGAGGGGGTCCATCCCCGTGTGTAATATCCACGCCGTCCTGCTTTATGCAGCCAATGACTGCTCTGTCTGGTTCACCGTCACTTTCACCTTTGATCGGTTTGTGGCCATTTGTTGCCAGAAGCTGAAAAGTAAATATTGCAGTGAGAAAACGGCGGCTGTGGTTCTGGGAACAGTGACTGTGCTGAGCTGTTTAAAGAACATTTCCTGGTATTTTATGCTCAAGGCTCGGTATTCGCTGGTGAACCTCCCCTGGTTTTGTTCTGTAACAGACGGTGCTCTATTCTCCATTGTCTGGGTCACAATCGAGTTCCTCCACCACATTCTAACCCCGTGTGTCCCATTTCTCCTGATTCTGCTGCTCAATGTTCTCACCGTCAGACACATTTTAGTGACCAGCAGAGCCCGCAGGAGACTCCGCGCTCACACCAATGGGGACGCTCAGTCTGACACTGAAATGAGAAACCGAAAAAAATCCATCATTTTACTGTTTGTGATCTCGGCCAATTTCATCCTGTTATGGTCAACGTTCATGCTGTATTCTATATGGTGCCGGATGTTGTGGATTGGGTATCGGTCTGTGTATCTCCATGACTTTGTGCAGGAATTGGGCTTCATGCTGCAGCTCCTCAGTTGTTGCACAAACACCGCGATTTATGCCGTGACCCAGACTAAGTTCAGGCAGCAGCTGAAGAATGTGCTGAAATATCCCTTCACCCAAATCCATTCATCCATCAAATTCCCTCATTAATCAATCCATGCGGGATTTTCTCATTTCAGTTCAGTGTTTCAGTGATGGAGCAGCCTGTCGCTATGGTAACAGACTGAGGGTAGCGCTGGTTTGTCCATCCTTATCCCACAGGAGGGTTACAGGGAAACATTTCAATGTTTCTCACAACTCAGGGGCCAGTGAGAAAAGGCTCCATCCCACTGACTGTATCCATCACTTCCATTTGTAAACAATAAAAATGTTGATTAAAGAGTGCCGAGCAGCAGAGTGACCAATGTTGTTGTGTGTCATTGTGTTGAAGAATCTGAGCTGGTGAGAGACAGACTCAGCCCCAAGTCCTGCTTCTCAGGGAAGGGGAGGGCACCGCGCCCTGAGCTCAGGAGCCGGGTTCAACTCCCTCTGTCTCCCCACTGCTGCCTGACCTCCTTATTTCCTCTCCCCCACTCTTTCTACTCAATTTTCTCCTTGTCTCTCACCACCTCTCCTCTTCACACTTCCTCGTTCCCCCTCTCTCACACACCCTCCAACCCCGTTTTCTCCACCTGCCTCCACTCTCCCCTTTCCCCTCACCCTCACTCTCTCTGTCCTGCCGTCTCTGTCTTCCTCCTGCAGTTCCATCTCTACCCCATTTTCCCCTCCTCCTACCTCCCACTTCTCACCACACCCTGCCATACGCAGCCTCATGACCAACTACCCCCGCACCCCCCAGTCTCTGGGTCAGAGGGAGAGGGAAGGACCAGGGAGACAGAGTGAGTCTGAGGGAGAGGGAGGGAGGGAAAGAACGGAGAGACATTCAGTCAGAGAGAAACGGAGGGAGGTGGGGAGAGAGAGACTCCGATTGAGGGGGGTCGAGAGTGAGAGAAGAGAGGAGAGCGAACGAAGGAGCAGGAGGAAGAGAGAGAGGGGACAAGGGAGAGATAGGGTGAGAGAGGGGCAGGCGAGAGAGGAGAGGGAGAGAGGGAGGGGGAGGGCGGCAGAGAGGAGGGCGAGAGAGGGAGGGATGGAGGGGAGGAAGACAGGGGGAGGGCAAGAGAGGGGGAGGGCGAGGGGGGAGGGCAAGAGGGGGAATGCGACAGATGGGAAGGGTGAGACAGGGGAGGGAGGGAGGGGCAGAGCGAGAGAGGGGAGGGAGTGAGGGGAGGGCGAGAGGGAAGGAAAAGGTGAGAGAGGGGAGGGCGAGAGGGAGGGAGAGGGCGAGAGAGCGGATGGGAGAAAGGGGAGGGTGAGAGAGGGGGAGTGCGAGAGATGGGAGGGAGGGAGGTGAGGGGGCAAGGGGGAGGGGAAAAGAATGGGTCAACGGAGGGGAGGGCGAGAGATGGAAGGGTGAGAGAGGGGAGGACGAGAGAGCAGAGGGCAAGAGGGAGGGAGAGGGTGAGAGCGGGGAGGGGAGGGGAGGGAGGGGAGGGCGAGATGAGGAGGTCCAGAGAGGAGAGGGGAGGAGGGGAGGGCGAGAGGGACGGAGAGGATGAGACAGGTGAGGGCAAGAAAGGGGCAGGGCGAGAGAGGGGAGTGTGAGAGAAGGGAGGGATGGAGTTGAAGGCAAGAAGGAGGGAGAGTGTGAGACAGAGGAGGGTGAGAGAGGGTAGGGAAGGAGGGGGAGGGCGAGAGAGGGGAGGGAGGGAGGGGAGGGCGAGAGAGAGAGGGAGAGGCGTGGTAGGGGAGGGAGTGAGAGGGGAGTGAGAAATGGGAGGGCGATATGGAGGGAGAAGCCGGGAGGGGGAGGGAGGGAGGGGAGGGTGAGAGAGGAGTCAGTGTGAGAGAGGGGAGGACGAGAGAGGGGAGGACGAGAGAGGGGAGGGCGAGAGAGAGAGGAGGGCGAAAGAGGGATTGTGAGATAGAGATATGTGCGAGAGAGAGGGGAGGCTGAGAGAGGTGGGCAAGAGAGAGGAGAGGGCGAGAGAGGTGGGCAAGAGGGGATTGCAAGAGAGGGGAAGGCGAGAGAGGATAGGGAGGGAGGGGGAGGGCGAGGGAAGGGAGGGAGGGAAGGGAGGGTGAGAGAGTGGAGGGTGAGAGAGGGGAGGAAGGGGAGGGCGAACGAGGGGACGGTGAGAGAGGGGAGGGAGGGAGGGGAGGGTGTGAGAGGATAGGGAGGGAGTGGGATGGCAAGAGAGGGGAGAGAGGGAGTGGAGGGTGATAGAGGGCCGGGCGAGAGAGGGGAGGGAGGGGAGGGCGAGAGAGGGGAGGGTGAGAGAGGGGAGAGTGAGAGAGGGGAGGGTGGGAGGGAGAGGGTGAGAGAGGTGAGGGCAAGAAAGAGGGGCGAGAGAGCATGGAGGGCGAGAGAGAGGAGGTCTGGAGGTTAGGACAAGAAGGAGGGAGAGGGCAAGAGAGGGGCGGGCGAGAGAGGGGAGAGTGGGAGGGGAGGGCGAGAGAGGGGAGGGCAAGAGAGGAGACGGCGAGATAGCAGGATGGGTGAGAGAGGGGAGGAGAGGGAGGGGAGGGCGAGAGGGACGGAGAGGATGAGAGAGGTGAGTGCAACAAATGGGGGAGGACGAGAGAGGGGGTGGCGAAAGAGAGGAGTGCGAGAGAAGAGATGGATGGAGGTGCAGGCAAGAAGGAGGGAGAGGGCAAGAGAGGGGAGGGCAAGAGAGGGGAGAGAGGGAGGGGAGGGTGAGAGAGGAGTCAGTGTGAGAGAGGGGAGGACGAGAGAGGGGAGGGCGAGAGAGGGGAGGGCGAGAGAGGGGAAGGCAAAAGAGAGGAGGTCCAGAGAGGGGAGGAGAGGGAGGGGAGGCCGAGAGGGACGGAGAGGGTGAGAGAGGTGAGTGCAACAAATGGGGGCGGGTGAGAGAGGGGGCAGCGAGAGCGAGGAGTGCGAGAGAAGGGAGGAATGGAGGTGAAGGCAAGTAGGAGGGAGAGGGCGGGAGAGGGGAGGGTGAGATAGGGTAAGGAGGGAGGGGGAGGGTGAGAGAGGGGAGAAAGGGAGGGGAGGGTGAGAGAGGAGTCAGTGTGAGAGAGGGGAGGACGAGACAGGGGAGGATGAGAGAGGGGAGGACGAGAGGGAGAGGGAGGGTGAGAGAGGGGTGGAGAGGGGATAGCGAGAGAGAGGAGGGCCAGAGAGGGCAAGGGAGGGAGGGGAGGGCGAGAGGGAGGTAGAGGGTGAGAGAGGAGGGCGAGAGAGAGGAGAGGGCGAGAGAGGTGTGCAAGAGAGAGGATTGCAAGAGATCGGAAGGCGAGAGAGGGTAGGGAGGGAGGGGGAGGGTGCGGTAAGGGTTGTTGGGAAGGGAGGGTGAGAGAGGGGAGGTCGAGAGAGGGGCTGGAGGGCGGGGAGGACAAGTGAGGGGAGGCCAAGAGCAGGGACGGTGAGAGGGAGGGAGAGGGTGAGAGAGGTGAGAGCAAGTGAGGGGGAGGGTATGAGAGCGTGGAGGGTGAGAGAAAGGAGAGAACGAGGTGAAGGCAAGAAGGAGGGAGAGGGCAAGAGAGGGGAGGGCGAGAGAGGGGAGAGAGGGAGGGGAGGGTGAGAGAGGAGTCAGTGTGAGAGAGGGGAGGACGAGAGAGGGAAAGGGACAGAGGGGAAAGCGAGGGGGAGGGAGAGGAGCGAAGGAGGGGAGTACAAGTGAGGGGAGACCGAGAGAGGGGAGGCCGGAGAGGGGAAGGGAGGGAGGGGAAAGCGAGGGGGAGGGAGAGGGTGAGAGCGGTGAGGGCAAGAGAGGGGGGTGAGAGCGCGTGGAGGGCAAGAGAGAGGGATGGAGGTGAAGGCAAGAAAGAGGGAGAGGGCGAGAGAGGTGAGGGCAAGAGACGGGAGGGAGGGGAAGATGAGAGGGATTGAGAGGGTGAGAGAGGGGAGGTCAAGAGAGTGGAGGGCGAGAGAGATGAGGTAGAGAGGGGAAGAGTGAGATAGAGGGATGGGTGAGAGAGGGGAGGGCGAGGGAGGGGAGGGCAAGAGAGAGAGAGGAGGGTAAGAAAAGGGAAGGTGAGAGATGGGAGGGAGGTGAGGATGAGAGGGAGGGAGAAGGCGAGAGAAGGGAGGGCCAGAGAGGGGAAGGGAGGGAGGGGAGGGCGAGAGGGAGGGAGAGGGTGAGAGAGGTGAGGGCACGAGAGAGGGGCAAGAGAGCGTGGAGGGCGAGAGAGATGAGGTATGGAGGTGAAGGCAAGAAGGAGGGAGAGGGCAAGAGAGGGGAGGGCGAGAGAGGGGATGGAGGGAGGGGGAGGGCGAAAAGGGGAGAGAGGGAGGGGAGGGCGAGAGGGAGTGAGAGGGTGACAGAGGGGAGGGCGAGAGAGGGGAAGGGAGGGAGGGGAAGGCGAGAGGGAGGGAGAGGGAGAGAGAGAGGTGAGGGCAAGAGAGGGGGACGAGAGAGCGTGGAGGGTTAGAGAGAGGGATGGGCGAGAGAGGGATGGGCGAGAGAGAGGGGAAGGCGAGAGAAGGGAGAGCGAGAGAGGGGTGGTCAGATAGAGGGATGGGCGACAGAGAGGGGAGGGTGAGAGAAGAGGGCGAGAGAGAGGAGAGGTTGAGAGAGAGGTGGACGAGAGAGGGGAGTCGAGGGGGGAAGGCGAGAGAGGGTAGTGAGGGGGTGGGAGGGCGAGAGAGGGGAGAGAGAGAGAGGATGGTAAGAAAAGGGAAGGCGAGAGATGGGAGGGAGGTGAGGACGAGAGGGAGGGAGAAGGTGAGAGAGGGGAGGGCCAGAGAGGGGAAGGGAAGGAGGGGAGGGCGAGAGGGAGGGAGAGGGTGAGAGAGGTGAGGGCAAGAGAGAGGGGCGAGAGAGCGTGGAGGGCGAGAGAGAGGAGGTATGGAGATGAAGGCAAGAAGGAGGGAGAGGGCAAGAGAGGGGAGGGCGAGAGAGGGGTGGGAGGGAGGGGGAGGGCGAGAAAGGGGAGAGAGGGAGGGAAGGGCGAGAGGGAGTGAGAGGGCGAGAGAGGGGAGGGCGAGATAGGGGAAGGGAGGGAGGGGAAGGCGAAAGGGAGGGAGAGGGTGAGAGAGGTGAGGGCAAGAGAGGGGGGCGAGAGAGAGTGGAGGGTTAGAGAGAGGGAGTGCGAGATAGTGGGATGGGTGAGAGGGGGAGGGCGAGAGAGGGGAGGGCAACAGAGAGGTGGTCCAGAGAGGGGAGGGGAGGGAGGGGAGGGCGAGAGGGATGGAGAGGGTGAGAGAGGTGAGTGCAACAAATGGGGGAGGGCGAGAGATGGGGTGGCGATAGAGAGGAGTTTGAGAGAAGGGAGGGATGGAGGTGAAGGCAAGAAGGAGGGAGAAGGTGGGAGAGGGGAGGGTGAGAGAGGGTAGGGAGGGGGGAGGGTGAGAGAGGGGAGAGCGAGAAAGGCCATGGTGAGATAGAGGGATGGGCGAGAGAGAGGGGAGGGCGAGAGAGGGGTGAGCGAGAGAGGTGTGGTGAGATAGAGGGATGGGCGAGAGAGATGGGAGGGTGAGAGAGGAGGGCGAGAGAGAGCAGAGGGTGAGAGAGAGGTGGGCGAGAGAAGGAAGTGCGAGAGGGGAAGGCGAGTGAGGGGAGGGACGGGGTGGGAGGGCGAGAGACGGGAGAGCGAGAGAGGGGTGGTGAGATAGAGGGATGGGCGACAGAGAGGGGAGGGTGAGAGAGGAGGGCGAGAGAGAGGAGAGGTTGAGAGAGAGGTGGGCGAGAGAGGGGAGTGCGAGAGGGGAAGGCGAGAGAGGGTAGGGAGGGGATGGGAGGGCGAGCGAGGGGAGAGAGAGGGAGTGGAGCGTGAGAGAGGGGAGGGAGGGAGGGGATTATAAGTGAGGGGAGGCCGACAGAGGGGAGGGCGAGAGGGAGGGAACGGGTGATAGAGGTGGGAGGGGAGAGGGGATGGCGAGAGAGAGGAGGGCCAGAGAGGGGAAGGGAGGGAGGGGAGGGCGAGAGGGAGGTAGCGGGTGAGAGAGGATGGCGAGGGAGAGGAGAGCGCGAGAGAGGTGGGCAAGAGCGGGGATTGCTAGAGAGCGGAAGGCGAGAGAGGGTAGGGAGGGAGGGGGAGGGCGAGAGAAGGGTGGGAGGGAAGGGAGGGTGAGAGAGGGGAGTGCGAGAGAGGGGAGGGAGAGAAAGGGGAGTGCGAGAGAGGGGAGGGAGGGGAGGGAAGGGAGAGCGGGGGGAGGGCGAGAGAGGGGAGGGCGGGAGGGGAGGACAAGTGAGGGGAGGCCGAGAGGGGGGAGGGCGAGAGGGAGGGAGAGGGTGAGAGAAAGGAGGGATGGAGGTGAAGGCAATAAGGAGGGAGAGGGCAAGAGCGGGGAGGGCGAGAGAGTGGAGGGCGAGATAGAGGGATGGGTGAGAGAGGGGAGGGCAAGAGAGGGGAGGGCGAGAGAGAGGAGATCCAGAGAGGGGAAGGGAGGGAGGGGAGGGCGAGAGGGAGGGAGAGGGTGAGAGAGGTGAGGGCACCAAATGGGGGAGGGCGAGAGAGGGGACAGCAAGAGAGACAAGTGCGAGAGAAGAGAGGGATGGAGGTGAAGGCAAGAAGGAGTGAGAGGGCAAGAGAGGGGAGGACAAGAGAGGGTAGGGAGGGAAGGGGAGGATGAGAGAGAGGAGGGAGGGAGGGGAGGGTGAGAGAGGAGTCAGTGTGAGAGAGGGGAGGACGAGAGAGGGGAGGATGAGAGGGAGAGGGACGGCGAGAGAGGGGAGGGTGAGAGAGGGGATGGCGAGAGAGCATAGGGAGGGAGTGGGAGGGCGAGAGAGGGAGAGAGGGGAGGGGGAGAGAGGGGAGGGAGGGAGGGGAGGGTGAGCGAGGGGAGGGCGAGTGAGGGGAGGGAGGGAGGGGAGGTCAAGTGAGGGGAGGCCGAGAGAAGGGAGGGCGAGAGGGAGGGAGAGGGTGAGAGAGGTGAGGGGGAGAGGGGAGGGCGAGAGAGAGGAGGGCCAGAGAGGGGAAGTGAGGGAGGGGTGGGCGAGAGGGAGGGAGAGGGTGAGAGAGGTGAGGGCAAGAGAGGGGGGCAAGAGAGCGTGGAGGGCGAGAGAGAAGGATGGAGATGAAGGCCAGAAAGAGGGAGAGGGCGAGAGAGGGGAGAGAGGGCGGGGGAGGGCGAGAGAGGCGAGTGCAAGAGAGGGGAGGGAGGGAGGGAGGGGAAAATGAGAGGGATTGAAGCGGCGAGAGAGGGGAGATCGTGAGAGTGGAGGGCGAGAGAGATGAGGGAGAGAGAGGGAAGGGCGAGATAGAGGGACGGGTGAGCGAGGGGAGGGCGAGACAGGGGAGGGCGATAGAGAGAGAGAGAGGAGGGCAAGAAAAGGTAAGGCGAGAGATGGGAGGGAGGTGAGGACGAGAGGGAGGGAGAAGGCGAGAAAGGGGAGGGCGAGTGAGGGGGCAGGCGAGAGACAGGAGGGCGTGAGAGGGTAGGGAGGGAGGGGAGGGTGAGAGAGAAGTGAGTGTGAGAGAGGGGAGGACAAGAGAGGGGATGACAAGAGGGAGAGGGCGGGTGGAGAGGGCGAGAGAGGGGAGGGTGAGAGAGGGCTGGGCGAGATACAGGGATGGGCGAAAGAGGTGAGGGCGAGAGAGGGGAGAGTAAGAGAGAGGGGTAGAGAGTGGAGGGGGGAGAGAAAGTGAGGAGGAGAGAGGGGAGAGAGGGTGGAGAGAGAGTGGCAATAGAGATTGGGAGGGAGAGAGAGGAGGCAGAGAGGGGGAAGAGAGTTCGGCGAGATAGAGAAGTGGAGAGAGGGGGGAGTATGGGGGTTGAGAAGGGAGGATTAGAGACGGCGTGGAGGGTGTGTAGGTGGTTAGCGGACAGGGGTGAGAGGAGGGGGAAGAGAGAGGCAGGAGAGAAGGGGATGGGGAGATAGGGAGGGTGCGTGAGGTGGCGAAAGGTGGAGGGAAGGGGGAGAGGAGGGGAGTGGGAGAATGGGGAGAGGAGGGAGAGACAGACAGCGGAAAAGGGGGGGAGGGAGAGGGGGAAGAGGGAGAAGAGAGAGGGAGAGAGGGAGGGGGAAAGAGCGGGGAGGGCGAGAGAGGGGGTGACAGAGGGTGAGGAGAGAGCGTGTAGAAGGGGGAAAGAGAGAGGGAGCGAGAGAGAGGGGAGAGAGAGGTTGAGAGAGGTTCTGATCCAACACTGAAAATTGACAATTCAGTGGCTGAGCTCTTTCAGGTTTTGTATTATATAATACATACAATATCTCATATACATTGTTGTATAGAGCTGTTTGTCTGCGCATAAATATTGTTTTGCATTAGAGCTGATCTGTTAACATGTAAATATTACTGTGCATCGAACCATCTCTGGTTATTAATAAATATTTTTTGATTGTGAACTGTTTGTTTATAAATATAAATGTTGTTGTGGATAGGAACAATTCAGGTTAAATCCTGTTTTGTTTTGGAGATGTACATGCTTTTTTTATAAATATTGTTGAGCATTGGAATTGATATGAATTATATCCCAGAGCACAACAACATTCTGCATCAAAGCATCTTCCCCCTTGATATCTTTAGCTCAAGTTGATGGGCTCTGATAACATCAGCAACAGCACATTTGACTTGTGTGTCAGAGAGAGTAGTTACATTTCACTTAAACCCTTCCTCAATCTCATTAAGAAGTGAGACACACTGGGACCCTCTCTGAGATTTTGAGATGCACTGTGACACTCTCTGACAGAAAGTGACACACTGTGACACAGTCTGACACTCTATAAGACACACTGTGACACTCTGACAGTCTTTGAAACACAATGTGACAATCTCTGACAGACTGTGACACACTATGACACACTCTGCGACACAGCTGGACCCTCTCTGACAATTTGACACGCACTAGGATACTCTCTGATCCTATCCTACACACTCTGAGACACACTGTGACACTCTCTGACACTCTCTGACACTTTGAGACGCACTATGACGCTCTCTGATTCTATCTGACACTCTCTGAGACACACTGTGACACACTCTGAGACTCTCGGAGACATACTGGGACCCTCTCTGACAATTTGAGACGCACTGTGACAGTCTCTGACAGACTCTGACAGACACTGCGACATTCGCTGACATTCTTTGAAACACACTGTGACACTCTCTAACAAACTGTGACACACTCTGACACTCTCTAAGACACACTGGGACACTCTCTGACAATTTGAGACGCACTGCAACACTCTCTAATCCTATCCAATACTCACTGAGACACAATATGACATTCTCTCAAACTCTCTGAAAAGCACTGTGATACTCTCTGACAGACTGTGACACATTTTCACACTCTCTCGCAGATAGTGTCATTTTCAGTTTCTCTCAGAATCTCTGACACACATTGTGATACTGTCTGTCACTCTCTTAGACACAATGTGACACTCTCTGACAGACTGTGACACACTGAGACACTCTCTGAGATGCACTGTGACACTCCCTGACAGACTGTGACACACTGTGAAATTCTCTGACACTCTCTGACACGTTGAGACACACGGTGACACTCTCTGATCCTATCTGACACTCTCGGAGACACACTGGGATACAGTCTGACTCTATCTGACACTCTCCGAGGCACAGTATGAATTGCTGAGACACTCTCTGACTCACTCTGACATCTCTGAGACGCACTGTGACACTCTATCACAGATTGTGACCATCTCTGAGCCAAATGCTGACACTCTCTGACACACTCTGAGACAGAGTAAGAAACAATGTGACATTCTTTGACAGACTGTGACACACTGAAACACTCTCTGACTCTCTCTGATACACTCTTAGACACACTGTGACACTCTCTGACTCTCGCTGACACGTTGAGATGCACCGAGACACTCTCTGATCCTATCTGACACTCTGAGACACACTGTGACACTCTCTGACTCTCGGAGACACATTGAGACGCACTGTGACACTCTCTGATAGACGGTGACACACTCTGACACACACTGTGACACTCGTTGACATTCTTTGAATCACACTGTGACTATCTCTGACAAACTGTGACACACTCTGACACTATCTGAGACATACCTGGACACTCTCTGACAATTTGAGATGCACTGTGACACTCTCTGACAGAAAGTGAGACACTGTGACACACTCTGACGCTCTGTAAGACACATTGCGACACTCTCTGACTCTCTCTGAAACACACTGTGACACTCTCTGACACTTTGAGACACACTGTTAGGCTTTCTGATCCTATCTGACACTCTCGGAGACACACTGTGAGACTCTCTGACTCTCTCTGAAACACACTGTGACACTCTCTGAGAAACAATGACAAACTGTGCCACTCTCTGAGACTCTCTGAGACACACTGGGACCCTCTCTGAGATTTTGAGATGCACTGCTACATTCTCTGAGGGAAAGTGACACACTCTGACACAGTCTGACACTCTATACGACACATTGCGACACTCTCTCGCTCTCTCTGAAACATACTTTGACGTTCTCTGAGAAACTCTGACAAACAGTGACACTCTCTGAGACATACTGGGAAACTCTATGAGAATTTGAGATGCACTGTGACACTCTCTGACACTCGGAGACACATTGAGACGCACTGTGACCCTCTTTGACAGACTGTGACACACTCTGAGACACTCTGACACACACTGTGATGCTCGCTGACATTCTTTGAATCACAGTGTGACAATTTCTGACAAATTGTGACACACTCTGACACTATCTGCGACATACCTGGACACTCTCTGACAATTTGAGATGCACTGTGACATTCTCTGACAGAAAGGGACAAACTGTGACACACTCTGACTCTCTGAAACACACTGTGACACCCTCTGACACCTTAAGACACACCGTGACGCTCTCTGATCCTATCTGACACTCTAGGAGACGCACTGTAACAATCACTGACTCTCTCTGAAACACACTGTGACACTCTCTGACACTCTATAAGACACATTGTGACACTCTCTGACTCTCTCTGAAACACACTATGACGCTCTCTGAGAAACTATGACAAACTGTGACTCTCTCTGAGACTCTCTGAGACACACTGGGAATATCTCTGAGAATTTGAGATGCACTGTGACACTTTCTGACACTCTCTGAAAAGCACAGTGACACTCTCCCACACTCGCTGATACTTTGAGACGCACTATGACACTCTCTGATCCTACCTGACACTCTCTGAGACACACTGTCACACTCTCTGACTCTCGGAGACACATTGAGGCGCACTGTGACACTCTCTGACAGACTGTAACACAGTCTGAGACACTCTGACACACTCTGACACACACTGTGACATTCACTGACATTCTTTGAAACACACTGTGACAATCTCTGACACACTGTGACACACTCTGACTCTCTCTGAGTCTCTCTGAAACACACTGTGACACTCTCTGAGTAACTGTGACAAACTGTGACACTCTCTGAGACACGCTGGGATACTCTCTGAGATTTTGAGATGCACTGTGATACTCTCTGACAGAAAGTGACACAATGTGACACACTCTGACACTCTATAAGAAACACTGTGACACTCTCTGATATTCTTTGAAACACACTGTGACAATCTCTGACAGACTGTGACACACTCTGACACACTCTACGAGACAGCGGGACCCACTCTGACAATTCGACACGCACTGGGACACGCTCTGATCCTATACAACATTCACTGAGACACACTGTGACACTCTCCGACACTCTATTAGACAAACTGTGACACTCTCTGACTGTTGCTGACAGTTTGAGACGCACTATGACATTCTCTGAACCTATCTGACACTCTCTGCGACACACTGTAACACTCCGAGACTCTCGGAGACACACTGGGACACTCTCTGACAACTTGAGATGAACTGTGACACTCTCTGACAGACTGTGACACACTCTGACACTCTATAAGACACACTATGACATTCGCTGACATTCTTTGAAACACACTGTGACACTCTCTGACAGACTGTGACATACTGAGACACTCTCTGAGACACACTGTGACACTCTCTGAGACACACTGTGACACTCTCAGACAGACTGTGACACACTATGACACTCTCCGGCACTTTGAGACGCACTGAGAAACTCCCTGATCCTATCTGACATTCTCTGAGACACACTGTGATGCAGTCTGACTCTATCTGACGCTCTCTGAGGCACAATATGACATACTGTGATACTCTCTGGCTCACTCTGACATCTCTGAGACACACTGTGACACTCTCTCACAGACTGTGGCCATCTCTGAGCCAAATGCTGCCACTCTCTGCCACTCTCTGAGACACAGTATGACAAACTGTGACACTCTCTGACAGACTGTGAAACAATGAAACACTCTCTGACTCTCTCTGATACACTCTTAGACACACTGTGACACTCTCTGACTCTCGCTGACACGTTGAGATGCACTGAGACACTCACTGATCCTATCTGACACTCTCTGAGACACACTGTGACACTGTCTGAAAAACTGTGACAAACTGTGATACTCTCTGAGACTCTCTGAGACAGGCTGGGACGCTCTCTGAGATTTTGGGATGCATGTGATGCTCTCTGACAGAAAGTGACACACTGTGGCACACTCTGACACTCTATAAGACACACTGTGACACTCTCTGACTCTCTCTGAAATGCACTGTGACACTCTCTGGCAGACTGTGACACACTGTGACACGCTCTGAGACACAATCTGACACTCTCTGACAGACTGTGATACTCTGACTCTCTCTGAGACTCTCTTAGACACACTGAGACACTCTCTGAGACGCACTGTGACACTCTCTGACTCTCTCTGATTGGCACTCTGACTCTCTCTGAAACACACTGTGACACTCTCTGACGCTTTGAGACACACTGTGATGCTCTCTGATCCTATCTGACACTCTCCGAGACGCACTGTGAGACTCTCTGATTCTATCTGAAACACACTGTGACACTCTCTGAGAAACTATGTCAAACTGTGCCACTCTCTGAGACTCTCTGAGACAAACTGGGACGCTCTCTGAGATTTTGAGATGCACTGTGACACTCTGACAGAAAGTGACACACTCTGGCACTCTATAAGACACATTGTGACACTCTCTGACTCTCTCTGAAACAGACCATGACGCTCTCTGAGAAACTATGACAAACTGTGATACTCTCTGAGACTCTCTGAGACACACTGGGAAACTCTCTGAGAATTTGAGATGCACTGTGACACTTTCTGTCACTCTCTGAAAAGCAGTGTGACACTCCCATACTCGCTGATACTTTGAGACGCACTATGGCAATCTCCGATCCTATCTGACACTCTGTGAGACACACTGTCACACTTTCTGACTCTCGAAGACACATTGAGATGCACTGTGACACTCTCTGACTCTCTCTGACACACTCTGAAATACATATAACCTTTACTGAGAAACTGACACACTGAGACACTCTATGAGACAGACTGTGACACGTTCTGACTCACTCTGACTCTCTGAGACACACTGTGACTCTCTCTGAGACAGGCTGTGACTCTCTCTTAGACGCACTGTGACTCTCTCTGACACTCTCTTAAACATACCGTGACACTCTCTGACACTCTCTGTGGCACACTGTGACACGCTCAAAGACAGACTGCGACTCTCTCTGACTCTCTGAGACACACTGTGACACTCACGCAATATTTCACTCTCTAACTCTCTCTGACAATTTGAGATGCACTGTGACACTCTCTGATCCTTTCTGAGACACACTGTGGCACTCTCTGACAGACTGACACACTGTGTCACTCTCAAAGACAGACATTGACACTTTCTGACTCCCGCAGACTCACTCTGAAATATACTGTAGGCTTCTCTGACAGAGCGTGCCCCACGGTGCCACTCTCTGAGATAGACTGCGACACACTCTGACTCTCTGAGATACACTGTGATACAGTCTGACTCACTGTGACACTCTATGATGCACAGTATGACACACTGCGGCACTCTCTGACTGTCCCTGACTCTCTGAGACACACTGTGACACTCTGTGACTCTCTCTGATACTCTGGGAACACTGTGACACTCTCTGACCCTCTCTGAGATTGACTGTGACACTCTCTGACTCTCCCTGACACTCTCTGAGGCACACTGTTACACTCGCTGACTCTCTCTGACACTCACCTAGGCACACTGCTACACTCGTGGACTCTCTCTGACACTCACCTAGACACACTGTTACACTCGCGGACTCTCTCTGACACTCACCTAGACACACTGTTACACTCGCGGACTCTCTCTGACACTCACCTAGACACACTGTTACACTCGCTGACTCTCTCTGACACTCACCTAGACACACTGTTACACTCGCTGACTCTCTCTGACACTCACCTAGACACACTGTTACACTCGCTGACTCTCTCTGACAGTCACCTAGACACACTGTGACACTCTCTAACTCTCTCCGAAAGACACTGTGACAATCTCTGAAACATACTGTGACACTCTCTGAGACACACTGTGACACTGTCTGACTCTCTCTCAAACACACTGCGACACTCTCTGACACTATCTGAAAAGCAATGTGAGACTCTCTGACAGACTGTGAGACACTGTTTCACTCTCTAACTCTCTCTGACAATTTGTGATGCACTGTGACACTCTCTGATCCTTTCTGAGACACACTGTGGCACTCTCTGACAGACTGACACACTGTGTCACTCTCAATGACAGACAGTGACACTTTCTGACTCCCTCTGACTCACTCTGAAATATACTGTAGGCTTCTCAGACAGAGCGTGCCCCACGGTGTCACTCTCTGAGATAGACTGCGACACACTCTGACTCTCTGAGATACACTGTGATACAGTCTCACTCACTGTGAAACGCTATGATGCACGGTATGACACACTGCGGCACTCTCTGACTGTCTCTGACTCTCTGAGACACACTGTGACACTCTGTGACTCTCTCTGATACTCTGGGTAACACTGTGACACTCTCTGACCCTCTCTGAGATTGACTGTGACACTCTCTGACTTTCCCTGACACTCTCTGTGGCGCAGCACGACATCTGTGACCATCTCTGACAGATTGTGACAAACTGTGACACTCTCGGACCCTCTCTGACTCACTCCGAAATATACTGTAACCTTCTCTGACAGACTGTGACACACTGTGGCACATTCAGAGACAGGCTGTGACACGTTCCGACTCTCTCTGACTCTCTGAGACACGCTGAGAATTTCTTTAGAAACATTGTGACTCTCTCTCACACTCGCTTAAACAAACCGTGACACTCTGACTCTCTCTCACACTCTCTGAAGCACACTGTGACACTCTCTGAAACACACTGTGACATTCTCTAACAGACTGTGAAACTCTCTGACACACTCTGCTGCACACTGTGACACGCTCTGACAGACTGTGACACTCTCTGACAATCTCTGAGACCGCTGTGACATTCTCTGACTCTCCCTGACACTCTCTGAGGCACAGCACGACATCTCTGACCCTCTCTGAAAGATTGTGACAATCTGTGACACTCTCTGACTTTCGTTGACACTCACTTAGGCACACTGTGACACTCTCTGACTCTGTCTGAGACACTCTGTGACACTCTCTGACTCTCTCTGGGACACTCTGTCACACTTTCTGAGTCATTCTGTCATTCTCTGAGACACACTATAACACTCTCTCTCAGACTGTGACCCTCTCTGAGCCAAATGCTGACACTCTCTGAGACACAGTAGGACTCACTGTGACACTCCCTGACTCGCTCTGACACACTCTGAAATACATATAACCTTTACTGAGAGACTGACACACTGTGACGCTCTATGAGACGGACTTTGACACGTTCTGACTCACTCTGACTCTCTGAGACACACTGTGAATCTCTCTAAGACAGGCAGTGACTCTCTCTTAGACGCACTGAGACTCTCTCTGACACTCTCTTAAACACACTGTGACTCCCTCTGACAGTCTCTTTGGCACACTGTGACACTCTCAAAGACAGACTGTGACTCTCTCTGACTCTCTGAGACACGCTGTGACACTCACTGAGACTCACTGAGACTCACAGTGACACTCTCTGACAGACTGTGACACTATGACTCTCGCCGGGACTCTCTTAGACGCACTGTCACACTCTCTGACTCTCTCTGACACTCACTCACCTAGACACACTGTGACACTGTCTGACTCTCTCTGACACTCACCTAGAAACACTGTTACACTCGCGGACTCTCTCTGACACTCACCTAGTCACACTGTGACACTCGTTGACTCTCTCTGACACTCACCTGGACACACTGTTACACTCGTTGACTCTCTCTGATACTCACCTGGACACACTGTTACACTCTCTGACTCTCTCTGACACTCACCTAGACACACTGATACACTCGCTGACTCTCTCTGACACTCACCTAGACACATTGTTACACTCTCTGACTCTCTCTGACACTCACCTAGACACACTGTTACACTCGTTGACTCTCTCTGACACTCATCTGGACACACTGTTATACTCTCTGACTCTCTCTGACACTCACCTAGCCACACTGTTACACTCTCTGACTCTCTCTGACACTCACTTAGACACACTGTTACACTCTCTGACTCTCTCTGACACTCACCTGGACACACTGTTACACTCGCTGACTCTCTCTGACACGCACCTAGACACACTGTAACAATCGCTGACTCTCTCTGACACTCACCTAGACACACTGTTACACTCGTGGACTCTCTCTGTCAATCACCTCGACACACTGTTACACTCTCTGACTCTCTCTGACACTCACCTAGACACATTGTTACTCTCGCTGACTCTCTCTGACACTCCCCTAGACACACTGTTACACTCACTGACTCTCTCTGACACTCACCTAGACACACTGTTACACTCGTTGACTCTCTCTGACACTCACCTAGACACACTGATACACTCGCTGACTCTCTCTGACACTCACCTAGACACACTGTTACACTCGCTGACTCTCTCTGACACTCACCTAGACACACTGTTACACTCGCTGACTCTCTCTGACACTCACCTAGACACACTGTTATACTCTCTGACTCTCTCTGACACTCACCTAGACACACTGTTATACTCTCTGACTCTCTCTGACACTCACCTAGACACACTGTTACACTCGTTGACTCTCTCTGACACTCACCTAGACACACTGTTACACTCGCTGACTCTCTCTGACACTCACCTAGACACACTGTTACACTCGCTGACTCTCTCTGACACTCACCTAGACACACTGTTACACTCGCTGACTCTCTGACACTCACCTAGACACACTATTACAGTCGTTGACTCTCTCTGACACTCACCTGGACACACTGTTACACTCTCGGACTCTCCCTGACACTCACCTAGACACACTGTTACACTCGCTGACTCTCTCTGACACTCACTTAGACACACTGTAACTCTCGCTGACTCTCTCTGACACTCACCTAGACACACTGTGACACTCGCTGACTCTCTGACACTCAACTAGACACACTGTTACACTCTCTGACTCTCTCTGACACTCACCGAGACACACTGTTACACTCGCTGACTCTCTCTGACACACACCTAGACACACTGTTACACTCGCTGACTCTCTCTGACACTCACCTAGACACACTATGACACTCGCTGACTCTCTCTGACACTCCCCTAGACACACTGTTACACTCTCTGACTCTCTCTGACACTCACCTAGACACACTGTTACACTCGCTGACTCTCTGACACTCACCTAGACACACTGTTACACTCGCTGACTCTCTGACACTCACCTAGACACACTGTTACACTCGCTGACTCTCTGACACTCACCTAGACACACTGTTACACTCGCTGACTCTCTCTGACACTCACCTAGACACACTGTTACACTCGCTGACTCTCTCTGACACTCACCTAGACACACTGTTACACTCGCTGACTCTCTCTGACACTCACCTAGACACACTATGACACTCGCTGACTCTCTCTGACACTCACCTAGACACACTGTTACACTCGCTGACTCTCTCTGACACTCACCTAGACACACTGTTACACTCGCTGACTCTCTGACACTCACCTAGACACACTGTTACACTCGCTGACTCTCTCTGACACTCACCTAGACACACTGTTACACTCGCTGACTCTCTGACACTCAACTAGACACACTGTTACACTCGCTGACTCTCTGACACTCACCTAGACACACTGTTACACTCGCTGACTCTCTCTGACACTCACCTAGACACACTGTTACACTCGCTGACTCTCTGACACTCAACTAGACACACTGTTACACTCGCTGACTCTCTGACACTCACCTAGACACACTGTTACACTCGCTGACTCTCTCTGACACTCACCTAGACACATTGTTACACTCGCGGACTCTCTCTGACACTCACCTAGACACACTGTTACACTCGCTGACTCTCTCTGACACTCACCTAGACACACTGTTACACTCGCTGACTCTCTCTGACACTCACCTAGACACACTATGACACTCGCTGACTCTCTCTGACACTCACCTAGACACACTGTTACACTCGCTGACTCTCTCTGACACTCCCCTAGACACACTGTTACACTCGCTGACTCTCTGACACTCACCTAGACACACTGTTACACTCGCTGACTCTCTCTGACACTCACCTAGACACACTGTTACACTCGCTGACTCTCTGACACTCAACTAGACACACTGTTACACTCTCTGACTCTCTGACACTCACCTAGACACACTGTTACACTCGCTGACTCTCTCTGACACTCACCTAGACACACTGTTACACTCGCTGACTCTCTGACACTCAACTAGACACACTGTTACACTCTCTGACTCTCTGACACTCACCTAGACACACTGTTACACTCGCTGACTCTCTCTGACACTCACCTAGACACACTGTTACACTCGCTGACTCTCTCTGACACTCACCTAGATACACTGTGACACTCGCTGACTCTCTGACACTCACCTAGACACACTGTTACACTCGCTGACTCTCTGACACTCACCTAGACACACTGTTACACTCGCTTACTCTCTCTGACACTCACCTAGACACACTGTTACACTCGCTGACTCTCTGACACTCAACTAGACACACTGTTACACTCGCTGACTCTCTCTGACACTCACCTAGACACACAGTTACACTCGCTGACTCTCTCTGACACTCACCTAGACACACTGTTACACTCGCTGACTCTCTCTGACACTCACCTAGACACACTGTTACACTCGCTGACTCTCTCTGACACTCAACTAGACACACTGTTACACTCGCTGACTCTCTCTGACACTCACCTAGACACACTGTTACACTCGCTGACTGTCTCTGACACTCACCTAGACACACTGTTACACTCGCTGACTCTCTCTGACACTCACCTAGACACACTGTTACACTCGCTGACTCTCTCTGACACTCACCTAGACACACTGTTACACTCGCTGACTCTCTCTGACACTCACCTAGACACACTGTTACACTCGCTGACTCTCTCTGACACTCAACTAGACACACTGTTACACTCGCTGACTCTCTCTGACACTCACCTAGACACACTGTGACACTCGCTGACTCTCTGACACTCACCTAGACACACTGTTACACTCGCTGACACTCTCTGACACTCACTTAGGCACACTGTGACACTCGCTGACTCTCTGACACTCAACTAGACACACTGTTACACTCGCTGACTCTCTCTGACACTCACTTAGGCACACTGTGACACTCGCTGACTCTCTGACACTCACCTAGACACACTGTGACACTCGCTGACTCTCTGACACTCACCTAGACACACTGTTACACTCGCTGACACTCTCTGACACTCACTTAGTCACACTGTGACACTCGCTGACTCTCTGACACTCAACTAGACACACTGTTACACTCGCTGACTCTCTCTGACACTCACTTAGACACACTGTGACACTCGCTGACTCTCTGACACTCACCTAGACACACTGTTACACTCGCTGACTCTCTCTTACACTCACCTAGACACACTGTTACACCCGCTGACTCTCTCTGACACTCGCCTAGATACACTGTGTCACTCGCTGACTCTCTCCTAAACACACTGTGACACTCGCTGACTCTCTGACACTCACCTAGACACACTGTGACACTCTCTGATCCTATCTGACACTCTGAAACACATTTTGACACTCTCGGACACGCTCTGAAACACATTGTGACACTCTCTGACTCTGAAACACACTGTGACACTCTCTAACAGACTGTGACACTCTCTAACACACTTTGAGGCACACTGTGACTTGCTCCGACAGACTGTGACACACTCTGTCACTCTCTGACTCTTTCTGAGACACACTGTTACACTTTCTAACTCTCTCTGACTCTCTGAGACACACTGTGACACTCTCTGAGACACACAGTGACAGTCTCTGACCCTCTCTGATACCGACTGTGTGTGTCTCTCTTACAATCTCTCTGACACTCTTTGGCACAGCACGACACACTGTGACACTCTCTGACTTTCTCTGACCCTCTCTGAGACACACTGTGACTCTTTCTGAGTCATTCTGTAACTCTCTGAAATTCACTATGACACTCTGTCACAGACTGTGACCCTCTCTGAGACAAATGCTGACCCTCTCGGACACTCTCTGATACACAGTATGACTCAATGTGACACTCTATGATTCTCTCTGACAAACTCTGCAACACAATGTAACCTTTTCTGATGGACTGTGACACTGTGTGATACTTTCTGAGACACACTGTGACACTTTCTGAGACACACTATGACACTCTCTGAGACACGCT
The DNA here is from genome assembly GCF_047496795.1 of Chiloscyllium punctatum. Taxonomy (NCBI): domain Eukaryota; kingdom Metazoa; phylum Chordata; class Chondrichthyes; order Orectolobiformes; family Hemiscylliidae; genus Chiloscyllium; species Chiloscyllium punctatum. The sequence continues at coordinate 32,942,020 of NC_092761.1, read as the reverse complement.
GTGACACTCTCTGACTATATCTGACACTCTCTGAGACACTCTATGACAGACAATGACACACTATGACATTCTCTGACTCTCTCCGAGGCACACGGTGACACTCTCTGACCCTCTCTGAGACAGACTGTGACCCTTTCAGACTGAATGTGACACTCTCAGAGAGACGGTGACATTCTCGGTGACACACTGTGATACTCTCTGACACATTGTTACACTCCCTGACCCTCTCCGAAGCACACTGTGACCCTCTGACAGATTGTGACACTCTGACCCTCTCTGACACTCTCTGAGACACACTGTGACACTCTCTGAATCTCTTTGACGCTCCCTGAAACATACTATGACACTCTCTGACACACTGTGACACTCTCTGAATGACTCTAATAGACTGTGACATTTTCTGTGACACACTATGACACTCTCTGACAGACTGTGACACTCTCTGACACACGGTGACATATTCTGACACACTGTGACACTCTCCGATACACCCTGTGACACTTTCAGTATCTCTCTGACTCCCTGAGACACACTGTGGCACTCGCTGACAGACTGCAACACTCTCTGACTGACTGTGAAACTCTCTGACACATGGTGACATTCTCTGAGAAACACTGTGACACATTCTGACGCTCTGTGACGCTCTCCTAGACACAGTGTGACACTCCCAGACCCTCTCTGACACTCTCTAAGACACGCTGTGACACTCTCTGACCGACTCTGACACTCGCTGAGACACAGTGTGACAACCTCTCACAGACTGTGAAACTCTCAGACATACTCTGCGGCACACTGTGACACGCTCTGACAGTGTGGCACACTGTGACACTCTCTGAATCTCTCTGAGATCGACTGTGACACTCTCTGACTCTCCCTGACACTCTCTGAGGCACAGCACGACATCTGTGACCCTCTCTGACAGATTGTGACAATCTGTGACACTCTCTGACTCTCTCTGACTCACTCCGAAATATACTGTAACCTTCTCTGACAGAATGTGACACACTGTGACACTCTCAGAGACAGACTGTGACACGTTCCGACTCTCTGACTCTCTGAGACACACTGTGACTCTCTCTGAGACACGCTGAGATTCTCTCTTAGACACACTGTGACTCATTCTGACACTCTCTTAAACATACTGTGACACTCTCTGACACTCTCTGTGGCACACTGTGACACTCTCAAAGACATACTGTGACTCTCTCTGACTCTCTGAGACACACTGTGACACTCTCTGACAGACTGTGACACTATGACTCTCTCTGAGACTCTCTTAGACGTGCTGTGACACTCTCTGACTCTCTCTGACACTCACCTGGACACACTGTTACACTCGCTGACTCTCTCTGACACTCACCTCGACACACTGTTACACTCGCTGACTCTCTCTGACACTCACCTAGACACACTGTTACACTCGCTGACTCTCTCTGACAATCGCCTAGACACACTGTTACACTCGCTGACCCTCTCTGACACAATGAGACGCACTGTGACACTCTCTGATCCTTTCTGACACTCTCTGAAACACATTGTGACACTCTCTGCCCCTCTCTGAGACCGACTGTGTGTGTGTCTCTCTCACTCTCTCTGACACTCTCTGAGGCACAGCACCACACATTGTGTCACTCTCTGACTTTCTCTGACACAATCTTAGGCACACTGTGATACCCTCTGAATCTCTCTGATCCTCTCTGAGACACACTGACTCTTTCTGAGTCATTCTGTCACCCTCTGAAACACACTATGACACTCTCACAGACTGTGACCCTCTCTGAGACAAATGCTGACCCTCTCGGACACTCTCTGAGACAAAGTACGACTCACTGTGACACTCTGATTCTCTCTGACAAACTCTGAAATACATGTAACTTTTTCTGACGGACACTCTCTGAGACACACTATGACACTCCCTGAGACACACTGTGACACTCTGTGACTATATCTGACACTCTCTGAGACATACTATGACAGACTATGACACACTGTGACATTCTCTGATTATCTCTGACTCTCTCTGAGGCACACTGTGACACTCTCTGACCCTCTCTGAGACAGACTGTGACCCTTTCTGACTGAATGTGACACTCTCTGACAGACGGTGACACTCTCTGTGACACACTGTGATACTCTCTGACACATTGTTACACTCTCTGACCCTGTCAGACACTCTCTGAGACACCCTGTGACACTCTCTGAATCTCTTTGGCACTCTTTGAAACATACTGTGAAACACTCCTGACATACTGTGACACTCTCTGAATGCCTCTAACAGACTGTGACATTTTCTGTGACACACTACGACACTCTCTGACAGACTGTGACACTCTCTGACACACGGTGACATATTCTGACACACTGTGACACTCTCTGATACACACTGTGACACATTCAGTATCTCTCTGACTCCCTGAGACACATCGTGACACTCGCTGACAGACTGCGACACTCTCTGACCGACTGTGACACTCTCTGACACACAGTGGCATTCTCTGAGAAATTGTGACACTCTCTGAGACACACTGTGACACATTCTGACACTCCCTGACTCTCTCTGACACTCTGAGATCCACAGTGACCCTCTCTGACACTCTCTAAGACACACTGTGACACTCTCTGAGACACACAGGGACAACCTCTGACCCTGTCTGAGACAGACTGTGAAACTCTCTCACTCTCTCTGACACTCTCTGAGGCACAGCACGATACCCTGTGACACTCTCTGACAGATTGTGATAAACTGTGACACTTTCTGACTTTCTCTGGCACTCACCTAGACACACTGTGACACTCTCTGACTCATTCTGACCCACTCTGAGACACATTATGACACTCTCTGACAGACTGTGACCCACTCTGAGACAAACGCTGACCCTCTCGGACACACTCTGAGACAGAGTACGACTCACTGTGACAATCTCGGACTCTCTCTGACACACTCTAAAAAGCACTGTAACCTTCTCTGACAGACTGTGACACACTGTGACACTCTCTGAAACACACTGTGACACTCTCTGAATCACACTGTGACACTCTCTGACTCTCTCTGACACACTCTAAAAAGCACTGTAACCTTCTCTGACAGACTGTGACACACTGTGACACTCTCTGAAACACACTGTGACACTCTCTGAAACACACTGTGACACTCTCTGACTCTCTCTGACACACTCTAAAAAGGACTGTAACCTTTTCTGACAGACTGTGACACCCTGTGACATTTATGACTTTCTCTGACTCTCTCTGAGGCACACGGCGCCAATCTCTGACAGAATGTGACACACTCTGGCCCCTCTCTGAAACAGACTGTGACACTTTCTGGTGCTCTCTGAGACTCATTATTTGACTCTTTCTGACTCTCTGAGACACACTGCGACACTTTCAGACCCTCTCTGGTACTCTCTGAAACACACTGTGACACTCTTTCACAGACCGTGACATACTGTGACACTCTCTGTGACACGCTGTGACACTCTCTGAGACACACTGTGACACTCTCTGTGACACACTGTGACACTCTCTGAGACACACCGTGACATACCTGACCAACTGCGACACTGTCTGATACTCTCTGACACTCTCTGAGACACACTGTACCACAGTATGACACTCACTGAGACATACTATGACACTCTCTGACAGACTATGAAACACTGTGACATTCTCTGACTTACTCTGACTCTCTCTGAAACACTCTGTGACACACTGTGACAGACTGCGACACCCTGTGACACTCTCTGAGACACACTGTGACAATCTCTGACTATCTCTGACACTCACTGAGACACACTATGACACTCTCTGACAGACTATGACACACTGTGACATTTATGACTTTCTCTGACTCTCTCTGAGGCACACGGCGCCAATCTCTGACAGACTGTGACACACTCTGACCCTCTCTGGGACAGACTGTGACACTTTCTGGTGCTTTCTGAGACTCTCTTATACACGCGGTAACATTATTTTACTCTTTCTGACTCTCGGACTCACACTGTGACACTTTCACACCCTATCTGACACTCTCTGAAACACACTGTGACACTCTTTGACAGACCTTGACAGACAGTGACATTCTCTGTGACACACTGTGACACTCTCTGAGACACACTGTGACACTTTCTGTGACACGCTGTGACACTACCTGACCGACTGTGACACTGTCTGACACTCTCTGACACTCTCTGAGACACACTGTACCACACTATGACACTCACTGAGACATGCTATGACACTCTCTGACAGACTATGAAACACTGTGACATTCTCTGACTTGCTTTGACTCTCTCTGGAACACTCTGTGACACACTGTGACAGACTGTGACACCCTGTGACACTGTCTGAGAGACACTGTGACACTCTCTGACTATCTCTGACACTCTCTGAGACACACTGCGATATTCTCTGACACACTGTTACACTCTCTGACACACGGTGACATTTTCTGAGACCCTTTGACACTGACTGAGACACACTGTGACACTTTCTGTCTCTCTCTGACTCTCTCAGACACACTGTGACACTCTCTGACCCGCTTGACACTCTCGGAGACAGACTCTGACACTCTCTCACTCTCTCTGAGACACACTGTGACACTCTCTGACTCTCTCCGAAGCACATTGTGATACACGATGACACTCTGATCCTATCAACACTCTCTAAGACATATTGTGTCACTCTCTGACTCTCTCAGAAACACACTTTGACACGCTGACAGACTGTGATACACTGTGACACTCTCTGACAGACTGTGACACACTGTGACACTCTCTGACAGACTGTAACACACTGTGACATTCTCTGACACTCTCTGAGACACACTGTGACACTCTCTGACTCATTCTGTCTCTCTCTGAGACACACAATGACACTCTCTCACAGACTGTGACCCTCTCTGACACAAACGCTGGCCCTCCCTGACACTCTCGGAGACACAGTACGACTCACTGTGACACTCTCTGACTCTCCCTGACACACTCTGAAATACACTGCAATCTTTTCTGACAGACTGAAACACACTGTGACACTCTCTGAAACACACTGTGACCCTCTCCGACTATCTCTGGCACACTGTGGGACACACTATGACACTCTCTGACAGATTATGTCCTACTGTGATATTCTCTGACTATCTGTCTCTCTCTGAGACACTCGGTCACTCTCTGAGAAACATTGTGACTTTTTTGACTCTCTCTCACACTCTCTGAGGCATACTGTGACACTCTCTAACTCTCCCTGAAACACACTGTGACTCTCTCTGACACTCTGAGACACTCTCGCTCTCTGAGAAACACTGTGACACTCTGACAGACTGTGAAACTTTCTGTGACACACTATGACACTCTCTGACAGACTGTGACACTCTCTGATGCACGATGACATTTTTCGACACACTGTGACCATCCCTGAGACACACTGTGACACTGTCTGACCCGCTCTGACACTCTCTGAGTCAGACTGTGACACAATCTGACTCTCTCTGACACTCTCTGAGACAGACTATGAAACTCTCTGACAGACTATGTCACACTGTGACATTCTCTGACTTTTTCTGACCGTCTCCGAGACAGACTGTGACACTTTCGGATGCTCTATGACACTCTCTTAGAGACTGTGTAACACTCTCAGACTCTCTCTGACTCTGATACACACTGTGACACTCGCAGACCCTCTCTGAAACACACTGTTTCACTCTTTGACCGACTGTGACACTCTCTGAGACACACTTGAGACTCTCTGATACACTGTGACACTCTCTGAGACACACTTGAGACTCTCTGACACACTGTGACACTCTCTGAGGGACAGTGACGCTGTCTGACACTCTCTGAGACACACAATGACACTCTCTGACAGATATGAAACACTGTGACATTGTCTGACTTTCTCTGACTCTCTCTGAGGCACATTGTGACACTCTCTGACAGACTGTGAAACTCTCTGAGACACACTGACTCTCTCTGACATGCTGAGACTCACTGTGACTCTCTGTGACACTCTGGAACACACTGTGACACTCTCTGTCCCTCTCTGTGGCACATTGTAACACTCCTTGAATCGCTCTGACACTCACTGACAGACACTATGACACTCTGACACACTCTGAGACACACTGTAACACTCTATGACACTCTCTGAGACACACTATGACACTCTCTGACAGATTATGAAACACAGTGACATTGTCTGACTTTCTCTGACTCTCTCTGAGGCACATTGTGACACTCTCTGACAAACTGTGACAGACTGCGACACTATCTGACTATCTCTGACACTCTGAGACACACTGTGACACTCTCTGAGACACACTGTGATACTCTCTGACTCTCTCTGACACTCTGAGACACACTGTGACCCTTTATGTCTCTCTCTGACACTCTAGAACACACTGTGACACTCACTGTCCCTCTCTGACACACTCTGAGACACATTGTGATAGTCCCTGACGCACTGTGACACTCTCTGATACACACTGTGATACTCTCTGACTCTCTCTGACACTCTGAGACACACTGTGACCCTCTATGTCTCTCTCTGACACTCTAGAACACACTGTGACACTCACTGTCCCTCTCTGATACACTCTGAGACACATTGTGATAGTCCCTGATGCACTGTGACACTCTTTGATACATGGTGACATTTTCTGAGACACTGTGACACTCCCGGAGAAACACTGTGACACTCTCTGACCCGCTCGGACTTCTCTGAGACAGACTGTGACACTCTCTGACATTCTCTGAGACACACTGTGATGCAGTATGACTCTCTGACTCTCTCCGACGCACGGTATGACCTACTGTGACCCTCTCTGACTCACTCTGACACTCTCTGAGACACACTGTGACACTCTCTCACAGACTGTGACCCTCTCTGAGTCAAATGTTTACCCTCACTGAAACTCTCTGAGACACTCTATGACACATTGTGACACTTTCTGACTCTCTCTGACTCTCTCAGACACACTGTGATACTCTCTGAGACACACTTGACTCACTCGGACACTCTCTCAGACACACTGTGACACTCTGACAGACTGTGACACATTGAGACACTCTCAAAGACTGACTGTGACACTTTCGACTCTCTCTGACTCTGAGACACACTGTGACACTCTCTGACAGAATGTGACACTCTCTGACTCTCTCTGACACTCTCAGACACGCTGTGACACTCTCTGACTCTCTTTGAGGCACACTGTGACACTGTCTGACAGACTGTGGCACCCTGTGACACTCCCTGACACTCTCCGAATCTATCTTAGACACACTGCGACACTCTCTGACCCTCTCTGACACTTTGATACGCACTGTGACAATCTCTGATCCTTTCTGACACTCTCTGAGACACACTGTGGCTCTCTCAGACACTCTCTGAAACATCGTGTGACACTCTCTGACAGGCTGTGACACACTGTGACATTCTCTGACTCTCTCTGACTCTCTGAGACACACTGTGACTCTCTTTGACAGACTGTGACGGACTGTGACACTCTTTGTGACACATTGTGACACTCTCTGACCAACTGTGACACTCTCTCACTCATGGTGACATTCTCTGAGACACTGTGACACTCTCTGACTGACTGTGATAGACTGTGACATTTTCTGTGACACACTGTGACACTCTCTGACCCTCTCTGAGACATACTGTAACACTCTATGACACTCTGTGACACTCTCTGAGACACACTATGACATTCTCTGACTTAATCTCACTCTCTCTGAGGCATACTGTGGCACTCTCTGACAGACTGTGACACACTGTGACACTCTCCTAGACACACTGTGACACTCTCTGACTATCTCTGACACTCTGAGACACAATGTGACATTTTTAAAATCTCTCTCACAATCTCTGAGACACACTGTGACATTCTCTTACTCTCTCTGAGACACACTGTGACTCTCACTGACACTCTTAGACGCACTGTGACACTCTCTCACAGACTGTGAAATTCTCTGAGACAAATGCTGACCCTGTCTGACACTCTCAGAGACACAGTATGACACAATGTCACACTCTCTGACTCTCTCTGATACACTCTGAAATACACTGTAACCTTCGCATACAGACTGTGACACACTGTGACACTCTCTAAGACACACTGTGACACTTTCTGAGACACATTGTGACACTTTCTGACTATCTCTGTCTATCTAAGACACATTGTGACACTCTCTGACCCTCTCTGAGACACGCTATGACACTCTTTGACAGGCTTTGATACACTGTGACATTCTCTGACACTCTCTGAGACACACTGTGACACTCTCTGACAGACTGTGACACACTGTGCCATTCTCTGACTCTCTGAGACACACTGTGACACTCTCTGACTGACTGAGACAGTCTCTCACACATGGTGACATTCTTTGAGACACTGTGACACTCTCTGTCTCTCTCTGACACTGAGACACGCTGTGACACTCTCTGAACCTCTCTGAGACACGCTGTAACATACTCTGAATCGCTCTGACACTCACTAAGACACACTACGACATTCTCTGACACTCTCTGAGACACACTGTGGCACTCTCTGACTCTCTCTGACACTCTCTCTGACACACTGTGATACTCTCTGACACACTGTTACACTCTCTGACACACGGTGACATTTTCTGAGACACTGTGACACTCACTGAGACTCACTGTGACACTTACCTTTCCTCTCTGACACTCTGATACATACTGTGACACTCTCTGAGACGCACTGTGACACTCTCTGTCTCTTTCGCTGAGACACTCGATCACTTTCTGAGACACACTGTGACATTTTTTTAATCTCTCTCACACTCTCTGAGACACACTTTGGCACTCTCTGACAATCTGAGATGCACTGTGAAACTCTCTGACTCTCTGAGACGCACTGTCACACGCTCTCACAGCCTGACACTCTCTGAGACACAGTATGACACACTGTCACACTCTCCGACTCTTTCTGATACACTATGTAATATACTGTAACCTTCTCTCTGACACACTGTTACATTCTCTGAGACACACTGTTACACCTTCTGACTATCTCTGTCTATCTGAGACACACTGTGACTCTCTCTGACACTTTCGTAGACGCACTATGACACTCTCCGACAGACTATGACACACGGTGACATTCTCTGACACTCTCTGAGACACACTGTGACACTCTCTGACCGACTGTCACACTCTCTCACACATGGTGACATTCTCTGAGACACTGTGACACTCTCTGAGAGACACTGTGACACTCTCTGTCACACTTTGACACTCTCTGACCGACTGTGATAGACTGTGACATTGTCTGTGACACACTGCGACACTCTCTGACAGACTGTGATACTTTCTGACACTCTCTGACACTCAATGAGAGGAACTGTAAGACTCTGTGATACTTTCTGAGACACATTATGACACAGCATGACATTCGCTGACAGACTATGAAACTCTGTGACATTCTCTGACTCGCTCTGAGGCACACTGTGACACTTTCTGACAGACTGTGACACTCTCCTAGGCACACTGTGACACTCTCTGACTATCTCTGACACTCTGAGACATATTCTGACACTCTGTGAGACACTCTGTAACTCTCTCTGAATCGCTCTGACACTCACTCAGACACACTATGACACTCTCTGACACTCTCTGAGACACACTGTGACACTTTCACACTCTCTCTGACACTCTCTGGGGCACAATATGACTCTCTGACTCACTTTGACCCTGTCTGAGATACAGTGTAAAACTCTTAGAGAAACACTATGACACTCTCTGAGACACACTGTGACACCCTCTGACTCTCTCTGACACTCTCTGAAACACACTGTAGCACTCTCTGACACTCTCTGAAAAACACTATGAGATTCTCTGACTCTCTCTGACACTCTCTGAGAAACTGTGACACTTTCTTACACTCTCTGACACACACTGTGAAACTCTCTAACTCTCTGAGGACATTGTAACACTCTCTGATTCTCTCGGACACTTTGTGACACACTGTCACACACTCAGACCCTCTCTGAAACTCTCTGAGACAGACTGTGACACACTCTGACTCTCTCTAAGACACAGCATGACGCACTGTGACACTCTCTGAGACACACTGTGACTCTATCTGACACTCTCTGCCATTCTCTGAGACACACACTGACAGACTGTGACACACTGTGACTTTCTCTAATTCTCAATGACACTCTCTGAGATGCACTGTGACATCTCTGACAGACTGTGACATACTGTGACACTCTCTAATTCTCAATGACACTCTCTGAGATGCACTGTGACACTCTCTGACAGACTGTGACATACTGTGACACTCTCTAATTCTCAATGACACTCTCTGAGATGCACTGTGACACTCTCTGACAGACTGTGACACACTGTGACACTCTCTGATTCTCAATGACACTCTCTGAGATACACTGTGACACTCCCTGACAGACTGTGACACACTGTGACACTCTCTGATTCTCTCGGACTCCCTCTGAGGCATAGTACGATGCACTGTGATGCTCTCTGACTCTCTCTGACACTCTCTGAAACATACTGTAACAATTTCTGAGAGACTGTGACACACTGTGTCAGTCTCTGACTCTCTCTGTCTCTCTCCGAAGCACACTATGATACTCTCTGACAGACTGTGACACACTGTGACATTCTGACTTTCTCTGACAGTCTCTGAGGTACACTGTGACACTCTTTGACAGACTGTGACAACCTGTGACACTCTCTGACTTCTCTGACACTCTCTTAGACACACTGTGACACTCTCTGACCCTTTCTCTCACTCTCTGAGACACACTTTAACACTCGCTCACAGACGGTGACCCTCTTGGAGACAAATGCTGACTGTCTCTGAAAATCTCTGAGACACAGTATGACACACTGTGACAATGTCTGACTCTCTCTGACCCATTCGGAAATACATTTTAGCCTTCTCTTACAGATTGTGACACACGGAGCCACTCTCTGAGACACACTGTGACACTTTCTGACTCATTCTGTCACTCTCTGTGACACACTCTGACCCTCTCTGCGACAGACTGTAGCACTCTCTCACAGAATGTGACATTGCCTGAGACAAATTGTCTCAGACAATGTCTGACCCTGTCTGACACTCTCTGAGACACGGTATGACTCACTGTGACACTCTCAGACTCTGACACACTTGGAAATACACTATAACCTTCTCTGACACAATGTGACACACTGTGACACTCTCTGAGACACACTGTGACACTTTCTGACTCTCACTGACTCTCTCTGACTCTCTGAGACACACTGTGACACTCTCTGAGACTCATTGTTACACTCTCTGACTCTCTGACACACACTGTGACACTAAAACTCTCTGAAAAGCACTGTGACACTCTCTGACAGACTGTGACACACTGTGACACTCTCTGACTCTCTCTGAGACACAATGTGACTCTGTCTGACACTCTGAGATACACTGTGACACTCTCTGAGACACACTGGGATGCTCTCTGACACTCTCTGAAATACACTGTGACACTCTCTGACAGACTGTGACAATTTCTGTGACACACGATGACACTCTCTGACTGACTGCGACACTCTCTGACAAACGGTGACATTTTCTGCGACACTGTGACACTCTCTGAGACACACTGTGACACTTCCCGTCTCTCTCTGACTCCCTGAGACACTCTGTGACACTCTCTGACTCTCTCTGAGACACAATGTGACTCTCCCTGACAAACTGAGATACACTGTGACGCTCTCTCACACTCTCTGAGATACACTGTGACACTCTCTGACAGACTGTGACAATTTCTGCGTTACTGTGACACTCACTGAGGCACACTGTGACACTTTCTGACAGACTGTGACACACTGAGATATTCTCTGACACTCGCTGTGACGCATTCTGACACTCTCTGAAATACTCTGTGACACTCTCTGACAGACGGTGACACACTATGACACTCTCTGAGATTGACTGTGACACATTCTGACTCTCTCTGACACGCTCTGAGACACACTGTGACACTCTCTGACAGACTATGACACATTGTGACATTCTCTGACTTTCTCTGACACTCTCTGAGGAACACTGTGACACTCTCTGACAGACTGTGACACACTCTGACCTACTCTGAGTCAAACTGTGACACTCTCTGATGCCCTGCGACACTCTCTTAGACATGCTGTGACATGCCGTGACTCACTCTGACACACTGAGACACCCTGTGACACTCTCTGACAGACTGTGACACACTGTGAGACTCTCTGACTCTATCTGACTCTCTCTGAGGCACACTGTGACACTCTCTGACAGACTGGGACACTCTCCGAGACACACTGTGGACTCTCTGACACTCTCTGAGACAGACTGTGACACTCTCTGACTCTCTCTGACACTCTCTGAAACACACTGTGACACTCTCTGAAACACTGACACTCTGACACACTGTGACACTCTCTGACACAGGGTGACATTCTCTGCGACACTGTGACACTCTTGGAGACATACTGTGACACTTTTGACTCTCTCTGAGACACACAGTAACACCCTCTGACAGACTGTGACCCACTCTGAGACAAATGCTGACCTCTCTGACACTGCCTGATACACTCCGAAAAATACTGTAATCCTCTCTGACAGACTGTGACACAATGTGACACTCTCTGCGACAAACTGTGACTCTTTCTAGCACTCTCTGATCCTCGGAGACACACTGTGACACTCTCTGAGACACACTGTGACACTTTCTGTCTCTCTCTGACACTCTCTGAAACAGACTGTGACACTCTCTGACACTGAGGCACAATGTGACACTGACTTTTTCTGTCAATCTCTGAGACACACTGTAACACTATCTCATGGACTGTGACACTCTCTGAGAAAAACACTGACACTCTCTGACACTCTCTGAGACACAGCATGACACACTTTGACACTTTCTGACTCTCTCTGACTCACTCTGAAATAAACTGCAACTTTCTCTGACTGACTGTGACATACTGTGACACTCTCTGAGACACACTGCGACACTTTCTGACTCTCTCTGACGCTCTGAGATAAACTGTGACATTTTCTGACAGTCTATGACACACTGTGACATTCGCTGACTTTCTCTGACACTTTCTGAGACACACTGCGACAATCCCTGACAGACTGTGCCACACTGTGACAGTCTCTGACTCTCTGAGACACACTGTCAAACTCTCTGACCCTCTCTGAGACACACTGTAACACTCTAATGACACTCTCTGACAGACTGTGAAACACTGTGACACATTCTGACTATCTCTGAGACACACGGTGACACTCTGTGATTCACTCTGACCCTCTATGAGACACACTGTGATACTCACTGACTCTATCTGACACTCACTGAGACACACTGTGACACTCTCTGACAGACTATGACAATCTCTGTGACACTTTCTGTCTCTCTCTGACTCTCTGAGACACACTGTGACACTCTCTCTGAGACACTCGGTCACTCTCTCAGACACACTGTGACACACTGTGACATCTTTTGACTCTCTCTCACACTGTCAGAGACACATTGTGACACTCTCAGGCAACCTCTGAGACACATTGTGACACTGTCTGAGGCACACTGTGACACTCTCTGACATATTGTGACAAACTGTCACACTCTCTGACTCTCTCCAACACTCTCTTAGACAAACTGCGACACGCTCGGTCTCTCTCTGACATTCTCTGAAACTCAGTGTGACAGTCGCTGACTCTCTCTGACTCTCCCTGACACCCTATGAGACATACTGTGACACTTTCTGACTCTTTCTGTCACTCCCTGAGACACACTGTAACACTCTCTGACAGACTGCGACCCTCACTGGGACAAACGCTGACCCTCTCTGACAGTCTCTGAGACACAGTACGACTCAATTTGACACTCACTGACTTTCTCTGACACACTTTGAAATACACTGTAACCTTCTCTGATAGACTGTGACACTCCCTGAGACACACTGTGACACTTTCTGACTCACTCTGCCACTATGAGACAAACTCTGACGCTCTCAGAGACACATTGTGAAACGCACTGCCCTCTCTGACTCTGTCTGAGACACACTATGACACTCACCGACTCTTTCTGACACTCTGAGACAAACTATGTCATTCTGTGACTCTCTGACACTCTGTGACACACTATGGCACTGTTTGACTCACTTCGACACTCTCTGAGACACAATGTGACACTCTCTGACACACGGTGACGTTCTCTGAGACACTGTGACACTCTCTGTCAATCTCTGAGACACACTGTAACACTCTCTGACAGACTGTGACATTCTCTGAGACACAGTATGACCCACTGTGACACTCTCTGACTCTCTCTGACACACTCTGAAATACACTGTAACCTTTTCTGAAAGACTGTGACATGCTGTGAAACTCTCTGAGACACACTGTGACACTCTCTGACTCTCTCTGACACACTCTGAAATACACTGTAACCTTCTCTGAAAGACTGTGACACACTGTGAAACTCTCTGAGACACACTGTGACACTTTCTGACTTTCTCTTATTCTCTGAAATACAATATGACACTCTCTGACTCTCTCTGACACCACTCTGTAACCGTCTCTGACAGACTGTGACATACTGTGAAACTCTCTGAGACACATTGTGACACTCTCTGACTCTCTCTGACACACTCTGAGACAATCTATGACACACTTTGACAGGTTGTGAAACACTGTGACACTCTCTGACCATCTTTGAGACAGGCTGTGACACTCTCTGACACTCTCTGACGCATACTGTAATACACTGTGACACTCTCTGACAGACTGTGACAAACTGTGACACTGTCTGTCTTTCTCTGACACTCTCTGAGGCAGACTGTGACACTCTTTGACAGGCTGTGACAAACTGTGGCACACTGACCCTCTCTGAGACCGATTGTGACACTCTCTGAAACACACTGTGACACTCTCTGACAGACTGTGACACACTGTGACACGAATTTGACTGTCTCTGACTCTCTGACATTCTCTGAAACACACTGTGGTACTCTCTGACAGACTGTGACATAATTTGACTCTTTCCAACATTCTCTGACTATCTCTGACACTCTCTGAAACGAACTGTGACACTGTCTGACAGACTGTGACACACTGTGCCACTCTCCGACTGTCTCTGTCACTCTCTGAGAACCACTGTGACATTCTCTAACAGAATGTGACACACTGTGATACTGTTTGACTCTGCATGCAGCACTCTCTGACTCTCTCTAAGACACACTATGACACTCGCTGACACACTGTGACACTCTCTGACTCTCTCTCTCTGACACACTGCGACAATCCCTGACACACTGTGACACCCACTGAGACGCTGTGACACTTTCTGACCCTCTGTGACACTCGCTGAATCTATCTGACACACTATGACAATGTCTGACACACTGTGACACTCTCTAAGACACTGTGACACCTTCTGACACTCCCAGAGACATACTGTATCCCTCTCTAAGACACTGTAATAATCTCTGACACTCTCTGAGACATACTGTGACACTCTCTAACAGACTGTGACACACTGAGACAGTCCCTGACTCTCTCTGATACTCCCTGAGACACACTGTGACACTCTCTGGGACACACTGTTACAATGGCTGACCCTCTTTGGCACTCTCTCTGACACTCTCCGAAACACACTGTGACACTCTCTGACAGACTGTAACACACTGTGACACGTATTTGACTGTCTCTGACTCTCTCTGGTATTCTCTGAAACACACTGTGGCACTCTCTGACAGGCTGTGACCGACTGTGACACGTTTTGACTCTCTCTGACACTCTCTGACTATCTCTGACACTCTCTGAAATGTACTGTGATACTCTCTGAGACACACTGTGACACTTTCTGACTCTCCCTGACACTCTGATACAGACTGAAACACTCTCTGGCTCCCTCGGACAGTCTCTGACATACAGTATGACACACTGTGACACTCAGACTCTCTCTAACACACTCTGAAACACACTGTGACACACCGCGACACTCTGACACACGGTGACATTCTCAGAGACATGGTGTCACTCTCTGACCCTCTCTGAACCTCTCTTAGACAAATGCCGACCCTCTCTGACACTCTCTGAGACACACTGTAACACTCTCTGAAAAACTGTGACATTCTCTGAGACAAACACTGACACTCTCTGAGACACAGTATGACACACTGTGACACTCTCTGACTCTCTCTGACACACTCTGAAACACACTGTAACCTTCTCTGAAAGACTGTGACACACTGTGAAACTCTCTGAGACACACTGTGACACTCTCTGACAGACTGTGACATTCTCTGAGACAAACACTGACACTCTCTGAGACACAGTATGACACACTGTGACACTCTCTGACTCTCTCTGACACACTCTGAAACACACTGTAACCTTCTCTGAAAGACTGTGACACACTGTGAAACTCTCTGAGACACAGTGTGACACTTTCTGACTTTCTCTGATTCCCTGAAAAACACTGTGACACTCTGAGACATACTATGACACTCTTTGACAGGTTGTGACACACTGTGTCACACTCTGACCCTCTCTGAGACCGACTGTAACACTATCTGACACTATCTAAAACACACTGTGACACTTTCTGACAGACTGTGACACAATGTGACGCTCTCTGTGACACACGGTGACACTTTCCGACTCTATCTGACACTCTCTGAGACAAACTGACTCTCTCTGAAAGACTGTGACACACTGACACACTGTCTGAAAATCTCCGAGACACACTGTGACACTCTCTGGCAGACTGTGACACTATCTGACTCTCATTGACACTGTCTGAGACACACTGTGACACTCTCTGACTCTCTCCGACACTCTCTGACTGACTGTGAGACACTGTGACACTCTCTGAGACACACTGTGACAATCTCTGAAACACACGGAGGCTCACTCTGACACTCTCTGAAACGTACTGTGACACTCTCTGACAGACTGTGACACACTGTGACACGTTTTGACTCTCTCTGACACTCTCTCACACTCTCTGAAACACACTGTGCCACTCTCCGACTCTCTCTGTCACGCTCTGAGAAACACGGTGACATTGTCTGACAGACTGCGACACATTGTGATACAGTTTGACTCTGCATCCAGCACTCTCTGACTCTTTCTGAGACACACTATGACACTCGCTGACACACTGTGACACTCTCTGACTCCCTCTCTCTCGGACACACTGTGACAACCCCTGACACACTGTGACACCCACTGAGACGCTGTGACACTTTCTGACACTCTGTGAGACAAACTGTGGCACTCTCTGACACACTGTGACACTCTCAGAATCTATCTGACACACTATAACAATCTCTGACACACTGTGACACTCTGTAAGACACTGTGACACTCTCCGAGACACACTGTAACACTTTATGACTCTCTGACACTCTGATACAGACTGAGACATTCTCTGGCTCTCTCGGACACTCTGAGATATAGTATGACACACTGTGACACTCTCAGATTCTCTCTAACACACTCTGAAACACGCTGTGACAGACCGCGACACTCTGACACACGGTGACATTCTCAGAGACACTGTGTCACTCTCTGACCCTCTCTGACCCTCACTTAGACAAATGCTGACCCTCTCTGACACTCTCTGAGACACACTGTAACACTCTCTGACAGACTGTGACATTCTCTGAGACAAACACTGACACTCTCTGACACTCTCTGAGACCCAGAATGACACCCTTTGACATTTTCTAACTCTCTCTGACTCCCTATGAAATACACTGTAACCTTCTCTGAAAGACTTTGACACACTGTGAAACTCTCTGAGACACACTGTAACACTCTCTGACACACTGTGACACTCTCTGACACTCTCTGAGACACACTGTAACACTCTCTGACACACTGTGACATTCTCTGAGACAAACACTGACACTCTCTGACTCTCTCTGACACACTCTGAAATACACTGAAACCTTCTCTGAAAAGCTGTGACACACTGTGAAACTCTCTGAGACACACTGTGACACTTTCTGACTTTCTCTGATTCTCTGAAATACACTGTGACACTTTCTGTGACACACTGTAACACGCTCCGACTCTCTCTGACACACTCTGAGACATACTTTGACACTCTTTGTCAGGTTGTGACACACTGTGGAACACTCTGTCCCTCTCTGAGACCGACTGTGACACTCTCTGAAACTCTCTGAAACACACTGTGCCACGTTCTGACAGACTGTGACACACTGTGACACTCTCTGATACACACGGTGACACTTTCCGACTCTATCTGACACTCTCTGAGACAAACTGACTCTCTGTCAGACTGTGACACACTGAGACACTCTCCGAAAATCTCCGAGACACACTGTGACACTCTCTGGCAGACTGAGACGCTATCTGACTCTCACTGACACTGTCTGCGACACACTGTGACACTCTCTGACTCTCTCTGACAGGCTGTGCCACACTGAGACACTCTCTGAAAATCTCCAAAATACACTGTGACACTCTCTGGCAGACTGTGACACTTTCTGACTCTCACTGACACTCTCTGAGACACACTGTGACACTCTCTGACAGACTGTGACAGATTGTGACACGTATTTGATTGTCTCTGACTCTCTCTGACATTCTCTGAAACACACTGTGACACTCTCTGACAGGCTGTGACAGACTGCGACACGTTTTGACTCTCTCTGACACTCTGACACTCTCTGAAACACACTGTGCCACTCTCCGACTCTCTCTGTCACTCTCTGAGAAACACTGTGACATTCTCTGACAGACTGTGACACACTGTGATACTGTTTGACTCTGCATGCAGCACTCTCTGACTCTCTCTGAGACACACTATGACACTCGCTGACACACTGTGACACTCTCTGATTCTCTCTCTCTGACACACTGTGACACCCACTGAGACGCTGTGATACTTTCTGACACTCTGCGAGACAAACTATGGCACTCTCTTTGACACACTGTGACACTCTCTGAATCTATCGGACACACTATGACACTCTCTAACAGACTGTGACACACTGTGACACTCCCTGACTCTCTCTGATACTCCCTGTGAAACTCTCTGGGACACAATGTTACACTGTCTGATCCTCTTTGGCATTCTCTGTAACACACTGTGACACTCTCTGACACACGGTGACGTTCTCTGAGATGCTGTGACACTCTCTGAGACGCACTGTGACACATTCTGTCTCTCTCTCTGACCCTCAGAAACACACTGTGACACTGTCTGAGACACACAGTGACACTTCTTGCCTCTCTCTCTGAGACACTCGGTCACTCTCTGAGACAGAGTGTGACACACTGTGACATCTTCTGACTCTCTCTCACAATCTCTGAGACACACTGTGACTCTCTCTGACAGATTGTGACAACTGTGACACTTTTTGACACACTGTGACATTCTCTGAGACACTTTGAAACTCTCGGAGACACACTGTGACACTTTCTGACTCTCTGACACTCTGACAGTCTGTGACACTCTCTGTGACACTCTCTGAAATGTACTGTGAAACTCTCTGAGACACACTGTGACACTTTCTGACTCTCTCTGACACCCTGATACAGACTGACACATTCCCTGGCTCTCTTGGACACTCTCTGAGATATAATATGACACACTGTGACACTCTCAGATTCTCTCTAACACACTCTGAAACACACTGTGAAACGCTGCGACACTCTGACACACGGTGACATTCTCAGAGACACTGTGTAACTCTCTGACCCTCTCTGACCCTCTCCTAGGCAAATGTTGACCCTCTCTGACAGTCTCTGTGACACACTGTAACACTCTCTGACAGACTGTGACATTCTCTGAGACAAACACTGACGCTCTCTGAAACTCTCTGAGACACTGTATGACACACTGTGACACTCTCTGACTCTCTCTGACACACTCTGAAATACACTGTAACCTTCTCTGAAAGACTGTGACACACTGTGAAACTCTATGAGACACACTGTGACACTTTCTGACTTTCTCTGATTGTCTGAAATACACTGTGACACTCTCTGAGACTCACTATAACACGCTCCGACTCTCTCTGACACACTCTGAGACATACTTTGACACTCTTTGACAGGTTGTGACACACTGTGTCACACTCTGACCCTCTCTGAGACCGTCTGTGACACTCTCTGAAACACACTGTGACAGTTTCTGACAGACTGTGACACACTGTGACACACTCTGAGACACATGGTGACACCTTCCGACTCTATCTGACACTCTCTGAGACAAACTGACTCTCTCTGACAGACTGTGACACTATCTGACTCTCACTGACACTGTCTGAGACACACTGTGACACTCTCTGGCTCTCTCTGACACTCTCTGACTGACTGTGACACACTGAGACACTCTCTGAAAATCTCCGAGACACACTGAGACACTCTCTGAAAATCTCCGAGACGCACTGTGACACTCTCTGGCAGACAGTGACACTATCTGACTCTCACTGACACTGTCTGAGACACCCTGTGACACTCTCTGACTCTCTCTTACACTCTCTGAGAAATACTATGACACTCTTCGACACGTTGTGACACACTGAGACACACTCTGACACGCTTTGACATCGTCTGTGACACTCTCTGACTCCCTCTGTAACACACTGTGACATCTCAATGACAGACTGTGTGAAACTGTGACACTGTCTGCCTTTCTCTGACACTCTCTGAGGCAGACTGTAACAATCTCTGACACTCTCTCAAACACACTGTGACACTCTCTGACAGACTGTGACACTGTGACACTCTCTGAGACACACTGTAACACTCTCCGACTCCCTCTGACACACTCTGAGACATACTATGACACTCTTTGACAGGTTGTGACACACTATATCACATTCTGACCCGCTTTGAGATAGACTGTGACACTCTCTGACACTCTCTAACGCACTCCGTAACACACTGTGACACTCTCTGACAGACTGTGACAAACTGTGACACTCTCTGTCTTTCTCTGACACTGTCTGAGGCAGACTGTGACACTCTTTGACAGGTTGCGACAAACTGTGGCAGACTCTGACCCTCTCTGAGACCGACTGTGACACTCTCTGAAACACACTGTGACACTCTCTGACACACCGTGACACACTGTGACACTCTCTGACAGACTGTGACACACTGTGACACTCTCTGAGACACACGGTGACACTTTTTGACTCTATCTAACTCTCTGAGACACGCTATGACTCTCTCTGAGACACATAGTGACACTCTCTGACCCTCTCTGAGACAGACTGTGACACTCTCTGACTCTCTCTGACCCTCTCTGAGGCAAAACACACTGTGACACTCTCTGACAAATTGTGACAAACTGTTACACTTTCTGACACTCTCTGAGGCACACTGTAACACTCTCTGACAGACGTTTACACACTGTGACACTCTCTGACTCGTTCTGACACTCTCAGAGAGATACTGTGACACTCTCTGACTCGTTCTGACACTCTCAGAGAGATACCGTGACACTGTCTGACTCGTTCTGACACTCTCAGAGAGATACTGTGACACTCTCTGACTCTCTCTGACACTCTCTGAGACGCACTGACTCTCTCTGACAAACTGTGACACACGCAGACTCTCTCTGAAAATCTCTGAGACACACTTTGACACTTTCTTGTAGACTGTGACACTATCTGACTCACACTGACACTCTCTGAGACAAACTGTGACACTCTGTGACTCTCTCTGATGCTCTCTGAGACACACTGACTCTCTCTGACAGACTGTGACACACTGAGACAGTCTCTGAAAATCTCCGAGACACACTGTGACACTATCTGACTCTCACTGAACTGTCTGCGACACACTGTGACACTCTCTGACACTCTCTGAAACACACTGCGACACTTTCTGACAGACTGTGACACACTCTGAGACACTCTGAGCACATGGTGACACTTTCTGACTCCATCTGACACTCTCTGAGACAAAATGACTCCCTCTGACAGACTGTGACACACTGAGACACTCTCTGAAAATCTCCGAGACACACTGTGACACTCTCTGACAGGCTGTGACACACTGTGACACGTTTTGACTCTCTCTGAAACACACTGTGCCATTCTCCGACTCTCTCTGTCACTCTCTGAGAAACACTGTGACATTCTCTGACAGACTGTGACACACTGTGATACTGTTTGACTCTGCATGCAGCGCTCTCTGACTCTCTCTGAGACACACTATGACACTCGCTGACACACTGTGAGACTCTCTGACTCTCTCACTCTGACACACTGTGACAATCCGTGACACACTGTGACACCCACTGAGACGCTGTGACACTTTCTGACACACTGTGAGACAAACTGTGCCACTCTCATTGACACACTGTGACACTCTCTGACACACTGTTACACTGTCTGATCCTCTTTGGCACTCTCTGTAAAACACCGAAACTCTCTCTGACACACGGTGACGTTCTCTGAGATGTTGTGACACTCTCTGAGACGCACTGTGACACATTCTGACTCTCTCTCTGACCCTCAGAAACACACTGTGACACTCTCTGAGACACACTGTGACACTCCCTGCCTCTCTCTCTGAGACACTCGGTCACGCTCTGACACAGAGTGTGACACACTGTGCCATCTTCTGACTCTCTCTCTCACTCTCTGAGACACACTGTAACTCTCTCTGACAGATTGCGACACACTGTGACACTCTCTGACTCACTCTGAGACACACTGTGACACTTTCTGACACATTGTGTCATTCTCTGAGACACTGTGACACACTCCGAGACACACTGTGACACTTTATGACTCTCTCTGACACTCTGATACAGACTGAGACACTCTGACTCTCTCAGACACTCTCTGAGATATAGTATGACACGCTGTGACACTCTCAGACTCTCTCTAACACACTCCGAAACACACTGTGACACACTGCGGCACTCTGACACACGATGACATTCTCAGAGACACTGTGTCACTCTCTGATCCTCTCTGACCCTCACTTAGACAAATGCTCACCCTCTCTGACACTCTCTGAGACACACTGTAACACTCTCTGACAGACTGTGACATTCTCTGAGACCAACACTGACACTCTCTGACACTCTCTGAGACAAATTGACCCTCTCTGACAGACTGTGACACACTGAGACACTCTCTGAAAATCTCCGAGACACACTGCGACACTCTCTGGCAGACTGTGACACTATGTGACTCTTACTGACACTCTCTGAGACACACTGTGACACTCTCTGAGACACACTGTGACACTCTCTGACTGACTGTGAGACACTGTGACACTCTCTGAGACACACTGTGACACTCCTGGAAACACACTGTAGCTCTCTCTGACACTCTCTGAAACGTACTGTGACACTCTCTGACAGGCTGTGACAGACTGTGACACGTTTTGACTTTCTCTGACACTCTCTGACACTCCCTGAAACACACTGCGCCACTCTCCGACTCTCTCTGTCACTCTCTGAGAAACACTGTAACATTCTCTGACAGACTGTGACATACTGTGATACGGTTTGACTCTGCATGCAGCGCTCTCTGACTCTCTCTGAGACACACTATGACACTCGCTTACACACTGTGACACTCTCTGACTCTCTCTCGCTGACACACTGTGACAATCGATGATACACTGTGACACCCACTGAAATGCTGTGACACTTTCTGACACCCCGCGAGACAAACTGTGGCACTCTCTTTGACACACTGTGACACTCTCTGAATCTATCTGATGCACTATGACACTCTCTAACAGACTGTGACACACTGTGACACTCCCTGACTCTCTCTGATACTCCCTGTGAAACTCTCTGGGACACAATGTTACACTGTCTGATCCTCTTTGGCACTCTCTGTAACACACTGTGACACTCTGACACACGGTGACGTTCTCTGAGATGCTGTGACACTCTCTGAGACGCACTGTGACACATTCTGTCTCTCTCTCTCTGACCCTCAGAAACACACTCTGACACTCTCTGAGACACACTGTGACACTTCTTGCTTCTCTCTCTGAGACACTCGGTCACTCTCTGAGATAGAGTGTGACACACTGTGACATCTTCTGACTCTCTGTCACAATCTCTGAGACACACTGTGACTCTCTCCGACAGATTGTGACAACTGTGACACTTCTGACACACTGTGACATTCTCTGAGACAGTGTGAAACTCTCTGAGACACACTGACACTTTCTGACTCTCTCTGACACTCTGATACAGACTGAGACATTCTCTGGCTCTCTCGGACACTCTCTGAGATATAGTATGACACACTGTGACACTCTCAGACTCTCTCTAACACACTCTGAAACACACTGTGAAACGCTGAGACACTCTGACACACGGTGACATTCTCAGAGGCACTGTGTCACTCTCTGACCATCTCTGACCCTCTCTTAGACAAATGCTGACCCTCTCTGACAGTCTCCGAGACACACTGTAACACTCTCTGACAGACTGTGACATTCTCTGAGACAGACACTGACGCTCTCTGACACTCTCTGAGACACGGTATGACACACTGTGACACTCTCTGACTCTCTCTGACATTCTCTGAAATACACTGTAACCTTCTCTGAAAGACTGTGACACACTGGGAAACTCTCTGAGACACACTGTGACTCTCTCTGACTCTCTCTGACACACTCTGAAATACACTGTAACACTCTCTGAAAGACTGTAACACACTGTAACACTCTCTGACACACTGTGAAACTCTCTGACACTCTCTGAGACACACTGTAACACTCTCTGACAGACTGTGACATTCTCTGAGACAAACACTGACACTCTCTGACACTCTCTGAGACACTCTGAAATACACTGTAACCTTCTCTGAAAGACTGTGACACACTGTGAAACTCTCTGAGACACACTGTGACACTTTCTGACTTTCTCTGATTCTCTGAAAAACACTGTGACACTCTCTGAGACACACTGTAACACTCTCCGACTCTCTCTGACACACTCTGAGACATACTATGACACTCTTTGACAGGTTGTGACACACTGTATGACATTCTGACACGCTTTGAGATAGACTTGACACTCTCTGACACTCTCTGACGCACTCTGTAACACACTGTGACACTCCCTAACAGAATGTGACAAACTGTGACACTCTCTGTCTTTCTCTGACACTCTCTGAGGCAGACTGTGACATTCTTTGACAGGCTGTGACAAACTGTGGCACACTCTGACCCTCTCTGAGACCGACTGTGACACTCTCTGACACTCTCTGACGTATTCTGTAACACACTGTGACACTCTCTTACCGACTGTGACACACCATGACACTCTCTGAGACACACGGTAACACTTTTTGACTCTATCTGACTCTCTGAGACACGCTGTGACTCTCTCTGAGGCACATAGTGACACTCTCTGACGCTCTCTGAGACAGACTGTGACACTCTCTGACTCTCACTGACCCTCTCTGAGACACACTGTGACACTCTCTGACTCTCGCTGATACTCTCTGAGACACACTGACTCTCTCTGACAGACTGTGACACACTGAGACACTCTCTGAAAATCTCTGATACACACTGTGACACTCTCTGGCAGACTGTGTCACTATCTGACTCTCACTGACTCTGTTTTGAGACACACTGTGACACTCTCTGACTCTCTCTAACACTCTCTGAGACATACTATGGCACTCTTTGACACGTTGTGACACACTCTGACCCGCTTTGAGATAGACTGTGACACATCTCTGACTCACTCTGAATCACACTGTGACATCTCTCTTACAGACTGTGAGAAACTGTGACACTCCCTGTCTTTCTCTGACACTCTCTGATGCAGACTGTAACACTCTCTGACACTCTCTGTAACACACTGTGACACTCTCTGACTCTCTCTGACACTCTCTGACCGACTGTAAGACACTGTGACAAACTCTGATTCACTGCGACACTCTCTGAGACACACTGTGGCACTCTCTGAAACACATTGCTGCTCTCTCTGACACACTCTGAAACATACTGTGACAATCTCTGACACGTTTTGACTGTCTCCTATTCTCTGTGAAACACACTGTGGCACTCTCTGACTCTCTGACACTCTCCGAAACGTACTGTGACACTCTCTGACAGACTGTGACACGTTTTGACTCTCTCTGACAGTCTCTGACACTCTCTGACATTCTCTGAAACGTACTGTGACACTCTCAGACAGACTGTGACACCCTGTGACACTTTTTGACTCTCTCTGACACTCTCTGAAACACACTGTGCCACTCTCCAACTCTCTCTGTCACTCTCTGCGAAACACTGTGACATTCTCTGACAGACTGTGAAACACTGTGGTACTGTTTGACTCTGTATGAAGCACTCTCTGACTCTCTGAGACACACTATGACACTCGCTGACACACTGTGACACTCTCTGACTCTCTCTCTCTGACAAACTGCGACAATCCCTGACACACTGTGACACCCACTGAGACGCTGTGACAAATTCTGACAATCTGTGAGACACACTGTGACACTCTCTGAATCTATCTGACACACTATGACAATCTCTGACACACTGTGACACTCACTAAGACACGGTGGCACTTTCTGACACTCTCAGAGACATTCTGTATCCCTCGCTAAGACACTGTGATAATCTCTGACGCTCTCTGAGACATACTGTGACACTCTCTAACAGACTGTGTCACACTGTGACACTCCCTGACTCTCTCTCTGACACTCCCTGAAACACACTGTGACACTCTCTGAGACACACTGTTACACTGTCTGACCCTCTTTGACACTCTCTATAGCACACTGTGACACTCTCTGACTCTCTCTGACACTCTCTGAGTCCCACTGTGACACTCTCTGGCATTGTCGGGGACATACTGTGCCACTCTCTGATACACTTTGAAGCGCTCTGACAGTCTTTGAGACACACTGTGATATTCCCTAACACACTGCGACACTCTCTGACAAATATGACATTCCTGCCTCTCTCTGATACACTGTGACACTCTCTGAGACACAATGGGAGACACTGAGACTCTCTCAAAGACACACCCTGAGACACACTATGACACTCTGACTCACTGTGGCTCTCTCTGAGACACATTGTGACACCCTCTGACTCTCTGAATACACTGTGACAGTAATAGAAAACTATCCATTTACTGTGAAATTAATTATCCATTTACTGTAAAGTTTAAAGAGAATGCTTTGTTTAAATCAATGCTGTGCTGAGCTTTGTAAACGATGCTTTGATGAAGGGTTGCAGTTAGCTTATCTCTGTTTGATTTCTGTAAGCATTCAACTCGACCTTGCGATAGTCGAACTCAGCGAAAGCTGAATAACTGTTATGTCTCGCACCAGGGAATGAGAGGATAATAACTTGAGTTTCCCAGTTTCTGCCCTTGAGATTGTGGTAAGGAACGCTATAAGGCAGGTGTCTGTGTAAATGTTTGGGTACTTAATGCATTGAGGCATCTGACTTTGTGTAATGGGTCAATCTTGTAAAATTTTTAATAAAGACCTTTGCTTTGCTCTTGCTAATTATTGAGTCAAGTCAATTTAATTTCCATGCCAGTAAACGTGGGGGCTCGTCCTGGGACCCCGCGACTGGATGAGATTCTGAAGATTCCCAGGAAGTGCAGGTGCCAGCGCCGTAAAGGTCTTTCACTTCATCTCGAGCGCTGAATTGGCCGTTTTGCGTGAGAGGACTGGGAATCTGTAGATTGTGCTAGCGCCAGGGTTTCAAATCAATTAAGGTTGGGTAATAGTTGTGGTTTATATAATCCTACTTAGAGAGTCATTCTAAGAGAATAAATACAGCAGGAAAAGGGTTCAGTGAACTCTCACGTGGTATTAGAGTAAAACCCCAAGGGGAAGGGGATTGCTGTCTGAAAAGTGTTTAGGAAACAGCAAGGTTAAGGCTGGTTTTAGACTTGGAACCACCACTGGCTGAGTTGGACTCGCCAAAGACGTACCAGGTACGTGGTTTCTTGGTTTACGAAAACCAAGGCCTTGAGGCGGACGTGCTCAATGTGAGAGGGGACCTCCGGAGGTAAAAGCAAGTCAAAAGGGAAAAGATAACTGTACCACGAGAGCGAGAGACAGAGAGAGAGAGAGAGAGAGAGAGAGAGAGAGAGCTGAACACTTTTCCAGTTACACTAAAAATGGGCTCCAGAAAGAGCAAACAAAGGGGGAGTCCACACAAAATTTGGAATGGCCAACCAAAATTACAATACATGCTAAATAAGTACCGCCCAAAATGTGTAAAGCAGTTAGAATTGTGGATTAAGGAATGTGGTTTTCCGGAGGGAGGAAGTTTTAGTAAAAAACAGCTGTAAATATTAAGGTTGAGGTAGGAGGAGAGAGAGAAGGAGAAAAGGGACGGAAAGATCGAAGCTATGAATTGGAGTGCTTCTTGTATGTGGAAGGTTGAGGCTGATATCAGAGAAAGGAATTCTCAAGTAAAGGATAGATCAAATACACGTACAACCACTAGTGCCCATGTGGGAAACAACCTAACGAAGCTGTACAGTGTCTTAAATCTGTTTCAGACCCTGACCTTGATGACTTCCCTCCGAGACCTGCCGCCCACCCCCACCACCACCACGAGATCCGCCTGGTGAAAGTTCCACGTCCGCGACCACCGCTTCAGGGCCTGCTAGATCACCGAGAGCACACCATACCCGCAACAGACCGAAGGAAGAAGGCCAAAAGAAGGACGACCACTCCAAGGTGGAAAGGCATCCAAGGCCTGTCCGTGATCACCCCCCGACAGATGATGAGTCCGTGAGGGTACTGATGAACGATCATCTAACCAGGTCGTTCTGCAAGACTCAATGGTTGAAGTTACAGGTCCAGAAGGGTGCCCAGTGTTGGCCCACCAGCCATGGACCATGAAGGATCTGGAAAGTGCCTGTGGGCAGTTGCCTGACCCACACGAGGTTGGAGCTAATAAGAAGTGACAAAGTTCTGTACTGAGTTCCGTCCCACGTCACAAGAGATGAGAGGTCTCCTGGGATGAAAACTAGGTGCCAATGTCACCAAACACAAGTATACCTGGCCAGCTGCAAACGTCCATGTCAGAGCAGCCAACCCACAAGTGGAAGAGAAGGGAGACTTTAATGCTTTTGTTACAGTGCTGGCAACCGCCTGACGGGAGGCATTCCCAGTGTGAATGGACATGACCAAAACAGCAATGTGAAAACAATGGGAATGTGAGAGAGTGTCCCAGTACCTCACTGAAGTCCATAACACCCATAGTGCACTGAGACGAGATGAGGACATAACGACGGTAGAAATCACACTGTATGAGGCACACCTGAGGAACAGTTTCATCAATGGAAAGAAGGAAGAAATAGTGAAAAAGGTAAAAGACCTGGGACACGGGAAAGCTGAATTTGATAGAACAACATGCAATACATGCTGAAATATGGCTTACCCAAGAGAAGGATAATCAGAAACTAAAGATGGAACAGCAAACACATAAAGCTCAGCTTACTCTGGTGTAAATGGTCACCCAGCTGTTGGAGGGAGGTGCTGCAGGAAGAGAGAGAGGCAGAGGGGGAGGTCACGGAAGAGGAAGAGGTCACGAAAGAGGCACTGATAGAGGGAGATCTGGTGGGTGATTTGTTTGCAGAGCAATGGACCACTGGGTGAGATGGTGCCCACACAGACAGCCTCACTCGGCCCTGAAGGTGGGACATGAGGGTGACTAACAGGGGAAGGCTGAGGTGGGGGTGGGCAGCACACAAGGTACAGGTAAGCCTCTTTCCTTTATGCTTGGCAACGAAGACTCGCTTATGCTAATCTCTTCTACTAACCTTTCACACACTGAGACATATCACACCTCAATATTCAGCACTGAGATTGCATAGTGTGGACAGTATGTCCTATATCACAATGATGTGTATAAGCCGATGACCACCTCTATGTTATATATGAAAGTACATCAGTTCCCTTTTTGGTAGATACAGGGCCACATACTCAATCCTTACATTAGGCCCGTTTAGACAATCGACACAAATAAAGATGAGTGAAAGGTTCCTGAACACAATGGGTACATCAGGAGTCATGATGCGGGAGAGATTTTCTGCACCTCGAGTAAAAGGGAAACATTCCAATTCTCCTTCTTGTTATCGGAATTTTCTCCTTTAAATTTGATGGGCTGGGATCTCATACGGAGACTGGGATTGGATTTGATCAGTACTCCGACAGGCTTGTAGATAATTCAAAGAAACGATTTACCCAGTGCAGGCTGTAAAATATGACCTACGACCCCTGATGTATGTCTATGAGTGGCTATTAATACAGAGAGCGATAAGTTCAGTGAGCAATTCCCTCGCCCTGGAAGCAAGTAATTATATTAATCCTATTTAACACCAATTTTCTTGCTGGAGACATGCTGCACTGCACAGCACACATACATAACGTTGGCCCTGACGAACCAAATGAGAAGGATTGGTTCAGGAGATTGGTGAAACCAGATCAGTTGTTATTGTGTGAATTTTATTGGAACTTATCTAAAGTATCTGTGACGGCAAGTAGACCCTATCTTGTTGATGTGGAAGGTTCTGGTCTCACGTGTCACTGGCAAAGGCGTCTAGTGACAGGTGGTAGGATTGTGGAGCATGGGTGCTAAAGGCACAAAGAATGAAAGGTTGGGTCTTCAGGGATGATGTGGGTATCTGGTTAAATGCAGATATGCGGACATATAAGAAGAAATTAAATTGGCTAACTCAGGCGGATAGGACAGTCCAGGTAACGCCCGCTAGCCCTGAGAAGCCTAGGGGGATAGCCTGGCTTTTTCCGAAGATAGAAGTCTCAAACCCAAGATTAAAAATGGTCCCTACTGTGTTGTGGACAAAGGGCAAACATGATGTGGGGCTCATATGGGGCTGTGAGCCCATAAGGATAACCCCGAAGTCTGAGTATCGTCCTTGCAGAGCACAATATCTGTTAAAAACCCGAAGCCATAGAAGGAATTACTCCAGTCTTTGAATCCCTCCTAAAAGCTGAAGTGATAATCCTTTGTGTAAACTCACCGGTGAGAACCCCCATTTATCCGTTCAAAAAGACAAACATTCCCGGTGAACCGGAGGAATGGAGATTTGTTCAAGACCTGCTGTCAATGACGCTGTTGTTCCATGTGCCTCAAATATTCACAATCCCGATACTATATAGGCACAAATTCCACCGGACAGGAAATGGTTCCCTGTTGTGGATTTAACAAATGCCTCCTTTAGTGTACCGGTACACCCAGAGAGTCAATTCTGGTTCGCTTTTTCATTCAAAGGGAAATCATATAACCTTCACGCGAGGTTACTGTGAGTCTCCCACCATATATAATGTGGCTCTACACAGGAGTCTGGAGACTCTTGTTCAAACCCCGGGGTCAGTGCTGCTGCAGGATGGAGAGGATTGCTTGACTGCGGCACCAACAAAGGAACAATGTGGAAGGAGACCTTTGCGTTACTCTGCCATCGAGTGCGGGAAGGGCACAAAGGCAGTTTCACAAAGCTACAATTTGTGCAACAACAGGTGAAGTTCTTAGGTCACCTAATATCTGAATAAGAGAAGGCTATTGGTCAAGACAGAGGTCAAGCAATCCAGCAAATTCCAAAGCCTCATACGAAGAGACAATTGCTCTCCTTTTTGGGTATGTGCTCCTACTGTAGGATGTTTATCACACATTACACAACCCTTGAGGCTCCCTAAGTGACATAGCCCATGGAAAAGGGTTGCAGAACCGGAGTCCATTACAGTGGACCCAGAGGCCGAGAGTGCCTTTGCTGAATTAAAAAGGGTCTCTCCAAACTACACCTACACTGGGGATTCTGAACCCAAACCAGCCTTTTGTACAAACGGTAGATGATTAGCGTGGCTGCATGACATCTGTGCTGTTCCAGGATCATTGGGGAAGATTGAGGCCGGGAGCATATTTTTCAGCTAAACTTGACCCTGTAGTGGCAGGATTGTCTCAATGCCTGTGAGATGTGGCCGCAGCTGAAAAGGCTGTTGGAGCATCCAGGGATATAGTCGGCTGTGGTGAATTAACCCTTCTGGTCCCACATGCAGGATCCTGACTGCTTTACGAGCAAAGGACGCACACATGTCAGCAGCACGTTGGCTCCGATACAATACTGTGTTATTGGAGACGCCTAACATTATAATAAAGCGATGTAACGCCCTTAACCCTGCTAGCCTTCTCCCCACAGAAGAAGACAGAGACCCACATGATTCTGTTGCTGTAACTAATGAAATTTGCAGCCCTAGATCAGATTTGCAGGATTGACCATGTCAGAATCCAGATATGGAGTTTTTTGTGGATGGGTCAGCATTCAGGAGCAAGGGGACAAGCCATAATTGTGTTGGGTATGATGCAGTGACTATGTACGAGGTAGTCAAAGTGGGATCACTCCCTTCTCATCTGTCAGTGCCAGCAGCGGAGCTGATTGCCTTGACTGAGGCCTGTAAGTTGGCTGAGGGAAGGACAGTGAATATTTACACCGATAGCAGATATGCCTTTAGGGTTGTATATGATTTTGGAACCCTGTGGAAACACAGGGGATTCTTGGCCTCCACCAGAAAGCCCATCACACACCGCGACCTGAATTCCGACCTCCTGGAAGAAGTCCTGTTGCCTAAATCAATCGCTGTGTGTAAGTGTGAAGCTCACACAAAAAATAATGATCTTATTTCCCAAGGCAATGCGAGGGCAGACTCAGCAGCAAGAACGGCAGCCCAGCAGCTGCCAACTGAGCAGATTGACATGTGTATGGCGACGAGGTGGCTTGGACAGTTTCAAGTGCTCCTCACAACACAGACAGCAGGTAAGATCGCAGAAAGCCAAGAGGATACACACCAGCCTTTACAAGCGTGTAGCTGAGCCCGAGGAGATATCGGACAGCACCAGAACCAATTAAGTGCAAGTAGTGATAAGAAGCCTCATACGGTTATGGAGCTGCCGCAGCTCACACATGGGCTGTGTACAGGGCACACCAGAGCAAGGGAAGATTACACCACAAAGCTGTGTTTCGGGTCGGTGGTATCTGAGGAAAGGCCTGGTGTTTCCTAAACTTGTTTTGATGTATAACTATTACGGCTCTGTATTTCTTTGTAGTTGTTGCTGTAGTTGGGCTTGATGTCATAAAATGACAAAAAGGGGGAAAATGAAATGGGAAATTATCAATTTACTGTGAAATTAATTATCCATTTGCTGCGAAATTTAAAGCGAATGCTTTTCTTTAATTCAATGCTGTTCTGATCTTTGTAAACGATGCTTTGATGAAGGGTTGCAGTCAGCTTAACTCTGTGTGAATTCTGTAAACATTCTACTTGACCTTGCGATAGTCGAACTCAGCGAAGGCTGAAGAACCATTATGTCTGAAAGACCAGGGAGTTGCCCTTGAGAGTGTGATAAGGAACACTATATGGCAAGCATCTGTACAATGTTTCAGTGCTCTTTGTATTAAGGCATCTGGCGTAGCGTAGTGAGTCAATCCTGCAGGATTCAAAATAAAGACATTTCTTTGCTCCTGCTAATAGTTGAGTAGATTTAATTTCCACGACAATGACCCTTGATTGTATTTTATTTGAGAAAATCTACAGCACCATCTTCATTGATATGCTCTGATACTAGCTTAATAAACTGACCTTTCTTGTCGATACATGTGTTTTCCATTTGCGCCTCTATTCTAGTTGCTTTGTGTAAATACAATGTTTCTGAGGAACAGATTATTCTCCCCAAATGGTGGACTCTAGAAGTCTCCTCAATATTTTAATTATATTATATTGGCTGTTCTTTATTACAGGGTTTGTCTCTTCTTTTATGAAAAGAGATGATAATTGAAAACTCTTCAGTCCTCTGACTGCACTTCCATATCTATGGAGCGTTAAATAGTTAAGATCAATCACTTTGCTGTTGTGTCCATTCCTCAGAAACACTCAGACATCCAATCCAGACTGAGCAAATGTATTAATTTACCATGGTATAAAACAAATTGGTTTGAATGGGGTTAAGTGAACCTGCTCGTTCAGTGATTGTAGTTAATGTCAGTTTCCATGCATCAAATTATTTCATTAAAAGGTTTACTTCCTATGAATAAGGGGGTCTTACAATATTATCACATAGTATCAGTAGGAACTTCACTTGCAGCACTACCCAGGAACAACAGTTCAAGATTGAGGGAGAGAAGAGATCAGAGTCTGAGAACAATGCACTGGAGTGTTCCAACAATGGACCAGAATATGGGAACAATAGACTGGAATGTTCCAAAACTGACCAGGGGTTTACATTTGGGTCTTCACAATCTTCCTCAAGATTGGGTGGACCTTAAGTGTGCTTTGGCTGATTCAAGCTGATTTCTATCCTCTCCTCACTATTATTCCTGGTAAGTCTTTCTATCTGACTATGAATTCAATAATCTTTGTTGAACTAACTTACTGTCCTCATAACTTAAATACTGAAGAAAAGGAAGCTGTTGCCATGACTTCTGTCCACAAACTCCATTCCTAATCAAGCAATTTTAATGCCAATATCTGAAGTGGAATCAAACTGTGTATAACTCCAACATGTACTTCAGCTCGAAGCTGATATCTATTTCCATATTCTCTCCAGCACCAATCCTGTTCACTATCAACTCCGCAATATCTCAGGTCTACCATTTTGTCTCAGTCTACCTGCTGAATAAACCATCATCTGCACCTTTGTTATATCCAGATTCAACTGTTCCTATTCTCTTCCTGCCACAAATAATTTGACCAGAAATGGTTCTGTTCGTCGAGTTGGGAATTTGTGTTACAGACGTTTCGTCCCCTGTCTAGGTGACATCCTCAGTGCTTGGGAGCCTCCTGTGAAACACTTCTGTGATCTTTCCTCCGGCATTTGTAGTGGTTTGAATTTGCTGCTTCCGGTTGTCAGTTCCAGCTGTCCATTGCAGTGGCCGGTATATTGGGTCCAGGTCGATGTGCTTATTGATTGAATCTGTGGATGAGTGCCATGCCTCTAGGAATTCCTTGTCTGTTCTCTTTTTGGCTTGTCCTA
Organism: Chiloscyllium punctatum; assembly: GCF_047496795.1. Classification (NCBI taxonomy): domain Eukaryota; kingdom Metazoa; phylum Chordata; class Chondrichthyes; order Orectolobiformes; family Hemiscylliidae; genus Chiloscyllium; species Chiloscyllium punctatum. Next base: position 32,907,012 of record NC_092761.1, on the reverse strand, counting down.
TAATAGTAGTTATACTGACAACTGCAAGCGGCAGATTCAAACCACTACAAATGCCGGAGGAAACATCACAGAAGCGCATCATAGGAGGCTCCCAAGCACTGAGGATGTCACCTAGACAGGGGACGAAACGTCTGCAACACAAATTCCCAGCTCGGCGAACAGAACCACAACAACGAGCACCCGAGCTACAAATCTTCTCACAACCTTTGACCAGAAATATTGTGTGTTCTCCCTGAAAGGTGCTGACTTCAGGAGAGTCAGTGGGATTGTGATAATATCACTACACATGCAATCAGAGCCCCAGGCTATTACTGTGGATAGTCAGAGCCTTTTTTCCCAGGATACTAATCTCAATAACAAGGGGACATAGTTTTAAGGTAAGAAGGGAAAGTTTAAAGGAGATGTGAGACAGCTTTTTTACACCGATGGTGATAAGTACCTGAAATGTGCTTCTGAAAGGTAATGGTGGAGGTGGATACAATAGCAATTTCTTGAATAGGTAGGGAATCAAGGGATATGGACCATGAAAAGATAAATGGTTTTTCATTTGGAAAGGCATCAAGTGTGAACACAGTCTTGGTGGGCTGAAGGGCCTGTTCCTGTGCTGTACTCTTCGTTATTCATTACTCTCTGTTTCCTCTATAGTTTAGATTAGATTAGATTACTTACAGTGTGGAAACAGGCCCTTCGGCCCAACAAGTCCACACCGACCCATTCCCCTACATTTACCCCTTCACCTGTTTGAGTTTTGGGAGTTCTTTAAAGACGAGCAACAACTGCCAATTTCCGAGCACCGTCCGACAACTCATCCGCTTTATCCTCAATTACAATGTCTTCACCTTTGACAACAGGTTCTTCATCCAGACACACGGTTCAACCACGGGGACCAAATTTGCACCCCAATATGCCAACATCTTTAGGTACATGTCTGAACAAGACTTCTTCTTTACGCAGGACCTCCAACCAATACTATACACCAGGTACATCAACGACATTTTCTTCCTCTGGACCCATGGCGAGGAGTCACTGATAAAACTACACAGTGATATCAACAAGTTTCATCCCATCATCACACTCACAATGGACTACTCTCTACTGTCTCATTTTGGACACATGTATCTCCATCAAGGATGGGCACCTCACTCTACTGCAAACCCACAGATAACCTCACAATGCTACACTTCTCCAGCTTCCACCCAAAACATATTAAAACAGCCAGACCCTATGGACAAGCCATACGCATACACAGAATCTGTTCAGATGAGGAGGAGTTGTTTAAAAGAGTTAAATCATCTCCTTGGTACACTGTGCAGTACGTTCTAAGTGCTGAATACAAGTTTCTATGCCCCTCTTTAGAGGGGCTGAATGGTTTATTCCTGTGCCTCAGTAATAGCCTTGAGGAATTCTGTCAGAGACGTGTTGTGTGACATTACACGGGAGGTATGAGCTCCAGTTGGCCATTCGGTCTCTGCTACACCATTCAGACAGATCAGAGCTGATCTGACTGTGGCTGAACTCCCTGTCCATCTCTGTTCCCAATAACCACGGGCTTCCTTTACTATCAAGGAGCTACTTAGCTCAGCCTTGAATATCTTCACTGCTCCCTGCAGATGAGAATGCCACAGCTAGCACATCCCTCAGGACAAAGGAGCATCCTCATCTCAATCTGACATGGGAGCACCCTTACATTTAAAGTGATTGTCCTTGGAGCAAATCACCTCCTATTTGTGACATGATGCGCAACAAATAAGAACAGATGTAGACCATTCAACCACAACAAACCTGACCCACATAAGCACTGGCTGTCTAGTTGATCAAATATCTATCAAATTCAGCCTTCACTGCTCTCTGCACAACACATTATCAGATACATCCTTATCTCAGTCTGAAATGGAAGAGGCCACATTTTCAAACATTCTCCAGTTCCCCTAGTTCTACACACACACATCCATCCTCTCAGCATCCACCCTGTCAATTCCCCTCAGGGTCAGTTATGTCTCAATATGATCATGCCTATTTCTGCTGAACTTCAAAGGTTATCCATCCAAACTGCGCAACATTTCCACATGGGATGAACTGGTCATCCCAGGAATCAACTGAGTGAGCTATGTCCATACACCTTCTCGTGTAATTAAATTCGTTCTGAGGTAAAGAGATTTTAAAAACCCCGTGCAGTCCTCCAGCTGTGATCTCAGTAAAACTGGGAACAGCTGCAGCAACGCTTCCTTCATGGGTGACTCCTTGAAAGAAACATTAAAATTGAGACAAGAGCTGGAAGACACTTGATTTCTTAAGTCTTAAAGAAGGCAACTTTGATTGGTTAAGATTCGGAGATGCCGGTGTTGGACTGGGGTGTACAAAGTTAAAAATCACGTTATAGTCTAACAGGTTTAATTGGAAGCACACTAGCTTTCGTAGCGACGCTCCTTCATCAGGTGATAGTGGAGGGCTCGATCGTAACACAGAATTTATAGCAAAAATTTACAGTGTGATGTAACTGAAATTATACATTGAAAAATTAATTGTCTGTTAAGCCTGTCATCTGTTAGAATACAGCAATAGTTTCACTTCTTTCATGTGTAAATCACAAAACCCATTTTTTTAAAAGTTGCATTCTCGGGTTAGCTGTTAACAATGGGTGATAGCTAGACAATATGTTGAAGATGTTAGCCCCCCTGTGTTCTCTGTCTATGACCTGATGTTTAGATTGATTCTAATCTAAAAATTGAGATAACAGAGTTTTACATAAATTCATGCATTTTTTGAGCTCAGAGTTCTACATGAATGTATGTAGCTTTTGAGAAAACTACATGTAGTATATGTGTGCATGTGGGTCTTTGTGTGTGTGTCTGTCTGGGGTGGGGGTTGTGAGTGTGAGAAAGTGTGTGTGTGTGTGTGTGTGTAGTGAGTGCAGAGCGTCTTAAGTCTGTGAGGGTGTACATGTTTGGGAGTATGTGTGTCTATAAGGGTGTGTGTGGGTGTCTGTGTGTGCGTCTGTGTGTACGTGTGTCCGTGTGCATGTGAGGGTGTGTGTGTAGGAATATCTGTGTGTGTGTATAGTGCAATGGTGATCACCTGTCATGTGACATGAACCCAAGGTCCCGGTTGAGGCCCTCCCTATGGGTACCGACCTTAGCTATCAGCCTCTGCTCGGCCACTTTCCTCTGCTGCCTGTCCCGAAGTCGACCTTGGAGGATGTTCACCCGAAGGTCCGAGGCTGAATGTCCTGGACCATGAAATGTTCCCCAACTGAGAGGGAACCCTCCTGTCTGTTGATTGTTGTGTGGTGCCCATTCATCCGTGACCAAAATTTGATTAATTTTAAAGTAGCAATGGTTTTTTTGTGTGGGAAATCATGTCACACGAAATTGACTGATTTTTTTGAAGAAGTAACAAAGAGGATTGATGAGGGCAGAGCGGTGAACGGGATCCGTATGGACTTCAGTAAGGTGCTTGAAAAGGTTCCCCATGGAATACTGGTAAGCAAGGTTACATCATATGGAATACAAGGAGAATTAGCCATTTGAATTGTCTCGAAGGCAAGAGGTGGTGGTGTAAGGTTGCTTTTCAGACTGGAGGCCTATGCCCAGTGGTGTGCTCCAAGGATCGGTGTTGAGTCCACTGCTTTTCATCATTTATATACATGATTTGGATGCAAACATAGGAGGTATAGTTAGTAAGTTTGCAGGTGGCAACAAAATTGGGGGTGCAGTGGACAGTGAAGAAAGTTTCCTCAGAGTACAATGGGATCTTGATCAAATGGGCCAATGGGCCGAGCAGTGGCTGTTGGAGTTTAGTTTAGATAAATACGAGGTACTGCATTTTGGAAAAGCAAATCAGAGCACGTCATATCCACTTAAAGGTAAGGGTGTGTTGCTGAACAAAGAGACATTGGAGTGCAGGTTCATAGTTCTTTGTAAGTAGAGTTGCAGACAGATAGGATAATGAAGAAGACATTTGGCATGCTTTCCTTTATTGGTCAGATGATTGAGTATCGGAATTAGGAGGTCATGTTGTGGCTGTACAGGACATTGGTTAGGCCACGTGCAATTCTGGTCTCCTTCCAAACGAAGAATGTGGTGAATCTTGAAAGGGTTCAGAAAATATTTACAAATATATTGCCAGGGTAGAGGATTTGAGCTATAGGGAGAGGCTGAAATAGGCTGGGACTGTTTTCCCTGGAGCGTTGGAGGCTTCTCAAGTTTTATAAAATCACGAGGGGCATGGATCGGACGAAGTCTTTTCCCTGGGGTGAGAGAGTCCCAAATTGAAGGGCATAGGCTTAGAGTGAGAGGGAAAGTTATAAAATGGACCTAAGGAGACAACTTTTTCACATAGAGGATGGTGTGTGTATGGAATGAGCTACCAGAGGAAGTAGTGGAGATTGGTACAATTACAGCATTTAAAAGGCATCTGGACGGGTATATGAATAGTAAAGTTTAGAGGCATACAGGCCAGGTGCTGGCAAAAGAGACTAGATTAGGTTAGGATATCTGGATGGCATGAATGAGGTGGACCGAAGGGTTTGTTTCCATGCTGTACATCTCTATGACTAAGTGCAGTATCACAGAGTAGTCAGGGCTCCCTTAGTGACAACAAGGGAGTGTTTGCACTATGGTGATATTTACACTCAAAATCTACACATCTGTACATGACAAGCACCTCAACGTACAGAGATCAGGAGGGCAATCTGTCAAGATTTGAATTCTCTCACTAGAGACTGTGAGAACGAGAACATTTCTGGGTGGCATGGTAGATGGATGTAGCTTCACAAATCAAAATACGTGTATCCTTCAGTTCCTTTGTTTTTTTAAAAAAAACTTTCTCATTTAAACTGACTAACAGTTCCAGTATCCACTATCGTTTATGGAAGAGAGTTCCAAACCTCTCCCATCCTTTGTCTGTAGATGTGCATCCTAACATTCATCCTGAATGCTCTGGCTCTCATTCTCAGACTGTGCCCCCTCGTTAGAGAATTGCCAGCCAATAGAAATCATTTATCTTTTTCTATTAATATCTTGGAGGATTTCACTCAGATCAGCCCTTAACCTTCAAGGTTCTTGTGAACACAGGCTTCATTTGTATATAAAAAAAACAGAAATTGTTCAGCAGGTCTGGCATGCATCTGTGAGAGAGAAGCAAAGTTAGTGTTTCAAATCCGGAGACCCTTCTTCAGAACTAAGTTGCATGATCCCTCTTCATAACTTCAGAACATATGAAACGAGAACAGATGACAGAATACTGAAGTCAGGACATTCTGCAGCAGCAGTGACTTTGGGAGTCTCTGTCAATGGAAAATTGTACCATGAATGCTGCTCACTGGATTGTTATCACTGTTCTGGCATCTGGATATGGCTGACCAGTCAATGAGATGGTGACGTTGTTGTTCAAAAGGTAAAACCAGAGAGCAGATCAGCAGCAGATTAAACCAAGTCCAAATGTCTTTATGCCACACCAGGAACACCAATAATAACAAGGATGGTGTAGAACACCTTCTCCACCTGCTGAGTTGGTCAATGCATGTTTCCATGTGAGGTGATCTGTCCCTTCAGGCAGCTGACAAGCTCCTTGTTTGAAACTCTGGGCTGATGCATTCCCAGAGATGCTTCCTTATACTGTCTGAAAGCTCCTTTGGGAGATTGACACGACAGCATTGCTCAGCTTTGTGTCAAAACTCTGACAATGAACAAACTCATTACAATAACAAATTTAATCCCAATTATGAAGGGGCGTTACTGTTTAGTATATCATAATGAAATAACAAAAAAACAGAACCTGGGATCTCTCAGCAATAATGCTGCCCACACAAATACCGCGAGCCCCATCACGAGATCACAAATAATTTCAACCAATGCTTCATCGAGTCAGTTTATTCCATTTGTGAAAATATATCTCAGAGCTGTTCTTCTGTTCTCTGGAGCAGGAGCTGCCCTCTTTAAACAAGAGCATTTCACTCACTGATTGAAATGTGATTCTTCATACACACTAAATGTGTGCATTACTGCCGAGGTCAGCATTTATTCCACTTCACGAATGGCCCAGGTTCCAGGGGTACATGAAGGGCTTTCCTGGAGGAAGGGGATTGAGTGATCAAGATGGGCTTCCAACAATGGAGGTATCACTGATGTCACTCTTATTGTCATTCCCCATCCTTCCCAAAGGGGTAACTAGGGACGAATAATAAACACTGGCCCAGCCAGTGATGCCCACATCCCATCAATGGATACGAATAAAGTGATAACCCTGGAGGTTCCATCTACCTTATAGTCCCTGGTCTGTATTCATCAGGATCATACCCATGTGTGGGGATAGGTGCCTTTTCCAAACTACAATCATAACCACCGGTATCCCGAGATATATCATGGGAGTGCAGTTAGGACCACAGCTTGATGTGAGAGGAGCCGAATTCATGGATGACAGGCTATGGGCATGTGATCATATGACCTGTTCCTTCACATTTACTTAAGGGTGGTCCCTGTCAATGTCCCCTCTATCTCCACATTATGTGGGAGGAAGATATGACAATCCATCTAAATACATTTTTAAAAATATAATTCTGTTAATTTGGACATCATCTTAACTTCGTCACTTGGAATAATTGGAGCCCCTATCACTGAGAGTGGCCTTGCAGTTGCCATTAAACCAGACCTTGGTGAGCTGCTGTAATTGGTGTGGTTGGTGGCTCAGTGGTCAGCATTGCTGCCTCACAGCACCAGAGACATGTCTTCATTTCCAGCCTTGGGCGACTGTCTGTGTGGAGTTTGCACATTCTCCCCGTGTCTGCATGGGTTTTCACCCACAGGCCAAGGATGTGCAGGTTAGGTGAATTGGCCATGCTAAATTGCCCACAGTGATAGGTGCTTTGTCAGGGGTAAATATAGGGTAGGGAAATGGGTCTGAGTGCGTTCCTTTTCAGAGGGCCAGTATGAACTTGTTGGGCTGAAGAGCCTGTTTCCATATTATAGGGAATGTAATTTAAACTGACAGTGAGAGATATTGGGGTGGGTCTTCTCCTGGAACAGATGTTTACACTGTTTGTCACAAATTTGCTGTGGGGCTTTCCCTTGGCTGGCCTGTCTGAACTCCTCCCTCATCCTGTTCCTGCAGATACTGCACAGGGTGAACCAGCAATAATGACGGTGGGCAACAAAACTGCATTCCGTGGAGTATCTGCAGCACAGAGGCCCAGAGATGGAGAGCAGGAGGAAGTCTGTGATTTTGCTCCTTATCATCTCTTGGAGCTTCATCCTCCTGTTGTTCATCTCTGTTTTAAGTTTCTTACATTATGTTATTCAAGGAGTCCATCCTGAAGATTACTCGCTTTTCCTGCATAACTTCACAAAACTTGGTTATATGCTGCAGACCCTAAGTTGTTGCACAAACAGGTTTATTTATGCGGCAACATTATCTCGGTTCAGAGTGAAGATCACGAACACAGCAAAGTAGCGAGTTACACAAATTCCTTATATAATGAATATATGAAACTCCTTAGTGAAGCCACAGGAGGGTCCTGTTGTTCCAGACATGAAACAATTTTTCAAATTCATTCATGGGATGTTGGCATCACTGCCCAGGCCCAGCATTTATTACCCATCCCTACATGCCCCTTGAGAAGTTGGTGGTGAACTGCCTTCTTGAACCGCTATTGTGCATGTAGGTCAACACATAACGTTGTTCGGAAAGGAATTCCAGGAATTTGACACAGGGATATATTTCCACTTCAAGATGGTGAGAAGCTTGGAAGGAAATTTACATGAGGTGGTGTTCCCATGTATTTGTTGCCATTGTCCTAAATGAAAGTGGCTGTGGGTTTGTAAGGTGCTGTCTGAGGATCTTTGGTGAATATCTGCACTGCATTTGTAGGTGGTATACACTGCTGTTACTGAGTATCTTTGGTGGAGGGAGTGGATATTTGTGTTTGGGGTTCCAATCAAGCAGTTTGCTTTGTCCTGGATGGTGTCAAGTTTCTTGAGTGTTTATTGGAGCTGCACTCATACAGGCAAGTGGAGCATATTCCATCACATCCTACAGAGAGTCCTTATCCCAGTGTAGAGGCAGGGTTGAGCTGGGAACCTGCAGATTTCCCATCTTATCATAATCCAAAGGAATTGTCCAGGAAAGTGGAATTTCCTACTGGGTAAGTCCTATCAGTCTGGAACCCTCTAAGAGTCCATCAAAAATCAAATTCTTCAGCGGGTTCTGATACAGTTAAACAGACGAACTAATCTGTAAATATTCCATGTATACCAACCCTATACTAATGCCCCAAATAGCGATCTATGAGCTGGTTTGAAGTGAGAAATTGTGGTAGGTGATTACATGATATTATCAGAACCCACTCACCAAAGAAATGGCTGGCCTCTATTTTTTCAGCATCAAGCTTTCAGTTTCGTTGGGCTGCTTATCCATTTCAGTCTCATCAGAAATTTCCTGCCATTGATTACGATGCAGAGGTCAAACCTCTCTTTTAATTAAACCAAACACCCAGAGAGTCTTGGTTCACTCTGTAATCTGTTAAAATAATAGGGACAGAGAACTCTAAAATTCCAATACATTAAGAAAATTATAATTATTTTCTTAACTCTAATAGTGAACACTAAACAACAACTGTTCACATATCCAAGTCCCCTTCTTTTACCTACTTAGTATCTGATTCCAACTCCACAAAAGTACACTGTTCCAATTATTAAACTCGACATTTATTAAGCATTTCATTAATTTAATCTCAAGACAAAACAGATTCCTCTGAATTCAATCCTCTGCCTGCTGATTTCGATGGGCCATCTTGTTTCTTTTTTTTAAAGTGAGTAGGTTTTACATGAAAAGGTGCTTTGGTTGAAATTGTTTTCTAATATCTTTGAGAGGAAGATGCGAGATGGCCATTTCGCTCTCGGGCTCGGCAGCAGTTGCTCGCTATTCGATGGCAGTTGCTCTCCCTCATACTTTCAAAATACTGGGTTTATATAACACCCACCACTCAATAAACTCTTATAATCAGTTTCAAGGTGTCAAAACAATCAAACCAAATGCCATTGGTTCCTGGTATCCTGGGCACAACTTAAACTAATTGGGTAAATTGGAATTGTGGTCAAAACAGCAGCCAAACCTCAAGTAATTGGAACATGTATCTATTTTGGAACAGCTCCTCTCAAAGATGGCAGGTGTTGCTGTGCTTAAATTCAAAAAGCTCTTTCTATCTTGCAGCCAACATACACTCTATTGGCTTTGGAACAATGTGGATTCATTGGTTACAGTTCCAGATACAGACTGTACATCCATCTGTACTGTCACCAAAAAAACAGATTCACCGAAACTGCAGTCACCCCTCCCCCCGACTGATCCCTACCCAAGACAGCAATCTCCCCCTCCCTGACTGATCCATACCCAACACTGTAATAATCCCCTCCCTGACTGATCCCTACCCAACACTGTAATAACCCCCTCCCAGACTGATCCCTACCAAACACTGCAATCACCCCCTCCTTGACTGATCCCTCTCCAACACTGCAATCTCCCCTCCCTGACTGATCCCTACCCAACACTGTAATCACCCACTCCCTGACTGATCCCTACCCAACACTGCACTCACCCCCTCCCTGACTGATCCCAACCCAACACTGCAATCTCCCCTCCCTGACTGATCCCTACCAAACACTGCAATCTCCCCTCCCTGACTGATCCCTACTCAACACTGAAATCTCCCCCTCCCTGACAGATCCCTACCCAACACTGCACCCACCCCCTCCCTGACTGATACCTACCCAACACTGTAATCTCCCCCTCTCTGACTGATCCCTACTCAACACTGCAATCTCCCCCTCCCTGACTGATCCCTACCCAACACTGCACACACCCCCTCCCTGACTGATCACTACCCAACACTGCAATCTCCCCCTCCCTGACTGATTCCTTCCCAAAACTGCAATATCCCCATCCCTGACTGATCCCTAACCAAAACTGCAATTCCCCCTCCCTGACTGATCCCTACCCAACACTGTAATCTCCCCCTCTCTGACTGATCCCTACTCAACACTGCAATCTCCCCCTCCCTGACTGATCCCTACCCAACACTGCACACACCCCCTACCTGACTGATCCCTACCCAACACTGCAATCTCCCCCTCCCTGACTGATTCCTCCCCAACACTGCAATATCCCCATCCCTGACTGATCCCTAACCAAAACTGCAATTCCACCTCCCTGACTGATCCCTACCCAACACTGCAATCTCCCCCTCCCTGGCTGATCCCTTCCCAACACTGCAATCACCCCCTCCCTGACTGATCCCTACCCAACACTGCAATATCCCCCTCCCTGACTGATCCCTACCCAACACTGCAATCTCCCTCTCCCTGACTGATCCCTACCCAACACTGCAATCTCCCCCTCCCTGACTGATCCCTACCCAACACTGCAATCTCCCCCTCCCAAGGACAAAAGAACACCTAGAGAGAAAATAGGACCCTTCAAGGTCCAGAGTGGACATGTTTGTGCAGAATCGCAGGAGTTATTTCTCCTCTGTGTTTACCTTGGAGAACGACATGAAGGCTTGGGAACTTGGGAAAGTTAGTGATGATCTCTTGGGGACAGTTCCTATCACAGGAGAGGATGTGTTGAATGCATTAGAATGTATGAAGGTGGATAAATCTCCTGGACCTGACCAAACATATCCAACAGCACCTCAAGAGGCGAGGGAAGTACTTGTGGGGTCCTGCTGATCTTTTTGCCACACCGTTAGCCACGGGTGAGGTCCTGGAAGACTGGAGGACAGCATATGTTGCGCCCTTATTTAAAAATGGTTGCAAAGATAAACCTGGGAACTATAGATCAGTAAACCTAACATCCGTGATAAGTAAGTTACTTGAGAAGATGCTGAGAGATTAGATAGACATGCATTTGGAAATACAACATTTGATTGGGAGTAGTTAGCAAAGCTTTGTGCATGGGAGACCATGCCTCACAAATTTGTCGGCGTTCTTTTTTGAAGTGATCAGGAAGTTTGACGAGGGCAGCCCAGTACATGTAGACTCTACAGATTTCAGGAAGGCCTTTGATAAGGTTCCACATGGTACCTTGCTCTGGAAGGTTAGATCGCATGGAATCCAGGGGGCGTTGGCAAGCTGAGTACACAATTGGCTTGATGGTAGGAAGCAGAGGGTAACAGTCAGACTGGAGGCCTGTGACTAGTGGTGTGCCTCAGTGGTCGTAGAATCATAGAATCCCTCCTCTGTGGAAACAGGCCCTTCGGCCCAACAAGTCTACTGGCCCTCTGAAGATCATTTCACTCAAACCCATTCCCCTACTTTATTACTCTGCATTTACCCCTGACTAACCAACTTACTTACACATCCATGAACATTCTCGGCAATTGAGCATGGCCAATTTACTTGACCTGCAGATCTTTGGATTGTGGGAGGAAACCGGTGCACCCAGAGGAAACCCACGCAGACATGGGGAGAAGGTACAAACTCAGTTGGTGTGGTATGGTGGCTCAGTGGTTGGCACTGCTGCCTCACAGCGCCAGGGACCCGGGTTCGACCCTAGCCTCGGGTGACTGTGTGGAGTTTGCACATTCTCCCTGTGTCTGCATGGGTTTCCTTTGGGTGCTCCGGTTTCCTCCCCATTCCAAAAATGTTCAGGTCAGATGAATTGGCCAGGCTAAATTGCCCATAGAGCAAGGTGCATTCGTCAAGTGGAAACATTGGTAGGGAGAATGGCTCTGGGTGGGTTACTCTTCAGCAGGTCGGTGTGGCTTGTTGGGCCAAATGGCCTGTTTCCATACTGTAGGAAATCTAACCCCAACAGGATCTAACCCACACAGACCATCCTGTGAGGTCGGAATTGAACCCAGATCCCCGGTGCTATGAGGCAACAGTGCTAACCACTAAGCCATTGTGCCGCTGAGCTGGTCAGTGCTAGGCCCATTGCTGTTTGTAATCTATATCAATGATTTGGATGAGGATTTTTAGGGCATGATTAGTAAGTTTGCAGATTACATTAAAATAAGTGAGGAAGGTTCTCAGCAATTGCAACAGGGCCTTGATCAGCTGAGGAATTGGGCTGAGAAATGGCAAATGGAGTTTAATACAGGCAAGGGCCAGATCTTGTATTTTGGAAAGTCACATCAAGACAGGGGTTTCATGGTGAATGGTAGGGCCTGAAGGAGTGTCGTGGAACAGAGGGACCTTGGATTCCAGGAGCACGGATCTCTGAACTCAGGGAGACAGGGCAGTGAAGAAGGCCTTTGGCACAATGAGCCCTTCATCAGTCAGGGCTTGGAATATCGAAGTTGGGAAGTTCTGTTGTAGTTGTGCAGGATGTTGGTGAGGCCGCACTTGGAATATTGTGTTCAGTTTTGCCCACCTTGCTATAGCAAGGATGTTATTAAACTGGAAAGAGTGCTGAAGAAATTTAAAAGGATGTTCCCAGAACTCAACTAGACAGATATAGTGAGAGGTTGGACAAGCAAGGACATTTTCTTTCGTGTGTAGGAGACTGAGGGGTGTCCTTATAGAGGTGTATAAGATCATGGGAGGCATGGATAGGGTGAATACACTCAGTCTTTATCCAAGGCTTGGGGAATCAAGGACGAAAGGGTATCAGTTTAAGGTGAAAGGGGAAGATTAAAAGGGAACCTGCGGGACAATGCTTTTCCCCAGAGGGTGGTACACATCCGGAATGAACTACCGGTGCAAGTGGTCAAGGAGGATACATTTAATAACATTTAAAAGGCACTTGGACAAACACATGGAGAGGAACGTATTGGAAGGATATGGGTCAAGTGCAGGGAAACGGGGTTAGTGTGGATGGACCAGTTTGGGCCAAAGAGCCTGTCTCCATGCTGTAGAACTCTATGAACATACATAAGTGTCCCATCATCCAGAAGCGGCCAAAGCAACATAAACACGAGCTGGTACAAATGTGAAACAGTCCTGTAGAATTTGGCAGGAAGCCAGCCTGGCCGTGCAGTGAAGGATTCCTGGTACAGGAGCTGTGGTGAGATGCCCATAGAGAACTGGGGAGGGAAGCTGGAAAGCTCACTCCACTGCTGATAGCCTGGAGGACCCCCGGCTGGGATAAGGCAGCTGGGATCCGGTCACCCCAGGGAAACCTACAGGCTGTGACAGAGCTAGGTCTCTGACACAACGAGCAGGGCAGAACGTTACAGGAAAATCTCACCCACATGGGACTACTCCAGTTACAATTGGGAAGAGCCCAATCCAGTGAAAGGAGGGTCTCTGGGGATGGGGAGGCAGCCTCAGGTTACATTGACAATCTGGAAGGACAGTGTATGAGCTCCAAGCAGCTGCATGGGTCCTGTACCCCTGCAACACGGAACAACACACATCAGGCCCTAGTAGGAGGTGCCAGGAGCAAATACAATCCCTAGGGAACTAGGACCCCTCCCAGAATGGAATAGTGTGTACCTTTGGTGTTCTACCTCCACAGGGCGATAATGACAGGCACCACACTGACACATCCACACCCGCTCACAGATGGGGACTCCCACTGCCTGTCTCCCAGGTAACTGCACCTTTTGCCCCCAGCCCTGAGCCACAGCCGAACTCAAATTCCATGAATCATGTGGTTACCCAGTGTAAAGCAGCTTATGGTCTCACTCCGTACACAACAGCCATTCCAGGCACCCAGCTGGTGGGCAGCACCAAAAAGATCCCATCTCTGTCACAGATACTGACTGACAGTCTGTCATACACAGAGTGGACGCTGAGGAGCAAACCAAATGAATCGCCATGTGCCTTAGTCCAGCAGGCCATTCAGCCCTCCCTGAGGACCAACAGCTCGGGAGGGGCATCCATGATGAGATGAAGGCAGTGATCCTCACTGCTAGAGGGCAGGATAAGGCATATCCTGCAGAGGCGCTACATAACTGCATGACAACAACCAGGGGAATGCACCTCCCCTCCCCCCTGTCAGCTTCACCCGGAGACTCTGGGTCCAATTTGTCTGGATTTTTGGGGATATGACCTGCACCTCTCTTAGCGATGAGAAACTGGGCCTGACCCTTTGTCTCCCATGTCTCAGAAAGGAGGAGGGACACCTGGGATTCGTCCCAATATCGCGCCCGTAATGAGGCTTGGGTTCTCTGCGAATTAATTGCTGAATACGAAATAGACTTTAGGGATTTCCACATTGTGTTAAAGGAGCTCAGGGATCAGAAGCGATTGGTAGGGTTTCCCCGAGAATGGGTGCATGGTAGTAGGATACCAAGCACCCTGCCTGGACTAGGGGTCATTTTCGTACAGCGATATCCCCAGGAAGCCCACCAGGGAGAATTCCTCAGAAACAAAATTAAAAACGGGCTGTGACCAGGAGGGAAGGCTCCTCCCCCAGCTTGTCCCACACATACCAGGCTCTCACAATGGACTAGTCATTAAACTCACAGGGAATTCCTTGTTCATGAACATTTATCACAAACTGACACTAATCATAATGAATGTATCAGGGATACAGTAATCAGAGTGGTGTCCTTCCCCATTAAAATAATCATGTTCCCAATTGACCCACAGGATAATGGGACAATGGACAGGGAAATCTGAGGGAAAACACATAACCCAGAACAGCAATTAGCAGATGAAAGAAAAGGGAACTCCTTAATGATTGAACCACAGTATACGAGTCCACCCCCAGGGCAGGAGTGTTACAGGTCAGTACGCTGACTTGGCTAATTTGGAGAATAAACTCAGGATCCTGACCCAACAACTCTCTAATGAGCCTGAGAAAGACTGAATACAGAAAACCCAGAGGAGACCATGGGACAACTCGTGGAGAATCAGGCTAACCATCACTTAGTGACCAAACTGGAGGGTCACGCCAACATGATTAACCAGATCATCCACGGCCCAATCAGAGATTATGGTGAGCAGTAAAACCACACCCTGTGCAGTAACGGGATGATGGAGCAGCTGAGGGAGGAGCTCAGGCAGGCCAGCCAAGGGAAAGTCCCATCCCGGGTTAGTGACAAACAGCATAAATATTTGTTCCAGGAGTACACCCACACCAACGTCTCTCACTGTCAGTGACAGCAGCTCACCAAGGGCTGGGTTAATAACAGCTGTAAGGACACTCTAGGTGGGACACCTGGGCTTGGTATGAGGGATTCCACTTAACCCAAGTGACCAAAGGTAGGATGAAGTCCAAATTATTGGAGTTGTATAAAAAAGGTATTTGGATGGGCTACCATGATTACCTCCCACTTACTGTGGAGATAGAGGGAACATTGACAGGGACCATACTTGCCTAAATGGGAAGGACCAGGTCATACCATGACATTCCTATAGCCTGTTATCCAAGAATTCGGCTCCTCTCACATCGGCTGTGGTTCTAACCGCACTCACCTTGATATATCTCGGGATACCGGTGATTAGGATTGCCGGCTGCAACAGATGGGTACGATCATGGTGAATAATGCCTGGACACACCCCCAGGGGCTGGAAGGTAGATGGAACTCCCCGGGTGATCACCTTAGTTTCACTCATTTGCAGTGTTTGAGTGTTCCTGGCTGGGCCCAGTATTGATTTCCTGCCCATAGTTGCCATTACGACAGATTAAATTGCCCATTGTGTCAAGGGATATTCGGACTAGCTGGAATAGCCATAGGAAATGCAGGGTTTAGGGATATCATTGGGCGAGTGGGTCTGAGTTGGATTCTCTTCAGAGGGTCATTGTGGAATCAATGGGCCGAACGGTCTGATTCTGTTCTGTCAAGATTTTATGATATCACTTATCAGCTCTAAGACTTAGGGTGAAGGTTTGCTCGGTGACAGGTTTGATATCCAGACGTTTCGTTACCTGGCTGGGTAGCATCATCAGTGGGGACCTCCAAGTGAAGCTATAAGACCATCGGTTTGGAAAACGTACACAATGGCTTTTGCACAGACAGCTGGCTACTCTGACAACAACCAGCTTTTAAAATTAGGTTTGTAATTTATTGCATAAGCTTCTTTTATTTCCATTCAAGTGGATGAGTTGGGGGAGATGTCACAACCTCCTGCCTAAAACACAGATAGACAGCCAAGGTTTATTGGCCAAGGAAATCTCCCAAATCACAAAACCCGCACACCAGGCACAGCGCAAACACAGCATCATGTAAAAGGCAACAGTTATTCTGGACAGACGTATCTATCAAACAAATGAGGGCCCAGACAGGAAGGCACCGGCTCCTCCTACACAAAGAAACTAACAGCAACAAGCCATCCAAATGGTTGGCAATGCTTCAAAATATTAACGGATTCTCCGAATTGGCCAGAACGATAGAAAGTTCCTGAAAACCATCCAGAAATGAACAAAAACAGGGTTTATCTGCAGTCTGATTGCCTGAATCTGTGGGGGCCTTCTGAGAAAACCAGCATGGCAAGAGACAGAGACCATCTGATCATCCAGAGAGAGAGGGCGAGAGAAAACAGTTTCGCAGACCCAGAAGCAGAACCAGAGAGAGAGAGAGAGAGAGAGAGAGAGAGAGAGAGAGAGAGAGACGGAGAGACAGGCTGAAGCAAAACCCAGGGGCATGGGAGAGAGGGAATGTGAAAATCAATTGAGAGAGAGTTGGAACCAACTGAAATAACAAGTGTCACCCCTTCAGTCTGTCTGTCCATGTTTAAACTCCTCAGTCTTAGTCTGACTTCCCCTTCTCTCCCTTTCTCTGTCCCCTCTCTCTCTGTCCTTCTGTCTGTCTCTCTCTCACATACACACTCTTTCTCTCACTCTCTCCCTCTCCCTGTCTCTCTCTACCCATCTTTCTCCCATCCCCCTTCTCCATCCCCACTCTCCATCTCTCTCTCTTTTTCTCACCCTCCCTTTCTGTTTTTCGTTATTTCAGACCTGAAAGATCTCATCCAATTTTGTACCCCCTCAAAAATACTATGCCCTTCATTTTCACTGTCCTCCCAAATTTATCCCCTTTCCCAAATATCTTCCCTCCCAAATAATTGCCTCACCAAATTAGCCCCCCTCAAATATTTTGCTGCCCCCCCCCCCAACATTGCTGTGAGCCCCACTCCCTGGGGCAGAGGGAGTTGAGTGGAAAAGTGTGGAGCTGTAAAAGCCCAGCAGGTCAGGCCTGAACCATCGACTCTCCTGGCTGACCTGCTGTGCTTCCCCAGCTCCACACTTTGTAACTCTGACTCTCCAACATCTGCAGTGCTCACTTTCTCACACAGGTAAATAAGTCTGGGTTGACTGACTGGCCTGTGGCTGTTTTAATGCATAGGAAGATCCCAGTCCCAGAATTATAGAAGGCTTGTATCACAGATGGAGTCCTTTCTGCCCATTATCCCCTTCCCCCATTAAATGATCTTGGTCCTGTTCAGGATCCTCAGGATTGTCCCCTGAATGGCCTCACTGACTATACTTTCTGTGGAAACCTCTTCTCCGTGTTGTGGTTCTGTTTGCTGAGCTGGGAATTTGTGTTACAGACGTTTCGTCCCCTGTCGAGGTGACATCCTCAGCGCTTGGGAGCCTCCTGTGAAGCGTTTCTGTGATGTTTCCTCCAACATTTATAGTGGTTTATCTCTGCTATTTCCGGTTGTCAGTTCCAGCTGTCCACTGCAGTGGCCGGTATATTGGGTCCAAGTGACAGGGGACGAAATGTCTGCAACACAAATTCCCAGCTCGGTGAACAGAACCACAACAACGAGCACCCGAGCTACAAATCTTCTCACAAACTTTGAACACCACTTCTCCATTCGGTTTCAGACTTTGTGTCTCATGCTGTCCCTCCCTCACTCTCTCTCTCTCTCTCACAGCAGCCTCTCCTTTCTCTACCAACCCCAAAACCCCATCAAACAGTCCCCCATCTCTGGCTGTCCCACTCCCCCCTTTTCTCCCAATCCCCCCCTTCCCATGTAGACCCACAGTTCCTGGGGGCTGGAGGACATGGTGCAGAGACTAACACACCTTTTGACTGACTGCTGCCATGCGCAGAAAGATCCCACTCTGCAACCATTCCACAGCCACACACACTGTCCTTCTCCCTCCATATATGTCCTTCTTCCTCTCCCTGTTTCTCACTGCCCATCTCTCTCTTTCCCCACTTTCTCCATCCCCACTCTCTCCATGTCTCTCTTTCTCTTTTTGTCACCCTCCCCTTCTCTTTTTCTTCATTTCAGACTCAATGAGAAAAGTACTTTTATGTCCCTTACACTAACCCCCTCCCCACAGTCGGGTTAACATTCGGGAGAGACCAGGAAAAGTTTGATCCCCCGCATTAACTGTACAGCATCCAGTGACACAGAGACCAACTCTCCCCAATGTCCCTTCCCCAGTCACTGGGACAGGGGTCTAGGGAGACAGAGGGAGAGAAACTACAAGAGAGACAGAGAGATGGGTAGACAGACAGTGAGAGGGAGGGAGAGAACACGAGAAAGACAGGCAGGCAGAGGGTGGGAGAGAAAGTAAGAAGAACTGAAAAAGAGCAGGAGAGAAGTAGAGAGAGAAAAGGAGAGAGAGAGTAAAACCCCAGGAATAGAAATACAATGTCAGACAGATACAAGGTGAAAAAGGGGAGGCAAAGAGAGGGAGAGAAGGTCAGATAGACAGCAAGAGAGAAAACCCAGGGAGAGATATAGGACACAGTGAGAGAGAGGGGTTGCAGCAGCAGCATAGAGCTGAGAGAGTGGGGTGGGGGTGGGGGGGCTGCTGCTACGATGCACCGAGAATGATTTACAGACAAGAATAGCAAGATCCCACAGAGCTGAGAGAAAGTTGTAGAGAGAGATGAGCAAGGTGTTGGTTTTGTGGAAGATTGAATGATTAAGCATTTCTGAAAAACATGATGGGGTGTCAATGGGGCAGAATGTTGTAGGAAGGGAATCTGCAGGGAAATGTCAACAGGGCAGAGATATGAAGGATGTTGTGAGATAGGGATTGAAGGAAAAATGTGGGAGAGACAGCTGGGATCACAGAAATATACATAAGAGCTCTCATGGGAGTGGGAAGCAGTGAGATCGGTGGGATCAGACTGTGCAGCTGCCCATTCTAGCATTTTGCACCTTTGTCTCTCCTCAGTGTAGAGCTCACATCTTGTGGTAAAATTCCCGCAGACAGCCTGAATCCCACAATGTGTGTGTCTGTGTGTGTGTGTGTGTCTGTGTGTGTGTCTGTGTGTGTGTCTGTGTGTGTGTCTGTGTGTGTGTGTGTGTGTGTGTGTGTGTGTGTGTGTGTGTTCACTCTCTCTGGTTCCAGCTCCTGTCTGATGATTCCTTATAGCAAAATAATTTGATTCTCTGTCTCTGTACTGTCCGGGTTTCAGCTCCCAAATCAAATGCTAAATCATTCACGATCCTATTGAATAGCAGAGCAGGCTCGATGGGCTGAATGGTCTCCTCCTGTTCCTATTTTGGATGATCTTATGTTCTTAACACTACCTCCCAGCTCTTGGCCCCCACACTGGAGGTTATGACTCCACAAGGCCCTGATCTGTAGAGTGCTGCCCTCTTCCGTGAGTCTCGGAGCGAACCAGCCTGATTTCGATTGGAGTTGCAGCCTCTCAGTGAGAAGTGAAATCTCCTTGAGGTTCCCCTCAGTCTCTCACTGTAAGGTGGAGCAGGCCAGACTCGGGGAAGCAAACAGCAGGCCAGGTCTGCCCTGTCCTCCAGCTCCATTTCAGAAGGCCACATGGGAGGGGCTTGTTTCCTGCATCAGCTTCCCGTGCTCTCCCTTCTGGTTTAGAGTGGGGGCCGAATGGCCTTGCTCCTGGATCCTATTGAGGTGCAGGCTGGCTATGATTGGGTTATACAGGACGTGCCCCTGGAGTGAAGTCAGTTAGTTCAGTTGGCTGGACAGTTGGTTTATAAAGCAGAGTAAAACCAATAGCGTGTGTTCAATTCCCACACCAGCTGGGGTTACCCTGAAGGACTCTCCTTCCCAACCTCTCCCCTCAGCTGGGCCAGTGACCCTCTGATTAAATCCCCACCAGACACCGCTCTGTAATGAGGAGCTGTCCCATGCTCTGGTAAGACTACGGTGACATTACATTGGTTTGTACCTGGATCACTGTGTGCAGGACTAGTCACTGCATTGCCAGAGGGATGTTAGTGTGTGGGGAAGGTTTACTGGATGAATCCCCACTGGAATGAACAGCACTCTCTTTCCCCCAGTTAATTCACTCTTGCAGCCTTTGTGTCTTTGGAGACACGAGGACCATTTCACCTGAAACAGCAGCTGGATTTTATATTCATGAGCACCCAATAAGATTGGCTAGTTTACACACACACACACACACACACACACACACACACACACAGACACACACACTCACACTCCCTCAAACACACACACACACACTCCCTCAAACACACACAGACACACTCTCACAGACACATACACAAAGGACCCCGCCACACACAGGCTCTGTCACACACACAGACACACGCTCCCTCAAACGGAAACACTCACACACACACATACACACAGGCACAACTCTCTCTCACACACACACACACACACACACACAAGCACACACTATATCTCTCACACACACATGCACGCATAGACATACGCTCCCTCAAATACATACACGGACACACACTCACACACACAAACACACACACACACACTTACACACAGCCACACACTCTCACATGAACATTCACTTTCTCTTCACGCACACATATACAGACACACAGAGATACACATGCATCCACTCTTTCACACACACAAACACGGGCAGTCTCTCTCTCTCTCTCTCTCTCTCACACACATACACACATACACACACACACATACACACTCTCTCACACACACCCCCACTCACACACATGCACATAGAGACACACACACCCTCAAACGCACACAGCCACACACTCTCACATGAACATTCACTTTCTCTCTCACGCACACAGAAACAGACACACAGAGAAACACATGCATCCACTCATTCACACACACAAACACGGGCAGTCTCTCTCTATCTCTCTCTGTCAAACACACACACACACACACACACACACACACACACACACATACATACATACACACACACGGCTGTAAAGGCATGGTTGAGGTATTGCTGGAGAAATGATTTCTCCGTGGACTGAACCCTGATCTCACTTGATGACTGCTCCAGGGAGACAGACAACAGCTACAGATGACTTGTTGGATCTTCCTGTGCACCACCTCTTGCATCGACAGCGTTAGTCTGTTTGGGTGCCTGCTTTTCTAAAACGTCTCCAAGCAACAAGTAACAATAGATTGATGAAAGTTTTCACCCAAACCATGTTTCAGACACATGCTGCTGTTATTTTTCACTAATTGTTTAAAATTATCTGAATCTTCTGAAATGGGGAGTGGCTTCCATTTCAAATTACAACACCAGAGTGCCTCGGGGACCCTGAGGAAATGATCAGGGAATTACATCTGTTCCTTTCTATCCTCTGCACTCTGTACCATGAGATAGTGCTCCCTCAGTACATCAGATAGTTCTCCCTGAATACCCCAGATAGTTCTACCTCAATACGTCAGATAGTGCTCCCTCAGTACCTCAGAGAGTGCTCCCTCAGTACCTCAGAAAGTGCTCCCTCAGTACCTCAGATTGTGCTCCCTCAATACCTCAGATAATTCTATCTCAATACCTCAGATATTTCTCCCTCAATACCTCACATAGTACTCCCCAATACCTCAGATAGTTCTCCCTCAGTACCTCAGATGGTGCTCCCTCAATACCTCAGAAAGTACTCCCTCAGTACCTCAGATAGTGCTCCCTCAATACCTCAGACAGTTCTCCCTCAATAACTTATAGTGCTCCCTCAATACCTCAGATAGTTCTCCCTCAATACCTCAGAAGGTGCTCCCTCAATACCTCAGATAGTGCTCCCTCAGTACCTCAGAAAGTGCTTTCTCAATACCTCAGATAGTTCTCCTTCAATCCCTCAGAAAGTGCTCCCTCAGTACCTCATATAGTTCTCCCTCAGTACCTCAGATAGTGCTCCCTCAATATCTCAGAAAGTGCTCCCTCAATATTTCAGAAACTTCACACTCAATACCGCAGAAAGTGCTCCCTCAATACCTCAGATAGTGCTCCCTCAGTACCTCAGATAGTACTCCCTAAATACCTCAAAAATTGCTCCCTCAATAGCTCAGATAGTTCTCGCTCAGCAGCTCTAATAATGCTCCGTCAATTCCTCAGATATTTCTCCCTCAATACCTCAGAAAGTTCTCCCTCAATACCGAAGAAAGCGTCACTTTATTGTATTTAACCCCCAAAGCCCCTTAGACAGTAGCTCCACAAAACATTCACATCCTCAACATTTCAGGATACAGCCCAGCTCCCCCCGCAGATTACGTTCAAACCACTTCAGACTGGAAGGACCCACATCCACCCCTGTCCAAGATTGGAGCCCAGGTCCCCAGAACATTACTTGTCTCTCTGGATTAATTTTAGAATTCCTACAGTGTAGAAGCAAGCCATTCAGTCCATTGGCTCCACACTGACTGTCTGAACAGCATCCCACCCAGACTCACATCCTCTACTCTATCCCTGTAATGCTGCATTTCCCATGGCATCTTTGGGCGGTGTTGAGGAAACTGGATCACCTGGAGGGAACCCGCACAGATACAGAGAGAATGTGTAAACTCCACACAGACAGTCACCGGGAGTTCGAATCAAACCACTGATACACTGTGCTGTCCTCTCTCCCTGGATGCCATCTCATCTAACCTTTTACTAAGCAACCTCCCATGTGAAACCTTCACATCTGTCTCCTTGGTCATCCCTTCAAAAGCTCTATCAACTTGGACACATCATTTCCACAAACAAAGCCAAGCTGACTATCCCCAATCAATTCTTGCTTTTCCAAATGCATGTAAGTTGTCTCTCAGAATGCCCTCCAACAGCTTACCCACCAGTGCCATCAGGCTCACAGCTCCATAGTTCAATGGCTGTTCCTTGTAGCCTTACTTCAATAATGGCACATCATTAACCATCGTCCAGTCTTTAGGCACCTCACACGTTGCCACTGATCGGTCCATCTGACAAGGCCATCTACATCCTTCTGTAATCTAAGGCTATCATCCTCAGTATTTATCACCCAACCAATCTTCATATTACTCATGAACCCAATGATTAACCCTCCATCATTCAAACCTAAATCTTTTCGATCAACCACATCAGTAAGACCCCAACAGTGAGACATGAACAGACAGAGATTTCTAATTGGGCCATCACTGTCTGCTTCCTCCCACTCAGCATTCTGCGCCAAATTCCTTGGATCTAGAGTTTTTATTTTCACTATCAGTTTCCAATATGGATCCTGATAAAAGCCTTACTCACCTCCAAGCAGGCGACAGGAAAGCATTGCCCTTATTTACACACCTGGTCACCTCCTTAAAAAGTGCAATCCCATTGGTCAGACCTGACCTCCCCTTAACACAAACATTCTGATTGGTCTTCATGAACTCCAGTCTCTTTAAATGCTGATTAATTCTCTCTCCCAAAATTGCTTCCAACAGACGTCCCACCCACGATATTAGCCTGACTGCCCTGTAGCTGCCTGGTATATCCCATGTTCCTTCTTGAATAACAGTACCACATGGTCAGTCCGACGACACCTCTCCTGTGGCCAGAGGGGATTTGAAAATGTTTGCAAGTGTACCTGCTACTTCCTCCATCACCGCATTCGGTAAACTGAGATACATTTCCACCGTCTTTGGAGATTTATTGGGTTGTAAGAAGGTCAGACTACTCAGAACCATCTCTCTCTCTCTGTATGCTAATTCATTTAATTGAATCACAGAGCATCTTCACAATTTCATATCAACCCTGTCCCAATGAGCACTGACAAAATGAATCCATTCACTATAGCCTCTGGGTCCATGCACAAATTCGCACTGTGTTCCACAACCAACTCTTTCTCTCATTATCAATTCACCCTTAATGTCACTGTAAAGTCCTTTCAGGTTTTTATTTCCCCTCTTAGCACTCCTCTCTCCCAGGCAATTAGCCTGCGATATGATTTGGAGGAGTATGGATTAGCATTTGGAAGCTCAGAAATAAGGAACACATGACTGTGCTAAGTGTGGGGCAGTGGGATTCATTTGGGATGAGCACACGGAAGCTGAGGAATAAACCTCAGCCCTGCAGCATTAAAATATCCCTTTGAGCTGGCAAGTCAGTCACACGAAATGAAAACTCCAACACTGGGAAAAGCGGGTGGTAACCAAATGAAGGTGGTCTGTTTGAACACAGTCTCTGGAATCTGGACGTGGGAATCATTACTGAGCAGGGTATGTAGGAAGCAGAGGCAGAAATGTACTGAACAATTTCAGATATTCCTCTTAGGCCACAAGATATGGGAGCAGAAATTAGGCCATTCAGCCCATCTGATAGTGTGGCACTCACTCAGTCCTGACTCTCTGTCAGTGCAGCACTCCCTCAGTACTGACATTCTCACAGTGCAGCACTCCCCCCCGATTGATCCTCTGACATTGCGGCAATCCTCCATTACTAACCCCCTGATAGCGCAGCACTCCCGCAGTAGTATCCTCTCACAGTGCAGCACTCCCTTAGTACTGACCCTCTGACAGTGTGGCACTCCCTCAGTACTGACTCTCTGACACTGCAGCACTCCCTCAGTACTGACTCTCTGTCAGTGCAGCACTCCCTCAGTACTGACCCTCTGACAGTGCAGCACTCCCTCAGTACTGACCCTCTGACAGTGCAGCACTCCCTCAGTACTGACCCTCTGACAGTGCAGCACTCCCTCAGTACTGACACTCTGACAGTGCAGCACTCCCTCAGTACTGACCCTCTGACGGTGCAGCACTCCCTCAGTACTGACCCTCTGACAGTGCAGCACTCCCACAGTACTGACCCTCCGACAGTACGGCACACCCGCAGTGCTGACTCTCTGACAGTGCAGCCCTCCCTCAAACTGACCCTCTGACAGTCCAGCACTCCCTCAGAACTGACCCTCTGACAGTGTAGCAATCCCTGAGTACTGACCCTCTCACAGTGCGGCGCTTCCACAGTATAGACCCTCTGATAGTGCAGCGCTCCCTTAGCAGTGGCCCTCCGACAGTGCAGCGCTCCCTCAGTACTGACCCTCTGACAGTGCAGCATTACCTCAGTACTGACCCTCTGACAGTGCAGCACTCCCTCAGTACTGGCCCTCTGAAAGTGCAGCACTCCCTCCGTACTGACCATCTGACAGTGCAGCACTCCCTCAGAACTGTCCCTCTGACAGTGCAACACTCCCTCAGTACTGACCCTCTCACAGTGTAGCAATCCCTGAGCACTGACCCTCTCACAGTGCGGCGCTCCCACAGTATAGACCCTCTGATAGTGCAGCGCTCCCTCAGCACTGACCCTCCGACAGCTCAGCACTCCCTCAGTACTGACCCTCTGACAGTGCAGCACTACCTCAGTACTGACCCTCTGACAGTGCAGCACTCCCTCAGTACTGGCCCTCTGACAGTGCAACTCTCCTTCAGTACTGTTCCTGTGACACTGCAGTACTCCCTCAGAACTGACCCTCTGACACTGCAACAGCTCTTTGGCCCTGCGCCCCTGACGGCGCTGCAATCCCTCAGTACTGACCCTCTGACAGTGCAGCAATCCCTCAGTACTGACCCTCTGACAGTGCAGCACTCCCTCAGTACTGACCCTCTATCACTGCAGCTCTCCCTCAGCACTGTTCCTTTGACACTGCAGCACTCCCTCAGAAATGACGCTCTGACACAACAGCATTCCCTCAGTACTGACCCTCTGACTCTGCAGCACTCTCTTTGCACTGACATTTCTACAGTGCAGCATTTCCTCTGTACTGATACTCATACAGTGTGGCATTCCCTCAGTATTGACCATCCGACAATGTAGCCCTCCCTCAATACAGATGCTCTTACAGTGCAGCGCTCCCTCAGTACTGACCCTCCGATAACGTGGCATTTTCTCAGTACTGACCCTCCGACAGAGCAGAACTCCCTCAGCACTGACACTCTGACAGTGCGGCACTGCCTCAGTCCTGCACTTCTGAAGGTCCAGCACTGCCTCAGTACTGACCCTTTGGCAGTGCAGCTCTCCCTCAGTACGGACCCACTGTAACAACACTCCCACAGAACTGACAAACTGACCGTGTTGCGCTCTCTCAGTAATGACCCATTGAGTGTGCATCACTCTCTCAGTACTGACCCTCTGGCAATGCAGGAATCGCTCAGTACTGACTGTCTGACACGTAGTGTGGTGCTCCCTCAGTACTGACCCCCTCACATCGCGGTGATCCCTCAGTACTGACACCATCACAGTGCGGTGATCCCTCAGTACTGACCCCCTCACATCGCGGTGATCCCACAGTACTAATCCCCTCAGAGTGTGGTGCTTCCTCAGTACTGACCCCCTCACATCGCGGTGATCCCTCAGTACTAATCCCCTCAGAGTGTGGTGCTCCCTCAGTACTGACCGTGATCCCTCAGTACTAATCCCCTCAGAGTGTGGTGCTCTCTCAGTACTGACAAACTCACAGCGCGGTGATCCCTCAGGACTAATCTCCTCACAGCGAGGTGCTCCCTCAGTTCTAACCCTTTCACAGTGCAGCGCTCCCTCAGTAGTAACCCTCTCACAGTGCAACACTCTGAAAGCATGGCCATCCATTAGTACTGACCGTCAGAGAGTGCGCACTTCATCATTACTGACGCTCTCACTGGACTGCAATCCCTCCGTCCTGATTCTCTGACAATGCTGCACTCCCTCCACAATGACCCTCTGACAATATTGCACTCCCTCCACACTGACTCTCTGACAATGCTGCACCCCCTCCACACTGATCCTCTGACAATGATGCACTCCGACCACACTGATCCTCTGACAATGCTGCACTCCCTTCACACTGACCCTATGATACTACTGCCCACCACCACACTGACTCTCTGACAATGATGCACTCCCTCCACGTTGATCCTCTGACAATGCTGCACTCCCTCTACATTGACCCTCTGACAATGCTGCACTCCCGCCACACTGATCCTCTGACAATGCTGCACTCCCTCCACACTGACCCTCTGACAATGCTGCACCCTCTCCACACTGATCCTCTGACAATGCTTCACCCCCTCCATACTGATCCTCTGACAACGCTGCACTCCCTCCACACTGACCCTCTGACAATGCTGCACCCCCTCCACACTGATTCTCTGACAATGCTGCACTCCCTCCACACTGACTCTCTGACAATGCTGCACTCCCTCCGCACTGATCCTCTGACAATGCTGCACTCCGTCCAAACTGACCCTCTGACAATGCTGCATTCCCGTCACACTGACCCTCTGACAATGATGCACTCCGTCCACACTGATACTCTGACAATGCTGCACTCCCTCCACAATGACCCTCTGACACTACTGCTCTCCCCCCACACTGACTCTCTGACAATGATGTGCTCCCTCCACACTGATCCTCTGACAATACTGCACTGCCTCCACACTGACCCTCTGACAATTCTGCAATCCCTCCACACTGACCCTCTGACCATGCTGCACCACCTCCACACGGATCCTCTGACAATGCTGCACTCCCTCCACACTGATCCTCTGACAATGCTGCACTCCCTCCACACTGACTCTCTGACAATGCTGCACTCCCTCCACACTGTCTCTCTGACAATGATGCACCCCCTCCACACTGACTCTCTGACAATGCTGCACTCCCTCCGCACTGATCCTCTGACAATGCTGCATTCCCGTCACACTGACCCTCTGACAATGATGCACTCCGTCCACACTGATCCTCTGACAATGCTGCACTCCCTCCACAATGACCCTCTGACACTACTGCTCTCCCCCCACACTGACTCTCTGACAATGATGTGCTCCCTCCACACTGATCCTCTGACAATACTGCACTGCCTCCACACTGACCCTCTGACAATTCTGCAATCCCTCCACACTGACCCTCTGACCATGCTGCACCACCTCCACACGGATCCTCTGACAATGCTGCACTCCCTCCACACTGATCCTCTGACAATGCTGCACTCCCTCCACACTGACTCTCTGACAATGCTGCACTCCCTTCGCACTGAACCTCTGACAATGCTGCACCCTCACCATACTGATCCTGTGATAATGATGCACTCCCTCCACACTGATCCTCTGACAATGATCCACTCCATCCACACTGACCCTCTGACAATGCTGCACACCCTCCACAATGACCCTCTGACACTACTGCTCTCCCCCGACACTGAATCTCTGACAATGCTGCACTCCCTCCTCATTGATCCTCTGACAATACTGCACTGCCTCCACACTGACCCTATGAGAGTTCTGCACTCCGTCCACACTGACCGTCAGACAATGGTGCACCCCCTCCGCACTGATCTTCTGACAATGCTGCACCCTCTCCATACTGATCCTGTGATAATGATGCACTCCCTCCACACTGATCCTCTGACAATGATGCACTCCCTCCACACTGACCCTCTGACAATGCTGCACTCCCTCCATACTGACCCTCTGACATGTTGCACTCTCTACACACTGACTCTCTGACAATGCTGCACTCCCTCCTCATTGATCGTCTGACAATACTGCACTGCCTCCACACTGACCCTATGAGAGTTCTGCACTCCGTTAACACTTACCGTCAGACAATGGTGCACCCCCTCCACACTGATCCTCTGACAATGCTGCATTCCCTCCACACTGATCCTCTGACAATGCTGCAGTTCCTTCACACTGACTCTCTGACAATGCTGCACACCCTCCACACTGACTCTCTGACAATGCTACACTCCCTCCGCACTGATCCTCTGACAATGCTGCACCGTCTCCACACTGATCCTGTGATAATGATGCATTCACTCCACACTGATCCTCTGACAATGATGCACTCCCTCCACACTGATCCTCTGACAATGCTGCGCACCCTCCATACTGACCCTCTGACACTGCTGCACTCCCCAAAAGTGACCCTCTGACAATGCTGCACCCCCTCCACACTGATCCTCTGACAATGCTGCAATCCCTCCACACTGATCCTCTGACAATTCTGCACTCCCTCCACACTGATCCTCTGACAATGCTGCACCCCTTCCACCCTGATCCTCTGATAATGCTGCACTCCCTCCACACTGACCCTCTGACAATGCTGCTCTCCCCACACACTGACTCTCTGACAATGATGCACTCCCTTCACACTGATCCTCTGGCAATACTGCACAGCCTCCACACTGACCTCTGACAATTCTGCACTCCCTCCACACTGAACCATTGACAATTCTGCACTCCCTCCACACTGATCCACTGACAATGCTGCAATCCCTCCGCACTGATTATCTGACAAGGCTGCACCCTCTCCATACTGATCCTGTGATAATGATGCACTCCCTCCACACTGATCCTCTGACAATGATGCACTCCCTCCACACTGACCCTTTGACAATGTTGCACTCCCTCCACACTGACTCTCTGACAATGCTGCACTCCCTCCTCATTGATCCTCTGACAATACTGCACTGTCTCCACACTGAACCTCGGACAATTCTGCACTCCGTCCACACTGACCCTCTGACAATGCTGCACCCCCTCCACACTGATCCTCTGACAATGCTGAACTCCCTCCACACTGATCCTCTGACAATGCTGCACCCCCTCCGCACTGATCTTCTGACAATGCTGCACCCTCTCCATACTGATCCTGTGATAATGATGCACTCCCTCCACACTGATCCTCTGACAATGATGCACTCCCTCCACACTGACCCTCTGACAATGCTGCACTCCCTCCATACTGACCCTCTGACATGTTGCAGTCTCTACACACTGACTCTCTGACAATGCTACACTCCCTCCACATTGATCGTCTGACAATGCTGCACTGCCTCAACGCTGACCCTCTGACAATTCTGCACTCCCTCCACACTGACCCTCTTACAATGCTGCACCCCCTCCACACTGATCCTCTGTCAATGCTGCACCCTCTCCATACTGATCCTGTGATAATGATGCACTCCCTCCACATTGATCCTCTGACAATGATGCACTCCCTCCACACTGACCCTCTGACAATGCTGCACTCCCTCCATACTGACCCTCTGACATGTTGCACTCTCTACACACTGACTCTCTGACAATGCTGCACTCCCTCCTCATTGATCCTCTGACAATACAGCGCCCCCTCCATACTGACCCTCTGACACTGCTGCACTACCCCAAACTGACCCTCTGACAATGCTGCACCCCCTCCACACTGATCCTCTGACAATGCTGCACTCCCTCCAAACTGACCCTTTGACAATGCTGGAGTCCCTCCACACTGATCCTCTGACAATGCTCCACACCCTCCACATTGATCCTCTGATAATGCAGCACTCCCTCCACACTGATCCTCTGACAATGCTGCACTCCGTCCACACTGATCCTCTGACAATGAAGCACTCCCTCCACACTCACCCTCTGACAATTCTGCACACCCTCCACTCTGACCCTCTGACAATGAAGCACTCCCTCCACTCTGATCCTCTGACAATGCTGCACTCCCTCAACACTGATGCTCTGACAATGCTGCACTCCCTCCACACTGATCCTCTGACAATGCTGCACTCCCTCCACACTGACCCTCTGACAATGCTGCACCCCCTCCACACTGATCCTCTGACAATGCTGAACTCCCTCCACACTGATCCTCTGACAATGCTGTACTCCCTCCGCACTGATCTTCTGACAATGCTGCACCCTCTCCATACTGATCCTGTGATAATGATGCACTCCCTCCACACTGATCCTCTGACAATGATGCACTCCCTCCACACTGACCCTCTGACAATGCTGCACTCCCTCCATACTGACCCTCTGACATGTTGCAGTCTCTACACACTGACTCTCTGACAATGCTGCACTCCCTCCACATTGATCGTCTGACAAAGCTGCACTGCCTCAACGCTGACCCTCTGACAATTCTGCACTCCCTCCACACTGACCCTCTTACAATGCTGCACCCCCTCCACACTGATCCTCTGACAATGCTGCACCCTCTCCATACTGATCCTCTGATAATGCTGCACTCCCTCCACACTGATCCTCTGACAATGCTGCACTCCCTCCACACTGACTCTCTGACAATGCTGCACACGCTCCACACTGACTCTCTGACAATATTTTCACCCCCTCCACACTGACTCTCTGACAATGCTGCACCACCTCCACACTGATCCTGTGATAATGATGAACTCCCTCCACACTGATCCTCTGACAATGCTGCACTACCTCCACACTGACTCTCTGACAATGATGCACTCCCTCCACACTGATCCTGTGATAATGATGCACTCCCTCTACACTGTCTCTCTGACAATGCTGCACTCCCTCCTCACTGACCCTCTGACAATGCTGCACTCCCTCCACACTGATCCTCTCACAATGCTGCAGTGCCTCCACGCTGAACCTCTGACAATTCAGCACTCCCTCCACACTGACCCTCTGACAATGCTGCATCCCCTCCACACTGATCCTCTGACAAGGCTGCACCCTCTCCATACTGATCCTCTGATAATGCTGCACTCCCTCCACACTGATCCTCTGACAATTCTGCACTCCCTCCACACTGACTCTCTGAAAATGCTGCACCCCCTCCACACTGACCCTCTGACAATGCTGCACTCCCTCCACACTGATCCTGTGATAATGATGCACTCCCTCCACACTGATCCTCTGACAATGCTGCACTCCTTCCACACTGACTCTCTGACAATGCAACACTCCCTCCGCACTGATCCTTTGACAATGCTGCACCCCCTCCATACTGATCCTCTGACAATGCTGCACTCCGTCCACACTGATCCTCTGACAATGAAGCACTCCCTCCACACTGACCCTCTGACAATTCTGCACACCCTCCACTCTGACCCTCTGACAATGAACCACTCCCTCCACTCTGGTCCTCTGACAATTCTGCACTCCCTCCACACTGATCCTCTGACAATGCTGCACTCCCTCCACACTGATCCTCTGACAATGCTGCACTCCCTCCACACTGTCTCTCTGACAATGCTGCACCCCCTCCACACTGACTCTCTGACAATGCTGCAATCCCTCCACACTGACTCTCTGACAATGCTGCACTCCCTCCACACTGACACTCTGACAATGCTGCACTGCCACCGCACTGCTCCTCTGACAATGCTGCACCCCGTCCAAACTGACCCTGTGACAATGATGCACTCCCTCCACACTGATTCTCTGAAAATGCTGCACTCCCTCCACATTGACCCTCTGACATTACTGCCCTCCCCCACACTGACAATCTGACAATGATGCGCTCCCTCCACACTGATCCTCTGACAATGCTGCACCCCCTCCACACTGATCCTCTGACAATGCTGCACCCTCTGCATACTGATCCTCTGATAATGCTGTACTCCCTCCACACTGATCCTCTGACAATGCTGCACCCCCTACACACTGACTCTCTGACAATGCTGCACCACCTCCACACTGATCCTGTGATAATGATGCACTCCCTCTACAATGTCTCTCATCAAATGCTGCACTCCCTCCACACTGATTCTCTGAAAATGCTGCACTCCCTCCACACTGACCCTCTGACACTACTGCCCTCCCCCACACTGACAATCTGACAATGATGCACTCCTTCCGCACTGATCCTCTGACAATGCTGCACTGCCTCAACGCTGACCCTCTGACAATTATGCACTCCCTCCACACTGACCCTCTGACAATGCTGCACCCCCTCCACACTGATCCTCTGACAATGCTGCACCCTCTCCATACTGATCCTCTGATAATGCTGCACTCCCTCCACACTGATCCTCTGACAATGCTGCACTCCCTCCTCACTGACTCTCTGACAATGCTGCACCCCCTCCACACTGACTCTCTGACAATGCTGCACCCCCTCCACACTGACTCTCTGACAATGCTGCACCACCTCCACACTGATCCTGTGATAATGATGCACTCCCTCCACACTGATCCTCTGACAATGCTGCACCCCCTCCACACTGATCCTCTGACAATGCTGAACTCCCTCCACACTGATCCTCTGACAATGCTGCACTGCCTCCGCGCTGATCCTCTGTCAATGCTGCAGCCTCTCCATACTGATCCTGTGATAATGATGCACTCCCTCCACACTGATCCTCTGACAATGATGCACTCCCTCCACACTGACCCTCTGACAATGCTGCACTCCCTCCATACTGACCCTCTGACATGTTGCACTCTCTACACACTGACTCTCTGACAATGCTGCACTCCCTCCTCATTGATCCTCTGACAATACTGCACTGCCTCCACACTGACCCTCTGACAATTCTGCATTCCGTCCACACTGACCCTCTGACAATGCTGCACCCCGTCCACACGAATCCTCTGACAGTGCTGCACTCCCTCCACACTGATCCTCTGACAATGATGCATTTCCTCCACACTGACTCTCTGACAATGCCACACGCCCTCCACACTGACTCTCTGACTATGCTGCACTCGCTCCGCACTGATCCACTGACAATGCTGCACGCTCTCCATACTCATCCTGTGATAATGATGCACTCCCTCCACACTGATTCTCTGACAATGATGCACTCCTTCAACACTGATCCCCTGACAATACTGCGCCCCCTCCATACTGACCCTCTGACTCTGCTGCACTACCCCAAACTGACCCTCTGACAATGCTGCACCCCCTCCACACTGATCCTCTGACAATGCTGCACTCCCTCCACACTGACCCTCAGACAATGCTGGAGTCCCTCCACACTGATCCTCTGACAATGCTGCACTCCCTCCACACTGACCCTCTGACAATGCTGGAGTCCCTCCACACTGATCCTCTGACAATGCTCCACACCCTCCACATTGATCCTCTGATAATGCAGCACTCCCTCCCCACTGATCCTCTGACAATGCTGCACTCCGTCCACACTGATCCACTGACAATGAAGCACTCCCTCCACACTCACCCTCTGACAATTCTGCACACCCTCCACTCTGACCCTCTGACAATGAAGCAATCCCTCCACGCTGATCCTCTGACAATGCTGCACTCCCTCAACACTGATGCTCTGACAATGCTGCACTCCCTCCACACTGATCCTCTGACAATGCTGCACTCCCTCCACACTGACCCTCTGACAATGCTGCACCCCCTCCACACTGATCCTCTGACAATGCTGAACACCCTCCACACTGATCCTCTGACAATGCTGCACTCCCTCCGCACTGATCTTCTGACAATGCTGCACCCACTCCATACTGATCCTGTGATAATGATGCACTCCCTCCACACTGATCCTCTGACAATGATGCACTCCCTCCACACTGACCCTCTGACAATGCTGCACTCCCTCCATACTGACCCTCTGACATGTTGCACTCTCTACACACTGACTCTCTGACAATGCTGCACTCCCTCCTCATTGATCCTCTGACAATACTGCACTGCCTCCACACTGACCCTCTGACAATTCAGCATTCCGTCCACACTGACCCTCTGACAATGCTGCACCCCGTCCACACGAATCCTCTGACAGTGCTGCACTCCCTCCACACTGATCCTCTGACAATGATGCATTTCCTCCACACTGACTCTCTGACAATGCCACACGCCCTCCACACTGACTCTCTGACTATGCTGCACTCGCTCCGCACTGATCCACTGACAATGCTGCACGCTCTCCATACTGATCCTGTGATAATGATGCACTCCCTCCACACTGATTCTCTGACAATGATGCACTCCTTCAACACTGATCCTCTGACAATGCTGCACCCTCTCCATACTGATCCTCTGATAATGCTGCACTCCCTCCACACTGATCCTCTGACAATGCTGCACTCCCTCCACACTGACTCTCTGACAATGCTGCACCCGCTCCACACTGACTCTCTGACAATATTTTCACCCCCTCTACACTGACTCTCTGACAATGCTGCACCACCTCCACACTGATCCTGTGATAATGATGCACTCCCTCCACACTGATCCTCTGACAATGCTGCACTGCCTCAAAGCTGACCCTCTGACAATGATGCACTCCCTCCACATTGACACTCTTACAATGCTGCACCCCCTCCACACTGATCCTCTGACAATGCTGCACCCTCTCCATACTGATCCTCTGATAATGCTGCACTCCCTCCACACTGATCCTCTGACAATGCTGCACTCCCTCCACAGTGACTCTCTGACAATGCTGCACCCGCTCCACACTGACTCTCTGACAATATTTTCACCCCCTCTACACTGACTCTCTGACAATGCTGCACCACCTCCACACTGATCCTGTGATAATGATGAACTCCCTCCACACTGATCCTCTGACAATGCTGCACTCCCTCCACACTGACTCTCTGACAATGATGCACTCCCTCCACACTGATCCTGTGATAATGATGCACTCCCTCTACACTGTCTCTCTGACAATGCTGCACTCCCTCCACACTGACCCTCTGACAATGCTGCACTCCCGCCACACTGATCCTCTCACAATGCTGCACTGCCTCCACGCTGAACCTCTGACAATTCAGCACTCCCTCCACACTGACCCTCTGACAATGCTGCATCCCCTCCACACTGATCCTCTGACAAGGCTGCACCCTCTCCATACTGATCCTCTGATAATGCTGCACTCCCTCCACACTGATCCTCTGACAATTCGGCACTCCCTCCACACTGACTCTCTGAAAATGCTGCACCCCCTCCACACTGACACTCTGACAATGCTGCACTCCCTCCACACTGATCCTGTGATAATGATGCACTCCCTCCACACTGATCCTCTGACAATGCTGCACTCCCTCCACACTGACTCTCTGACAATGCAACACTCCCTCCGCACTGATCCTTTGACAATGCTGCGCCCCCTCCATACTGATCCTCTGACAATGCTGCACTCCGTCCACACTGATCCTCTGACAATGAAGCACTCCCTCCACACTGACCCTCTGACAATTCTGCACACCCTCCACTCTGACCCTCTGACAATGAACCACTCCCACCACTCTGGTCCTCTGACAATTCTGCACTCCCTCCACTCTGATCCTCTGACAATGCTGCACTCCCTCCACACTGATCCTCTGACAATGCTGCACTCCCTCCACACTGTCTCTCTGACAATGCTGCACCCCTTCCACACTGACTCTCTGACAATGCTGCAATCCCTCCACACTGACTCTCTGACAATGCTGCACTCCCTCCACACTGACACTCTGACAATGCTGCACTGCCACCGCACTGCTCCTCTGACAATGCTGCACCCCGTCCAAACTTACCCTGTGACAATGATGCACTCCCTCCACACTGATTCTCTGAAAATGCTGCACTCCCTCCACATTGACCCTCTGACACTACTGCCCTCCCCCACACTGACAATCTGACAATGATGCGCTCCCTCCACACTGATCCTCTGACAATGCTGCACCCCCTCCACACTGATCCTCTGACAATGCTGCACCCTCTGCATACTGATCCTCTGATAATGCTGCACTCCCTCCACACTGATCCTCTGACAATGCTGCACCCCCTACACACTGACTCTTTGACAATGCTGCACCACCTCCACACTGATCCTGTGATAATGATGCACTCCCTCTACACTGTCTCTCTGCAAATGCTGCACTCCCTTCACACTGATTCTCTTAAAATGCTGCACTCCCTCCACACTGACCCTCTGACACTACTGCCCTCCCCCACACTGACAATCTGACAATGATGCACTCCTTCCGCACTGATCCTCTGACAATGCTGCACTGCCTCAACGATGACCCTCTGACAATTATGCACTCCCTCCACACTGACCCTCTGACAATGCTGCACCCCCTCCACACTGATCCTCTGACAATGCTGCACCCTCTCCATACTGATCCTCTGATAATGCTGCACTCCCTCCACACTGATCCTCTGACAATGCTGCAGTCCCTCCACACTGACTCTCTGACAATGCTGCACCCCCTCCACACTGACTCTCTGACAATGCTGCACCCCCTCCACACTGACTCTCTGACAATGCTGCAACACCTCCACACTGATCCTGTGATAATGATGCACTCCCTCCACACTGATCCTCTGACAATGCTGCACTCCCTCCACACTGACTCTCTGACAATGATGCACTCCCTCCACACTGATCCTGTGATAATGATGCACTCCCTCCACACTGATCCTCTGACAATGATGCACTCCCTCCACACTGATCCTGTGATAATGATGCACTCCCTCCACACTGACCCTCTGACAATGCTGCACTCCCTCCACACTGATCCTCTCACAATGCTGCACTGCCTCCACGCTGACCCTCTGACCATTCAGCACTCCCTCCACACTGACCCTCTGACAATGCTGCACCCCCTCCACACTGATCCTCTGGCAATGCTGCACCCTCTCCATACTGATCCTCTGATAATGCTGCCCTCCCTCCACACTGATCCTCTGACAATCCTGCACCCCCTCCACATTGATCCTCTGACAATGCTGCACTCGCTCAACACTAATCCTGTGATAATGATGCACTCCCTCCACACTGACCCTCTGACAATGTTGCACTCCCTCCACACTGACTCTCTGACAATGCTGCACTCCCTCCTCATTGATCCTCTGACAATACTGCACCCTCTCCATACAGATCCTGTGATAATGATGCACTCCCTCCACACTGATCCTCTGACAATGCTGCACCCTCTCCATACTGATCCTGTGATAATGATGCACTCCCTCCACACTGATCCTCTGACAATGATGCACTCCCTCCACACTGACCCTCTGACAATGCTGCACTCCCTCCATACTGACCCTCTGACATGTTGCAGTCTCTACACACTGACTCTCTGACAATGCTGCACTCCCTCCACATTGATCGTCTGACAATGCTGCACTGCCTCAACGCTGACCCTCTGACAATTCTGCACTCCCTCCACACTGACCCTCTTACAATGCTGCACCCCCTCCACACTGATCCTCTGACAATGCTGCACCCTCTCCATACTGATCCTCTGATAATGCTGCACTCCCTCCACACTGATCCTCTGACAATGCTGCACTCCCTCCACACTGACTCTCTGACAATGCTGCACCCGCTCCACACTGACTCTCTGACAATGCTGCACCCCCTCCACACTGACTCTCTGACAATGCTGCACCACCTCCACACTGATCCTGTGATAATGATGCACCCCCTCCACACTGATCCTCTGACAATGCTGCACTCCCTCCACACTGACTCTCTGACAATGATGCACTCCCTCCACACTGATCCTGTGATAATGATGCACTCCCTCTACACTGAATCTCTGACAATGCTGCATTCCCTCCACACTGACAACTGACAATGCTGCACTCCCTCCACACTGATCCTCTCACAATGCTGCAGTGCCTCCACGCTGAACCTCTGACATTTCAGCACTCCCCCCACACTGACCCTCTGACAATGCTGCACCCCCTCCACACTGATCCTCTGACAAGTCTGCACCCTCTCCATACTGATCCTCTGATAATGCTGCACTCCCTCCACACTGACCCTCTGACAATGCTGCACCCGCTCCACACTGACTCTCTGACAATGCTGCACCCCCTCCACACTGACCCTCTGACAATGCTGCACTCCCTCCACACTGATCCTGTGATAATGATGCACTCCGTCCACACTGATCCTCTGACAATGAAGCACTCCCTCCACACTGACTCTCTGACAATGCAACACTCCCTCCGCACTGATCCTTTGACAAAGCTGCACCCCCTCCATACTGATCCTCTGACAATGCTGCACTCCGTCCACACTGATCCTCTGACAATGAAGCACTCCCTCCACACTGACCCTCTGACAATTCTGCACACCCTCCACTCTGACCCTCTGACAATGAACCACTCCCTCCACTCTGATCCTCTGACAATTCTGCACTCCCTCCACACTGATCCTCTGACAATGCTGCACTCCCTCCACACTGACTCTCTGACAATGCTCCACTCCCTCCACACTGACACTCTGACAATGCTGCACTGCCACCGCACTGCTCCTCTGACAATGCTGCACCCCGTCTAAACTGACCCTGTGACAATGATGCACTCCCTCCACACTGATCCTCTGACAATGCTGCACCCCCTCCAC
Source organism: Chiloscyllium punctatum (assembly GCF_047496795.1). Lineage (NCBI taxonomy): Eukaryota > Metazoa > Chordata > Chondrichthyes > Orectolobiformes > Hemiscylliidae > Chiloscyllium > Chiloscyllium punctatum. The sequence goes on along the minus strand of NC_092761.1, from coordinate 32,867,950 downwards.
ACTGATCCTCTGACAATGCTGCACCCTCTGCATACTGATCCTCTGATAATACTGCACTCCCTCCACACTGATCCTCTGACAATGCTGCACCCACTACACACTGACTCTCTGACAATACTGCACCACCTCCACACTGATGCTGTGATAATGATGCACTCCCTCTACACTGTCTCTCTGACAATGCTGCACTCCCTCCACACTGATTCTCTGAAAATGCTGCACTCCCTCCACATTGATCCTCTGACAATGCTGCACTGCCTCAAAGCTGACCCTCTGACAAATATGCACTCCCTCCACACTGACCCTCTGACAATGCTGCACCCCCTCCAAACTGATCCTCTGACAATGCTGCACCCTCTCCATACTGATCCTCTGATAATGCTACACTCCCTCCACACTGATCCTCTGACAATGCTGCACTCCCTCCACACTGACCCTCTGACACTACTGCCCTCCCCCACACTGACAACCTGACAATGATGCACTCCCTCCGCACTGATCCTCTGACAATGCTGCACTCCCTCCACATTGATCCTCTGACAATGCTGCACTGACTCAACGCTGACCCTCTGACAAATATGCACTCCCTCCACACTGACCCTCTGACAATTCTGCACCCCCTCCAAACTGATCCTCTGACAATGCTGCACCCTCTCCATACTGATCCTCTGATAATGCTGCACACCCTCCACACTGATCCTCTGACAATGCTGCACTCCCTCCACACTGACTCTCTGACAATGCTGCACCCCCTCCACACTGACTCTCTGACAATGCTGCACCCCCTCCACACTGACTCTCTGACAATGCTGCACCACCTCCACACTGACCCTGTGATAATGATGCAATCCCTCCACACTGATCCTCTGACAATGCTGCACTCCCTCCACACTGACTCTCTGACAATGATGCACTCCCTCCACACTGATCCTGTGATAATGATGCACTTCGTCTACACTGTCTCTCTGACAATGCTGCACTCCCTCCACACTGACCCTCTGACAATGCTGCACTCCCTCCACACTGATCCTCTCACAATGCTGCACTGCCTCCACACTGACTCTCTGACAATGCTGCACCCCCTCCACACTGATCCTCTGACAAAGCTGCACCCTCTCCATACTGATCCTCTGATAATGCTGCCCTCCCTCCACACTGATCCTCTGACAATGCTGCACCCCCTCCTCACTGATCCTCTGACAATGCTGCACTCCCTCAACACTAATCCTGTGATAATGATGCACTCCCTCCACACTGATCCTCTGACAATGCAACACTCCTTCCGCACTGATCCTTTGACAATGCTGCACCCCCTCCATACTGATCCTCTGACAATGCTGCACTCAGTCCAAACGGATCCTCTGACAATGAAGCACTCCCTCCACACTGACCCTCTGACAATTCTGCAAACCCTCCACTCTGATCCTCTGACAATGAACCACTCCCTCTACACTGATCCTCTGACAATGCTGCACTCCCTCCACACTGACCGTCTGACAATGCTGCACTCCCTCCACACTGATCCTCTGACAATGCTGCACTCCCTCCACACTGTCTCTCTGACAATGCTGCACCCCCTCCACACTGACTCTCTGACAATGCTCCACTCCCTGCACACTGACACTCTGACAATGCTGCACTGCCACCGCACTGCTCCTCTGACAATGCTGCACCTCGTCCAAACTGACCCTGTGACAATGATGCACTCCCTCCACACTGATTCTCTGAAAATGCTGCACTCCCTCCATACTGACCATCTGACACTACTGCCCTCCGCCACACTGACAATCTGACAATGATGCACTACCTCCACACTGATCCTCTGACAATGCTGCACTCCCTCCACACTGACTCTCTGACAATGCTGCACCCGCTCCACACTGACTCTCTGACAATGCTGCACCCCCTCCACACTGACTCTCTGACAATGCTGCACCACCTCCACACTGATCCTGTGATAATGATGCACTCTCTCCACACTCATCCTCTGACAATGCTGCAATCTCTCCACACTGACCCTCTGACAATGCTGCACTCCCTCCACACTGATCCTGTGATAATGATGCACTCCGTCCACACTGATCCTCTGACAATGAAGCACTCCCTCCACACTGACTCTCTGACAATGCAACACTCCCTCCGCACTGATCCTTTGACAAAGCTGCACCCCCTCCATACTGATCCTCTGACAATGCTGCACTCCGTCCACACTGATCCTCTGACAATGAAGCACTCCCTCCACACTGACCCTCTGACAATTCTGCACACCCTCCACTCTGACCCTCTGACAATGAACCACTCCCTCCACTCTGATCCTCTGACAATTCTGCACTCCCTCCACACTGATCCTCTGACAATGCTGCACTCCCTCCACACTGACTCTCTGACAATGCTCCACTCCCTCCACACTGACACTCTGACAATGCTGCACTGCCACCGCACTGCTCCTCTGACAATGCTGCACCCCGTCTAAACTGACCCTGTGACAATGATGCACTCCCTCCACACTGATTCTCTGAAAATGCTGCACTCCCTCCACACTGACCCTCTGACACTACTGCCCTCCCCCACACTGACAATCTGACAATGATGTGCTCCCTCCACACTGATCCTCTGACAATGCTGCACCCCCTCCACACTGATCCTCTGACAATGCTGCACCCTCTGCATACTGATCCTCTGATAATACTGCACTCCCTCCACACTGATCCTCTGACAATGCTGCACCCACTACACACTGACTCTCTGACAATACTGCACCACCTCCACACTGATGCTGTGATAATGATGCACTCCCTCTACACTGTCTCTCTGACAATGCTGCACTCCCTCCACACTGATTCTCTGAAAATGCTGCACTCCCTCCACATTGATCCTCTGACAATGCTGCACTGCCTCAAAGCTGACCCTCTGACAAATATGCACTCCCTCCACACTGACCCTCTGACAATGCTGCACCCCCTCCAAACTGATCCTCTGACAATGCTGCACCCTCTCCATACTGATCCTCTGATAATGCTACACTCCCTCCACACTGATCCTCTGACAATGCTGCACTCCCTCCACACTGACCCTCTGACACTACTGCCCTCCCCCACACTGACAATCTGACAATGATGCACTCCCTCCGCACTGATCCTCTGACAATGCTGCACTCCCTCCACATTGATCCTCTGACAATGCTGCACTGACTCAACGCTGACCCTCTGACAAATATGCACTCCCTCCACACTGACCCTCTGACAATTCTGCACCACCTCCAAACTGATCCTCTGACAATGCTGCACCCTCTCCATACTGATCCTCTGATAATGCTGCACTCCCTCCACACTGATCCTCTGACAATGCTGCACTCCCTCCACACTGACTCTCTGACAATGCTGCACCCCCTCCACACTGACTCTCTGACAATGCTGCACCCCCTCCACACTGACTCTCTGACAATGCTGCACCACCTCCACACTGACCCTGTGATAATGATGCAATCCCTCCACACTGATCCTCTGACAATGCTGCACTCCCTCCACACTGACTCTCTGACAATGATGCACTCCCTCCACACTGATCCTGTGATAATGATGCACTTCGTCTACACTGTCTCTCTGACAATGCTGCACTCCCTCCACACTGACCCTCTGACAATGCTGCACTCCCTCCACACTGATCCTCTCACAATGCTGCACTGCCTCCACACTGACTCTCTGACAATGCTGCACCCCCTCCACACTGATCCTCTGACAATGCTGCACCCTCTCCATACTGATCCTCTGATAATGCTGCCCTCCCTCCACACTGATCCTCTGACAATGCTGCACCCCCTCCTCACTGATCCTCTGACAATGCTGCACTCCCTCAACACTAATCCTGTGATAATGATGCACTCCCTCCACACTGATCCTCTGACAATGCAACACTCCTTCCGCACTGATCCTTTGACAATGCTGCACCCCCTCCATACTGATCCTCTGACAATGCTGCACTCAGTCCACACGGATCCTCTGACAATGAAGCACTCCCTCCACACTGACCCTCTGACAATTCTGCAAACCCTCCACTCTGATCCTCTGACAATGAACCACTCCCTCTACACTGATCCTCTGACAATGCTGCACTCCCTCCACACTGACCGTCTGACAATGCTGCACTCCCTCCACACTGATCATCTGACAATGCTGCACTCCCTCCACACTGTCTCTCTGACAATGCTGCACCCCCTCCACACTGACTCTCTGACAATGCTCCACTCCCTGCACACTGACACTCTGACAATGCTGCACTGCCACCGCACTGCTCCTCTGACAATGCTGCACCTCGTCCAAACTGACCCTGTGACAATGATGCACTCCCTCCACACTGATTCTCTGAAAATGCTGCACTCCCTCCATACTGACCATCTGACACTACTGCCCTCCGCCACACTGACAATCTGACAATGATGCACTACCTCCACACTGATCCTCTGACAATGCTGCACTCCCTCCACACTGACTCTCTGACAATGCTGCACCCGCTCCACACTGACTCTCTGACAATGCTGCACCCCCTCCACACTGACTCTCTGACAATGCTGCACCACCTCCACACTGATCCTGTGATAATGATGCACTCTCTCCACACTCATCCTCTGACAATGCTGCAATCTCTCCACACTGACCCTCTGACAATGCTGCACTCCCTCCACACTGATCCTGTGATAATGATGCACTCCGTCCACACTGATCCTCTGACAATGAAGCACTCCCTCCACACTGACTCTCTGACAATGCAACACTCCCTCCGCACTGATCCTTTGACAAAGCTGCACCCCCTCCATACTGATCCTCTGACAATGCTGCACTCCGTCCACACTGATCCTCTGACAATGAAGCACTCCCTCCACACTGACCCTCTGACAATTCTGCACACCCTCCACTCTGACCCTCTGACAATGAACCACTCCCTCCACTCTGATCCTCTGACAATTCTGCACTCCCTCCACACTGATCCTCTGACAATGCTGCACTCCCTCCACACTGACTCTCTGACAATGCTCCACTCCCTCCACACTGACACTCTGACAATGCTGCACTGCCACCGCACTGCTCCTCTGACAATGCTGCACCCCGTCTAAACTGACCCTGTGACAATGATGCACTCCCTCCACACTGATTCTCTGAAAATGCTGCACTCCCTCCACACTGACCCTCTGACACTACTGCCCTCCCCCACACTGACAATCTGACAATGATGTGCTCCCTCCACACTGATCCTCTGACAATGCTGCACCCCCTCCACACTGATCCTCTGACAATGCTGCACCCTCTGCATACTGATCCTCTGATAATACTGCACTCCCTCCACACTGATCCTCTGACAATGCTGCACCCACTACACACTGACTCTCTGACAATACTGCACCACCTCCACACTGATGCTGTGATAATGATGCACTCCCTCTACACTGTCTCTCTGACAATGCTGCACTCCCTCCACACTGATTCTCTGAAAATGCTGCACTCCCTCCACATTGATCCTCTGACAATGCTGCACTGCCTCAAAGCTGACCCTCTGACAAATATGCACTCCCTCCACACTGACCCTCTGACAATGCTGCACCCCCTCCAAACTGATCCTCTGACAATGCTGCACCCTCTCCATACTGATCCTCTGATAATGCTGCACTCCCTCCACACTGATCCTCTGACAATGCTGCACTCCCTCCACACTGACCCTCTGACACTACTGACCTCCCCCACACTGACAATCTGACAATGATGCACTCCCTCCGCACTGATCCTCTGACAATGCTGCACTCCCTCCACATTGATCCTCTGACAATGCTGCACTGACTCAACGCTGACCCTCTGACAAATATGCACTCCCTCCACACTGACCCTCTGACAATTCTGCACCCCCTCCAAACTGATCCTCTGACAATGCTGCACCCTCTCCATACTGATCCTCTGATAATGCTGCACTCCCTCCACACTGATCCTCTGACAATGCTGCACTCCCTCCACACTGACTCTCTGACAATGCTGCACCCCCTCCACACTGACTCTCTGACAATGCTGCACCCCCTCCACACTGACTCTCTGACAATGCTGCACCACCTCCACACTGACCCTGTGATAATGATGCAATCCCTCCACACTGATCCTCTGACAATGCTGCACTCCCTCCACACTGACTCTCTGACAATGATGCACTCCCTCCACACTGATCCTGTGATAATGATGCACTTCGTCTACACTGTCTCTCTGACAATGCTGCACTCCCTCCACACTGATCCTCTGACAATGAAGCACTCCCTCCACACTGACCCTCTGACAATTCTGCAAACCCTCCACTCTGATCCTCTGACAATGAACCACTCCCTCTACACTGATCCTCTGACAATGCTGCACTCCCTCCACACTGACCGTCTGACAATGCTGCACTCCCTCCACACTGATCCTCTGACAATGCTGCACTCCCTCCACACTGTCTCTCTGACAATGCTGCACCCCCTCCACACTGACTCTCTGACAATGCTCCACTCCCTGCACACTGACACTCTGACAATGCTGCACTGCCACCGCACTGCTCCTCTGACAATGCTGCACCTCGTCCAAACTGACCCTGTGACAATGATGCACTCCCTCCACACTGATTCTCTGAAAATGCTGCACTCCCTCCATACTGACCATCTGACACTACTGCCCTCCGCCACACTGACAATCTGACAATGATGCACTACCTCCACACTGATCCTCTGACAATGCTGCACTCCCTCCACACTGACTCTCTGACAATGCTGCACCCGCTCCACACTGACTCTCTGACAATGCTGCACCCCCTCCACACTGACTCTCTGACAATGCTGCACCACCTCCACACTGATCCTGTGATAATGATGCACTCTCTCCACACTCATCCTCTGACAATGCTGCAATCTCTCCACACTGACCCTCTGACAATGCTGCACTCCCTCCACACTGATCCTGTGATAATGATGCACTCCGTCCACACTGATCCTCTGACAATGAAGCACTCCCTCCACACTGACTCTCTGACAATGCAACACTCCCTCCGCACTGATCCTTTGACAAAGCTGCACCCCCTCCATACTGATCCTCTGACAATGCTGCACTCCGTCCACACTGATCCTCTGACAATGAAGCACTCCCTCCACACTGACCCTCTGACAATTCTGCACACCCTCCACTCTGACCCTCTGACAATGAACCACTCCCTCCACTCTGATCCTCTGACAATTCTGCACTCCCTCCACACTGATCCTCTGACAATGCTGCACTCCCTCCACACTGACTCTCTGACAATGCTCCACTCCCTCCACACTGACACTCTGACAATGCTGCACTGCCACCGCACTGCTCCTCTGACAATGCTGCACCCCGTCTAAACTGACCCTGTGACAATGATGCACTCCCTCCACACTGATTCTCTGAAAATGCTGCACTCCCTCCACACTGACCCTCTGACACTACTGCCCTCCCCCACACTGACAATCTGACAATGATGTGCTCCCTCCACACTGATCCTCTGACAATGCTGCACCCCCTCCACACTGATCCTCTGACAATGCTGCACCCTCTGCATACTGATCCTCTGATAATACTGCACTCCCTCCACACTGATCCTCTGACAATGCTGCACCCACTACACACTGACTCTCTGACAATACTGCACCACCTCCACACTGATGCTGTGATAATGATGCACTCCCTCTACACTGTCTCTCTGACAATGCTGCACTCCCTCCACACTGATTCTCTGAAAATGCTGCACTCCCTCCACATTGATCCTCTGACAATGCTGCACTGCCTCAAAGCTGACCCTCTGACAAATATGCACTCCCTCCAGACTGACCCTCTGACAATGCTGCACCCCCTCCAAACGATCCTCTGACAATGCTGCACCCTCTCCATACTGATCCTCTGATAATGCTGCACTCCCTCCACACTGATCCTCTGACAATGCTGCACTCCCTCCACACTGACCCTCTGACTCTACTGCCCTCCCCCACACTGACAATCTGACAATGATGCACTCCCTCCGCACTGATCCTCTGACAATGCTGCACTCCCTCCACATTGATCCTCTGACAATGCTGCACTGACTCAACGCTGACCCTCTGACAAATATGCACTCCCTCCACACTGACCCTCTGACAATTCTGCACCCCCTCCAAACTGATCCTCTGACAATGCTGCACCCTCTCCATACTGATCCTCTGATAATGCTGCACTCCCTCCACACTGATCCTCTGACAATGCTGCACTCCCTCCACACTGACTCTCTGACAATGCTGCACCCCCTCCACACTGACTCTCTGACAATGCTGCACCCCCTCCACACTGACTCTCTGACAATGCTGCACCACCTCCACACTGACCCTGTGATAATGATGCAATCCCTCCACACTGATCCTCTGACAATGCTGCACTCCCTCCACACTGACTCTCTGACAATGATGCACTCCCTCCACACTGATCCTGTGATAATGATGCACTTCGTCTACACTGTCTCTCTGACAATGCTGCACTCCCTCCACACTGACCCTCTGACAATGCTGCACTCCCTCCACACTGATCCTCTCACAATGCTGCACTGCCTCCACACTGACTCTCTGACAATGCTGCACCCCCTCCACACTGATCCTCTGACAATGCTGCACCCTCTCCATACTGATCCTCTGATAATGCTGCCCTCCCTCCACACTGATCCTCTGACAATGCTGCACCCCCTCCTCACTGATCCTCTGACAATGCTGCACTCCCTCAACACTAATCCTGTGATAATGATGCACTCCCTCCACACTGATCCTCTGACAATGCAACACTCCTTCCGCACTGATCCTTTGACAATGCTGCACCCCCTCCATACTGATCCTCTGACAATGCTGCACTCAGTCCACACGGATCCTCTGACAATGAAGCACTCCCTCCACACTGACCCTCTGACAATTCTGCAAACCCTCCACTCTGATCCTCTGACAATGAACCACTCCCTCTACACTGATCCTCTGACAATGCTGCACTCCCTCCACACTGACCGTCTGACAATGCTGCACTCCCTCCACACTGATCCTCTGACAATGCTGCACTCCCTCCACACTGTCTCTCTGACAATGCTGCACCCCCTCCACACTGACTCTCTGACAATGCTCCACTCCCTGCACACTGACACTCTGACAATGCTGCACTGCCACCGCACTGCTCCTCTGACAATGCTGCACCTCGTCCAAACTGACCCTGTGACAATGATGCACTCCCTCCACACTGATTCTCTGAAAATGCTGCACTCCCTCCATACTGACCATCTGACACTACTGCCCTCCGCCACACTGACAATCTGACAATGATGCACTACCTCCACACTGATCCTCTGACAATGCTGCACTCCCTCCACACTGACTCTCTGACAATGCTGCACCCGCTCCACACTGACTCTCTGACAATGCTGCACCCCCTCCACACTGACTCTCTGACAATGCTGCACCACCTCCACACTGATCCTGTGATAATGATGCACTCTCTCCACACTGATCCTCTGACAATGCTGCAATCTCTCCACACTGACTCTCTGACAATGATGCACTCCCTCCACACTGATCCTGTGATAATGATGCACTCCCTCTACACTCTCTCTCTGACAATGCTGCACTCCCTCCACACTGACCCTCTGACAATGCTGCACCCCCTCCACACTGATCCTCTGACAATGCTGCACCCTCTCCATACTGATCCTCAGATAATGCTGCACTCCCTCCACACTGATCCTCTGACAATTCTGCACTCCCTCCACACTGACTCTCTGACAATGCTGCACCCCCTCCACACTGACTCTCTGACAATGCTGCACTCCCTCCACACTGATCCTGTGATAATGATGCACTCCCTCCACACTGATACTCTGACAATGCTGCACTCCCTCCACACTGATCCTGTGATAATGATGCACTCCCTCCACACTGATCCTCTGACAATGCTGCACTCCCTCCACACTGATCCTCTGACAATGAAGCACTCCCCCCACACTGATCCTCTGACAATGAAGCACTCCCTCCACACTGATCCTCTAACAATTCTGCACAACCTCCACTCTGACCCTCTGACGATGAACCACTCCCTCCACTCTGATCCTCTGAAAATGCTGCACTCCCTCCACACTGATCCTCTGACAATGCTGCACTCCCTCCACACTGACTGTCTGACAATGCTGCACTCCCTTCACACTGACCCTCTGACAATGCTGCAATCCCTCCACACTGTCCTTCTGACAATGCTGCACCCCCTCCGCACTGAATCTCTGACAATGCTGCACTCCCTCCACACTGACTCTCTGACAATGCTGCACTCCCTCCACACTGACTCTCTGACAATGCTCCACTCCCTCCACACTGACACTCTGACAATGCTGCACTGCCACCGCACTGCTCCTCTGACAATGCTGCACCCCGTCCAAACTGACCCTGTGACAATGATGCACTCCCTCCACACTGATTCTCTGAAAATGCTGCACTCCCTCCACACTGACCCTCTGACACGACTGCCCTCCCCCACACTGACAATCTGACAATGAAGCTCTCCCTCCACACTGATCCTCTGACAATGCAGCACTTCCTCCACATTGATCATCTGACAGTGCTGCACTGCCTCAACGCTGACCCTCTGACAATTCTGCACTCCCTCCACACTGATCCTCTGACAATGCTGCACCCCCTCCACACTTATCCTCTGACAATGCTGCACCCTCTCCATACTGATCCTCTGATAATGCTGCACTCCCTCCACACTGATCCTCTGACAATGCTGCACTCCCTCCACACTGACTCTCTGACAATGCTGCACCCCCTCCACACTGACACTCTGACAACGCTGCAGCCCCACGGCACTGCTCCTCTGACAATGCTGCACCTCGTCCAAACTAACCCTGTGACAATGATGCACTCCCTCCACACTGATCCTCTGACAATGCTGCACTCCCTCCACACTGACCCTCTGACACTACTGCCCTCCCCCCACAATGACAATCTGACAATGATGCACTCCCTCCACACTGATCCTCTGACAATGCTGGACTCTGTCCACACTGATCCTCTGACAATGAAGCACTTTCTCCACACTGACCCTCTGACAATGCTGCACACCCTCCACACTGACCCTCTAACAATGAAGCACTCCCTCTACACTGATCCTCTGACAATGCTGCACTCCCTCCACACTGACCCTCTGACAATGCTGCACCACCTCCATACTGACTCCCTGACAATGCTGCTCTCCCTCCACACTGCCTCTCTGACAATGCTGCACCCACTCCACACTGACTCTCTGACAATTCTGCACTCCCTCCACACTGACACTCTGACAATGCTGTATCCCCACGGCACTGCTCCTCTGACAATGCTGCACCTCGTCCAAACTCACCCTGTGACAATGATGCACTCCCTCCACACTGATCCGCTGACAATGCTGCACTCCCTCCACACTGACCCTCTGACAATACTGCCCTCCCCCCACAATGACAATCTGACAATGATGCACTCCCTCCACACTGATCCTCTGATAATGCTGATCTCCCTCTACACTGACTCTCTGACAATGCTGCACTCCCTCCACACTGACCCTCTGACAATGCTGCACTCACTCCACATTGATCCCCTGACAATGCTGCACTGCCTCCACGCTGACCCTCTGACAATGCTGCACCCTCTCCATACTGATCCTCTGACAATGCTGCACTACCTCCACACTGATCCTCTGAAAATGCTGCACTCCCTCGACACTGACTCTCTGACAATGCTGCACACCCTCCACACTGACTCTCTGACAATGCTGCACCCCCTCCACACTGACTCTCTGACAATGCTGCACTCCCTCCACACTGATCCTGTGATAATGATGCACTCCCTCCACACTGATCCTCTGACAATGCTGCACTCCCTCCACACTGACTCTCTGACAATGCAGCACTCCCACCGCACTGATCCTTTGACAATGCTGCACCCCCTCCATACTGATCCTGTGATTATGCTGCATCCCCTCCACACTGATCCTCTGACAATGCTGCACTCCCTCCATACTGATCCTCTGACAATGCTGCGCCCCCTCCATTCTGACCCACTGACACTGCAGCAGTCCCCCAAACTGACCCTCTGACAATGCTGCACCCCCTTCACACTGATCCTCTGACAATGCTGCACTACCTCCACACTGATCCTCTGACGATGCTGCACTCCCTCCACACAGACCCTCTGACAATGCTGCACTCCCTCCACACTGATCCTCTGGCAATGCTGCATCCCCTCCACACTGATCCTCTAATAATGCTGCACTCCCTCCACACTGACCCTCTGACAATGCTGCAGTCCCTCCACACTGACGCTCGACAATACTGGAGTCCCTCCACAGTGACCCTCTGACAATGCTGCACTCCCTCCACACTGATCCTCTGACCATGCAGCACTCCCTCCACACTGATCCTCTGACAATGCTGCACTCCGTCCACACGGATTCTCTGACAATGCTGCACTCCCACCACACTGATCCTCTGACAATGATGCACTCCCTCCACACTGACCCTCTGACACTACTGCCCTCCCCACACACTGACATTCTGACAACGATGCACTCCCTGCACACTGATTCTCTGACAATGCTGCACTCCCTCCATACTGACCCTCTCACAATGCTGCACTACCTCCACACTGATCCTCTGACAATGCTGCACTCCCTCCACACCGACTCTCTGACAATGCAGCACTCCCTCTGCACTGATCCATTCACAATGCTGCACCACCTCCATACTGATCCTGTGATAATGCTGCACTCCCGCCACACTGATCCTCTGACAATGCTGCACTTCCTCCATACTGATCCTCTGACAATGCTGCGCCCCCTCCATTCTGACCCACTGACACTGCTGCACTCCCCCAAACTGACTCTCTGACAATGCTGACACCCTCCACACTGATCCTCTAACAATGATGCACTCCCTCCACATTGATCCTCTGACAATGCTGCACTGCCTCCACGCTGACCACCTGACAATGCTGCACCCTCTCCATACTGATCCTCTGATAATGCAGCACTCCCTCCACACTGATCCTCTGACAATGCTGCACACCCTCCACACTGACTCTCTGACAATGCTGCACCCCCTCCACACTTACTCTCTGACAATGCTGCACTCCCTCCACACTGATCCTTCGATAATGATGCACTCCCTCCACACTGATCCTCTAACAATGCTGCACTCCCTCCACACTGACTCTCTGACAATGCAGCATTCCCTCCGCACTGATCCTTTTACAATGCTGCACCCCCTCCATACTGATCCTGTGATAATGCTGCACTACCTCCGCACTGATCCTCTGACAATGCTGCACTCCCTCCATACTGATCCTCTGACAATGCTGCACCCCCTCCACACTGACACTCTGACAACGCTGCATTCCCTCCACACTGATCCTGTGATAATGATGCACTCTCTCCACACTGATCCTCTGATAATGCTGCACTCCCTCCACACTGACTCTCTGACAATTCTGCACTCCCTCCACACTGACACTCTGACAATGCTGCAGCCCCACGGCACTGCTCCTCTGACAATGCTGCACCTCGTCCAAACTAACCATGTGACAATGATGCACTCCCTCCACACTGATCCTCTGACAATGCTGCACTCCCTCCAAACTGACCCTCTGACACTACTGCCCTCCCCCCACAATGACAATCTGACAATGATGCACTCCCTCCACACTGATCCTCTGATAATGCTGCACTCCCTCTACACTGACTCTCTGACAATGCAGCACTCCCACCACACTGACCCTCTGACAATGCTGCACTCACTCCACATTGATCCCCTGACAATGCTGCACTGGCTCCACGCTGACCCTCTGACAATGGTGCTCCCTCTCCATACTGATCCTCTGACAATGCTGCACTCCCTCCACACTGATCCTCTGAAAATGCTGCACCCCCTCCACACTGACTCTCTGACAATGCTGCACTCCCTCCACACTGATCCTGTGATAATGATGCACTCCCTCCACACTGATCGTCTGACAATGCTGCACGCCCTCCACACTGACTCTCTGACAATGCAGCACTCCCTCCGCATTGATCCTTTGACAATGCTGCACCCCCTCCATACTGATCCTATGATTATGCTGCACTCCCTCCACACTGATCCTCTGACAATGCTGCACTCCCTCCATTCTGATCCTCTGACAATGCTGCGCCCCCTCCATTCTGACCCACTGACACTGCAGCAGTCCTCCAAAACTGACCCTCTGACAATGCTGCACCCCCTCCACACTGATCCTCTGACAATGCTGCACTCCCTCCACACTGGTCCTCTGACAATGCTGCACTCCCTCCACACTGATCCTCTGACATTGCTGCACCCCCTGCACACTGATCCTCTGACAATGCTGCACTCCCTCCACACTGATCATCTGACAATACTGCACTCCCTCCACACTGACACTCTGACATTGCAGCACTCCCTCCACACTGATCCTCTGACAATGCTGCACTCCGTCCACACTGATCCTCTGACAATGAAGCACTCCCTCCACACTGACCCTCTGACAATGCTGCACACCCTCCACACTGACCCTCTAACAATGAAGCACTCCCTCTACACTGATCCTCTGACAATGCTGCACCACCTCCACACTGACTCCCTGACAATGCTGCTCTCCCTCCACACTGCCTCTCTGACAATGCTGCACTCCCTCCACACTGACTCTCTGACAATTCTGCACTCCCTCCACACTGACACTCTGTCAATGCTGTAGCCCCACGGCACTGCTCCTCTGACAATGCTGCACCTCGTCCAAACTCACCCTGTGACAATGATGCACTCCCTCCACACTGATCCTCTGACAATGCTGCACTCCCTCCACACTGACCCTCTGACACTACTGCCCTCCCCCGACAATGAAAATCTGACAATGATGCACTCCTTCCACACTGATCCTCTGATAATGCTGCTCTCCCTCTACACTGACTCTCTGACAATGCTGCACTCCCTCCACACTGACCCTCTGACAATGCTGCACTCACTCCACATTGATCCCCTGACAATGCTGCACTGCCTCCACGCTGACCCTCTGACAATGCTGCACCCTCTCCATACTGATCCTCTGATAATGCTGCACTCCCTCCACACTGATCCTCTGAAAATGCTGCACTCCCTCCACACTGACTCTCTGACAATGCTGCACCCCCTCCACACTGACTCTCTGACAATGCTGCACTCCCTCCGCACTGATCCTGTGATAATGATGCACTCCCTCCACACTGATCCTCTGACAATGCTGCACTCCCTCCATACTGATCCTCTGACAATGCTGCGCCCGCTCCATTCTGACCCACTGACACTGCAGCAGTCCCCCAAACTGACCCTCTGACAATGCTGCACCCCGTCCACACTGATCCTCTGACAATGCTGCACTACCTCCACACTGATCCTCTGACGATGCTGCACTCCCTCCACACAGACCCTCTGACAATGCTGCACTCCCTCCTCACTGATCCTCTGGCGATGCTGCATCCCCTCCACACTGATCCTCTAATAATGCTGCACTCCCTCCACACTGACCCTCTGACAATGCTGCAGTCCCTCCACACTAACGCTCGACAATACTGGAGTCCCTCCACAGTGACCCTCTGACAATGCTGCACTCCCTCCACAATGATCCTCTGATCATGCAGCACTCCCTCCACATTGATGCTCTGACAATTCTGCACACCGTCCACACGGATTCTCTGACAATGCTGCACTCCCACCACACTGATCCTCTGACAATGATGCACTCCCTCCACACTGACACTCTGACACTACTGCCCTCCCCACACACTGACATTCAGACAACGATGCACTCCCTGCACACTGATCCTCTGACAATGCTGCACTCCCTCCATACTGACCCTCACAATGCTGCACTACCTCCACACTGATCCTCTGACAATGCTGCACTCCCTCCACACCGACTCTCTGACAATGCAGCACTCCCTCCACACTGATCCTGTGATAATGATGCACTCCCTCAACACTGATCCTCTGACAATGCTGCACTCCCTCCACACTGACTCTCTGACAATGCAGCATTCCCTCCGCACTGATCCTTTTACAATGCTCCACCCCCTCCATACTGATCCTGTGATAATGCTGCACTCCCTCCGCACTGATCGTCTGACAATGCTGCACTCCCTCCATACTGATCCTCTGACAATGCTGCGCCCCCTCCATTCTGACCCACTGACACTGCTGCAATCCCCCAAACTGACTCTCTGACAATGCTGCACCCCCTCCACACTGATCCTCTGATAATGCTGCACTCCCTCCACACTGATCCTCTGAAAATGCTGCACTCCCGCCACACAGACTCTCTGACAATGCTGCACCCCCTCCACACTGACTCTCTGACAATGCTGCACCCCCTCCACACTGACAATCTGACAATGCTGCACTCCCTCCACACTGACTCTCTGACAATGCAGCACTCCAACCGCACTGATCCTTTGACAATGCTGCACCCCCTCCATACTGATCCTGCGATTATGCTGCACTCCCTCCACACTGATCCTCTGACAATGCTGCACTCCCTCCATACTGATCTTCTGACAATGCTGC
The DNA here is from genome assembly GCF_047496795.1 of Chiloscyllium punctatum. Classification (NCBI taxonomy): domain Eukaryota; kingdom Metazoa; phylum Chordata; class Chondrichthyes; order Orectolobiformes; family Hemiscylliidae; genus Chiloscyllium; species Chiloscyllium punctatum. The sequence goes on along the minus strand of NC_092761.1, from coordinate 32,851,318 downwards.
GCCCACTCCATTCTGACCCACTGACACTGCAGCAGTCCCCCAAACTGACCCTCTGACAATGCTGCACCCCCTCCACACTGATCCTCTGACAATGCTGCGCTACCTCCACACTGATCCTCTGACGATGCTGCACTCCCTCCACACAGACCCTCTGACAATGCTGCACTCCCTCCACACTGATCTTCTGGCAATGCTGCATCCCCTCCACACTGATCCTCTAATAATGCTGCACTCCCTCCACACTGACCCTCTGACAATGCTGCAGTCCCTCCACACTGACGCTCGACAATACTGGAGTCCCTCCACAGTGACCCTCTGACAATGCTGCACTCCCTCCACGCTGATCCTCTGATCATGCAGCACTCCCTCCACACTGATCCTCTGACAATGCTGCACTCCGTCCACACGGATTCTCTGACAATGCTGCACTCCCACCACACTGACCCTCTGACACTACTGCCCTCCCCACACACTGACATTCTGACAACGATGCACTCCCTGCACACTGATCCTCTGACAATGCTGCACTCCCTCCATACTGACCCTCTCACAATGCTGCACTACCTCCACACTGATCCTCTGACAATGCTGCACTCCCTCCACACTGACTCTCTGACAATGCAGCACTCCCTCTGCACTGATCCTTTCACAATGCTGTACCACCTCCATACTGATCCTGTGATAATGCTGCACTCCCGCCACACTGATCCTCTGACAATGCTGCACTCCCTCCATACTGATCCTCTGACAATGCTGCGCCCCCTCCATTCTGACCCACTGACACTGCTGCACTCCCCCAAACTGACTCTCTGACAATGCTGCACACCCTCCACACTGATCCTCTGACAATGATGCACTCCCTCCACATTGATCCTCTGACAATGCTGCACTCTCTCATCGCTGACCACCTGACAATGCTGCACCCTCTCCATACTGATCCTCTGATAATGCAGCACTCCCTCCACACTGATCCTCTGACAATGCTGCACACCCTCCACACTGACTCTCTGACAATGCTGCACCCCCTCCACACTGACTCTCTGACAATGCTGCACCCCCTCCACACTTACTCTCTGACAATGCTGCACTCCCTCCACACTGATCCTGTGATAATGATGCACTCCCTCCACACTGATCCTGTGAAAATGATGCACACCCTCCACACTGACCCTCTAACAATGAAGCACTCCCTCTACACTGATCCTCTGACCAAGCTGCACCACCTCCACACTGACTCCCTGACAATGCTGCTCTCCCTCCACACTGCCTCTCTGACAATGCTGCACTCCCTCCACACTGACTCTCTGACAATTGTGCACTCCCTCCACACTGACTCTCTGACAATGCTGTAGCCCCACGGCACTGCTCCTCTGACAATGCTGCACCTCGTCCAAACTCACCCTGTGACAATGATGCACTCCCTCCACACTGATCCTCTGACAATGCTGCACTCCCTCCACACTGACCCTCTGACACTACTGCCCTCCCCCGACAATGACAATCTGACAATGATGCACTCCTTCCACACTGATCCTCTGATAATGCTGCTCTCCCTCTACACTGACTCTCTGACAATGCTGCACTGCCTCCACGCTGACCCTCTGACAATGCTGCAACCTCTCCATACTGATCCTCTGATAATGCTGCACTCCCTCCACACTGATCCTCTGAAAATGCTGCACTCCCTCCACACTGACTCTCTGACAATGCTGCACTCCCTCTGCACTGATCCTTTCACAATGCTGTACCACCTCCATACTGATCCTGTGATAATGCTGCACTCCCGCCACACTGATCCTCTGACAATGCTGCACTCCCTCCATACTGATCCTCTGACAATGCTGCGCCCCCTCCATTCTGACCCACTGACACTGCTGCACTCCCCCAAACTGACTCTCTGACAATGCTGCACACCCTCCACACTGATCCTCTGACAATGATGCACTCCCTCCACATTGATCCTCTGACAATGCTGCACTCTCTCATCGCTGACCACCTGACAATGCTGCACCCTCTCCATACTGATCCTCTGATAATGCAGCACTCCCTCCACACTGATCCTCTGACAATGCTGCACACCCTCCACACTGACTCTCTGACAATGCTGCACCCCCTCCACACTGACTCTCTGACAATGCTGCACCCCCTCCACACTTACTCTCTGACAATGCTGCACTCCCTCCACACTGATCCTGTGATAATGATGCACTCCCTCCACACTGATCCTGTGAAAATGATGCACACCCTCCACACTGACCCTCTAACAATGAAGCACTCCCTCTACACTGATCCTCTGACCAAGCTGCACCACCTCCACACTGACTCCCTGACAATGCTGCTCTCCCTCCACACTGCCTCTCTGACAATGCTGCACTCCCTCCACACTGACTCTCTGACAATTGTGCACTCCCTCCACACTGACTCTCTGACAATGCTGTAGCCCCACGGCACTGCTCCTCTGACAATGCTGCACCTCGTCCAAACTCACCCTGTGACAATGATGCACTCCCTCCACACTGATCCTCTGACAATGCTGCACTCCCTCCACACTGACCCTCTGACACTACTGCCCTCCCCCGACAATGACAATCTGACAATGATGCACTCCTTCCACACTGATCCTCTGATAATGCTGCTCTCCCTCTACACTGACTCTCTGACAATGCTGCACTGCCTCCACGCTGACCCTCTGACAATGCTGCAACCTCTCCATACTGATCCTCTGATAATGCTGCACTCCCTCCACACTGATCCTCTGAAAATGCTGCACTCCCTCCACACTGACTCTCTGACAATGCTGCACCCCCTCCACACTGACTCTCTGACAATGCTGCACCCCCTCCACACTGACTCTCTGACAATGCTGCACTCCCTCCGCACTGATCCTGTGATAATGATGCACTCCCTCCACACTGATCCTCTGACAATGCTGCACTCCCTCGATACTGATCCTCTGACAATGCTGCGCCCGCTCCATTCTGACCCACTGACACTGCAGCAGTCCCCCAAACTGACCCTCTGACAATGCTGCACCCCCTCCACACTGATCCTCTGACAATGCTGCACTACCTCCACACTGATCCTCTGACGATGCTGCACTCCCTCCACACAGACCCTCTGACAATGCTGCACTCCCTCCACACTGATCCTCTGGCGATGCTGCATCCCCTCCACACTGATCTTCTAATAATGCTGCACTCCCTCCACACTGACCCTCTGACAATGCTGCAGTCCCTCCACACTAACGCTCGACAATACTGGAGTCCCTCCACAGTGACCCTCTGACAATGCTGCACTCCCTCCACAATGATCCTCTGATCATGCAGCACTCCCTCCACACTGATGCTCTGACAATGCTGCACACCGTCCACACGGATTCTCTGACAATGCTGCACTCCCACCACACTGATCCTCTGACAATGATGCACTCCCTCCACACTGACCCTCTGACACTACTGCCCTCCCCACACACTGACATTCTGACAACGATGCACTCACTGCACACTGATCCTCTGACAATGCTGCACTCCCTCCATACTGACCCTCTCACAATGCTGCACTACCTCCACACTGATCCTCTGACAATGCTGCACTCCCTCCACACCGACTCTCTGACAATGCAGCACTCCCTCTGCACTGATCCTTTCACAATGCTGCACCACCTCCATACTGATCCTGTGATAATGCTGCACTCCCGCCACACTGATCCTCTGACAATGCTGCACTCCCTCCATACTGATCCTCTGACAATGCTGCGCCCCCTCCATTCTGACCCACTGACACTGCTGCACTCCCCCAAACTGACTCTCTGACAATGCTGCACACCCTCCACACTGATCCTCTAACAATGATGCACTCCCTCCACATTGATCCTCTGACAATGCTGCACTGCCTCCACGCTGACCACCTGACAATGCTGCACCCTCTCCATACTGATCCTCTGATAATGCAGCACTCCCTCCACACTAATCCTCTGACAATGCTGCACACCCTCCACACTGACTCTCTGACAATGCTGCACCCCCTCCACACTGACTCTCTGACAATGCTGCACCCCCTCCACACTTACTCTCTGACAATGCTGCACTCCCTCCACACTGATCCTGTGTTAATGATGCACTCCCTCCACACTGATCCTCTGACAATGCTGCACTCCCTCCACACTGACTCTCTGAAAATGCAGCATTCCCTCCGCACTGATCCTTTTACAATGCTGCACCCCCTCCATACTGATCCTGTGATAATGCTGCACTCCCTCCGCACTGATCCTCTGACAATGCTGCACTCCCTCCATACTGATCCTCTGACAATGCTGCGCCCCCTCCATTCTGACCCACTGACACTTCTGCAATCCCCCAAACTGACTCTCTGAAAATGCTGCACTCCCTCCACACTGACTCTCTGACAATGCTGCACCCCCTCCACACTGACTCTCTGACAATGCTGCACTCCCTCCACACTGACTCTCTGACAATACCGCACTCCCACCGCACTGATCCTTTGACAATGCTGCACCCCCTCCATACTGATCCTGTGATTATGCTGCACTCCCTCCACACTGATCCTCTGACAATGCTGCACTCCCTCCATACTGATCCTCTGACAATGCTGCGCCCCCTCCATTCTGACCCACTGACACTGCAGCAGTCCCCCAAACTGACCCTCTGAAAATGCTGCACCCCCTCCACACTGATCCTCTGACGATGCTGCACTCCCTCCACACTGATCCTCTGACAATTCTGCACTACCTCCACACTGATCCTCTGACGATGCTGCACTCCCTCCACACAGACCCTCTGACAATGCTGCACTCCCTCCACACTGATCCTCTGGCAATGCTGCAACCCCTCCACACTGATCCTCTAATAATGCTGCACTCCCTCCACACTGACCCTCTGACAATGCTGCACTCCCTCCACACTGACCCTCTGACAATGCTGCACTCCCTCCACACTGACCCTCTGACAATGCTGCAGTCCCTCCACACTGACGCTCGACAATACTGGAGTCCCTCCACAGTGACCCTCTGACAATGCTGCACTCCTTCCACACTGATCCTCTGATCATGCAGCACTCCCTCCACACTGATCCTCTGACAATGCTGCACTCCGTCCACACGGATTCTCTGACAATGCTGCACTCCCACCACACTGATCCTCTGACAATGATGCACTCCCTCCACGCTGACCCTCTGACACTACTGCCCTCCCCACACACTGACATTCTGACAACGATGCACTCCCTGCACACTGCTCCTCTGACAATGCTGCACGCCCTCCATACTGACCCTCTCACAATGCTGCACTACCTCCACACTGATCCTCTGACAATGCTGCACTCCCTCCACACTGACTCTCTGACAATGCAGCTCTCCCTCTGCACTGATCCTTTCACAATGCTGCACCACCTCCATACTGATCCTGTGATAATGCTGCACTCCTGCCACACTGATCCTCTGACAATGCTGCACTCCCTCCATACTGATCCTCTGACAATGCTGCGCCCCCTCCATTCTGACCCACTGACACTGCTGCACTCCCCCAAACTGACTCTCTGACAATGCTGCACACCCTCCACACTGATCCTCTGACAATGATGCACTCCCTCCACATTGATCCTCTGACAATGCTGCACTGCCTCCACGCTGACCACCTGACAATGCTGCACCCTCTCCATACTGATCCTCTGATAATGCTGCACTCCCTCCACACTGATCCTCTGACAATGCTGCACACCCTCCACACTGACTCTCTGACAATGCTGCACCCCCTCCACACTGACTCTCTGACAATGCTGCACCCCCTCCACACTTACTCTCTGACAATGCTGCACTCCCTCCACACTGATCCTCTGACAATGCTGCACTCCCTCCACACTGACTCTCTGACAATGCAGCATTACCTCCGCACTGATCCTTTTACAATGCTGCACCCCCTCCATACTGATCCTGTGATAATGCTGCACTCCCTCCGCACTGATCCTCTGACAATGCTGCACTCCCTCCATACTGATCCTCTGACAATGCTGCGCCCCCTCCATTCTGACCCACTGACACTGCTACAATCCCCCAAACTGACTCTCTGACAATGCTGCACCCCCTCCACACTGATCCTCTGACAATGCTGCACTACCTCCACACTGATCCTCTGACGATGCTGCCCTCCCTCCACACAGACCCTCTGACAATTCTGCACTCCCACCACACTGATCCTCTGACAATGCTGCCTCCACTCCACACTGATCCTCTGATAATGCTGCACTCCCTCCACACTGACCCTCTGACAATGCTGCACTCCCTCCACACTGACGGTCGACAATACTGGAGTCCCTCCACACAGACCCTCTGACAATGCTGCACTCCCACCACACTGATCCTCTGACAATGCTGCCTCCACTCCACACTGATCCTCTGATAATGCTGCACTCCCTCCACACTGACCCTCTGACAATGCTGCACTCCCTCCACACTGACGGTCGACAATACTGGAGTCCCTCCACACGGATCCTCTGACAATGCTGCCCTCCCTCCACACTGATCCTCTGACAATGATGCACTCCGTCCACACTGATCCTCTGACACTACTGCCCTCCCCACACACTGACTTTCTGACAATGATGCACTCTCGCCACATTGATCCTCTGACAATGCTACACTCCCTCCATACTGACCCTCTCACAATGCTGCACTCCCTCCACACTGATCCTCTGACAATGCTGCACTCCCTCCACACTGACTCTCTGACAATGCAGCACTCCCTCCGCACTGACCCTTTGACAATGCTGCACCCCCTCCATACCGATCCTGTGATAATGCTGCACTCCCTCCACACTGATCCTCTGACAATGCTGCACTCCCTCCATACTGATCCTCTGACAATGCTGCGCCCCCTCCATTCTGACCCACTGACACTGCTGCACTCCCCCAAACTGACCCTCTGACAATGCTGCAACCCTTCCACACTGATCCTCTGACAATGCTGCACTCCCTCCACACTGATCCTCTGACTTTGCTGCACTCCCTCCACACTGACCGTCTGACAATGCTGCACTCCCTCCACACTGATCCTCTGACAATGCTGCATCCCCTCCACACTGATCCTCTGATAATGCTGCACTCCCTCCACACTGACGCTCGACAATACTGGAGTCCCTCCACACTGACGCTCTGACAATGCTGCACTCCCTCCACACTGATCCTCTGACAATGCTGCACTCCGTCCACACGGATGCTCGGACAATGATGCTCTCCCTCCACACTGATCCTCTGACAATGCTGCACTCCCTCCATACTGACCCTCTCACAATGCTGCATTCCCTCCACACTGACCCTCTGACACTACTGCCCTCCCCCACACTGACTCTCTGACAATGATGCACTCCCTCCACACTGATCCTCTGACAATGCTGCACTCCCTCCACACTGACCCTCTGACAATGCAGCACTCCCTCCATACTGACCCTCTGACAATGTTGCACTCCCTCCACACTGATTCTCTGTCAATGCTGCACTCCTTCCACACTGATCCTCTGACAATGCTGCACTGCCTCCACTCTGACCCTCTGACAATGTTGCACTCCCTCCACACTGATTCTCTGTCAATGCTGCACTCCTTCCACACTGATCCTCTGACAATGCTGCACTGCCTCCACTCTGACCCTCTGACAATGCTGGAGTCCCTCTACACTGATCCTCTGACAATGCTGCACTGCCTCCACGCTGACCCTCTGACAATTCTGCACTCCCTCCACACTGACCCTCTGTCAATACAGCACTCCCTCCACACTGACCCTCTGATAGTGATGCACTCCCTCAGTACTGACTCTCTGACAATGCTGCACTCCCTCCACACTGACCCTCTGACAATGCTGCACTCCCTCCACACTGACCCTCTGATAGTGATGCACTCCCTCAGTACTGACTCTCTGACAATGCTGCACTCCCTCTACACTGACCCTCTGATAGTGATGCACTCCCTGAGTACTGACCCTCTGACAGTGTGGAAGTGGCCCTATACTGACCCTCCGACCGTGTGGCCCAATATCAAGCCAAAACCTCTGACAGTACTGCACTCCATCAGAACTGACACTCTCACAGTACAGCACTGCCTCAGTACTGACTCATTGACAGGGTAGTACTCTCTCAGTACTGACCCTCTGCCTCGGTACTGCACCTCCGACAGTCCAGCAGTGCCTCAGGGTACTGTCTATCTGACAGTGTTGCACTCTCTCTGTACTTAACCTCTGACAGTGCAGCACTCCCTCAGTACTGACCCTCTGGCAATGAGGCACTCCCTCAGAACTGACCCTCTGATGGTGCAGCACTCCCTCAGTACTGTCTATCTGACAGTGTAGCACTCTCTCTGTACTGACCCTCTGACAGTGTAGCACTCCCTCAGTACTGACCCTCAGACAATGAGGCTCTCCCTCAGGACTGACCCTCTGATGGTGCAGTGCTCTCTCAGTGCAGATCCTCTGATAGGGAGGCTTGCCGTCTGTACTGACCCTCTGACAGTGTGGTGCTCACTCAGTACTGACTCTCTGACAGTGCAGCACTCTCTCTGTACTGACCATCTGACAGTGCAGCACTCCCTCAGTACTAACCCTCAGACAATGAGGCACTCCCTCAGTACTGACCCTTTGATGGTGCAGTGCTTCCTTAGTACTGACCCTCAGACAGTGTAGCACTCCCTCAGTTCTGACCCTCAGACAATGAGGCACTCCCTCAGTACTGACCATCTGACAGTGCAGCACTCTCTCGGTACTGACCCTCTGAAATAGCACTCACTCAGAACTGACACTCTCACTGTATAGCGCTCCCTCAGTACTGACCTTTTGATAGTGCATGCTCCCTCAGTTCTGACCCTCTGACAGTGTAGTGCTCGTTCAGTCCTGAACCTCTGATGGTGCAGTGCTCTCAGAGTACAGAGCTTCAGACAGTGCGGCATTCCCTCTGGATTGAACCGCTGACAGTGTGGTGCTCCCTCAGTACTGACCCTTTGACAGTGTAGTACTGCCTCAGTACTCACCCTCTGACAGTGCAGCATTCCCTCAGTCCTGACGCTCACACAGTGCAGAACTTCCTCAGTACAGACCATCTGACTGTGTGGCTCTGCCCCCATACCGACCATGTGACAGTGTGGTACACCCTCACGACTGACCCTCTGACAGTGCAGCTCTTTGGCAGTGCAGCGCTCCTTTTTTCTGACATTCTTGCAGTGTAGTGCTCCCTCAGTACTAACCCTCTGAGAATGCACCGCTCCATCAGTACTAACCCTCTGAGAATGCACCGCTCCATCAGTACTGACCCTCTGACAGTGCAGCACTCCCTCAGTACTGACCCTCTCACAGTGCGTCGCTCCATCAGTACTGACCCTCTGACAGTGCAGCGCTCCATCAGTACTGACCCTCTGAAACTGCAGCACTCCCTCAGTACTGACCCTCTCACAGTGCGGCGCTCCATCAGTACTGACCCTCTCACAGTGCGGCGCTCCATCAGTACTGACCCTCTGACACTGCAGCACTCCCTCAGTACTGACCATCTTACAGTGCAACACTCCCACAGTACTAACCCTCTGACAGTATAGCACTCCCTCATTACTGACCCTCCGACAGTGCAGCACTCCCTCAGTACTGACCATCTTACAGTACAGCACTCCCTAGATACTGACCCTCTGGCAGTGCAGCACTCCCTCAGGGCTTCATGGTAATTTCAGACATGATAGAGATTGAACCAACAATGTTGGCATCACGAATCTGTTAGCTGAGGTTAATGACCCCCCTTTGTAGCAGACGGATTCAATCCCTCTTACAGTGCAGCACTCCCTCAGTGTTGACCTTCCGACAGTGCAGCACTCCCTCAGTACTGACCTTCCGACAGTGCAGTACTCCCTCAGTGTTGACCTTCCGACAGTGCAGCACTCCCTCAGCACTGACCCACTTTTTTTCTATTTCACAGAGTCTTGTGGAAATTTGGAGACAAAGGGTTTGCAGATTCTGAGGAAGCATGAGAGAGACACACAAACCAAACCCTGTCTGAAACTCTCTGCAATAGACTATTCAGAGGCACAGAGTCACTGAGATGAAACTCTCTGCAATAGACTATTCAGAGGCACAGAGTCACAGAGATGCACAGCTTGGAAATGAACGCTCCTGTCCAACTTGTCCATACCAACCAGATATTCTCATCACATTTCATTCCATTTGCTAGCACTTGGCTGATATCCCTCTAAACCCTTCCTATTCACATACTCATCCTGGTGCCTTTTAAATGTCGCAATTATACCAGCCCCCATCACTTCCTCTGGCAGCTACCTGCATGCCCTTGAATAAGTGCTCAAACATTCATACTGTCGATACAAACTCGAATAAACACCAAACTACGAAAGGATATCATTGTCATTTTCAACTGACCCTTTGCTTCTTCATTACGCTGATTTGAACAGAGGTAAAGAAACAGAGTTAGTGACCATCCACCGTCACCCTGTTATAAAACTTATTTTCAAATGTGGCTTGTATGTGATTCCCACACCCTCTAATAGTTGCCTGGAAGGTGGGGGTGAGCTGTACTCTCCTGCTGCAGTCCTTGGGTGTCCCACAGTGATGTTAGGGAGTGAGCTCCAGGAGTTTAACCTGAACCATATAAAACCCTGTTATGGCCCTCTGGTAATGCAGCAGTCCCTCACTCCTGACTGTCCGATAGTTTTATAACAGGGTTACGGTGGATGGTCACTAACTCTGTTTCTTTACCTGTGTTGAAATCAGCGTAATGAAGAAGCAAAGGATGGGTTGAAAATGACAGAGGGTCAGTACTGAGGGAGCACCATATTGTCAGAGGTTCAGCACAGAGGGAGTGCCACACTGTCAGAGGGTCAGTACAGAGAGAGTGCTACACTGTCAGAGGGTCAGTACAGAGAGAGTGCTACGCTGTCAATGGGTCAGTACTTAGGGAGTGCTACACTGTCAATCGGTCAGTACTGAGGGAGTGCTAAATTGTCAATGGGTCAGTGCTGAGGGAGTGTTACACTGTCAACGGGTCAGTACTGAGGGAGTGCTGTACTGTCAGAGGGTCAGTACAGAGAGCGTGCTACGCTGTCAATGGGTCAGTACTTAGGGAGTGCTGTACTGTCAGAGGGTCAGTACTGAGGGAGTGCTACATTCTCAATTAGTCAGTACTGAGGGAGTGCTGCACTGTCAATGAGTCAGTTCTGATGGAGTGCAGTACTGTCAGAGGTTTTGTCCTGAGATTGGGCCACACTGTCAGAGGGTCAGTATAGGGCCACTTCCACACTGTCAGAGAGTCAGTACTGAGGGAGTGCATCACTATCAGAGGATCAGTATGGAGGGAGTTCAGCATTCTCAGAGGATCAGTGTGGAGGGGGTGCAGCATTGTCAGAGGGTCAGTATGGAGGGAGTGCAGCATTGTCAGAGAGTCAGTGTGGAGGGAGTGCAGCATTGTCAGAGGGTCAGTATGGAGGGAGTGCAGCATTGTCAGAGGGTCAGTGTGGAGGGAGTGCAGCATTGTCAGAGAGTCAGGAAGGAGGGATTGCAGTGCAGTGAGTGGGTCAGTAATGATGAAGTGCGCACTCTCTGACGGTCAGTACTAATGGATGGCCATGCTGTCAGATTGTCGCACTGTGAGAGGGTTACTACTGAGGGAGCGCTGCACTGTGAAAGGGTTAGAACTGAGGAAGCACCGCAGTCTGAAGGGATTAGTACTGAAGGATCACCGCGATGTGAGGGGGTCAGTACTGAGGGAGCACCACACTCTGAGGGGATTAGTACTGAGGGATCACCGCGATGTGAGGGGGTCAGTACTGAGGGAGCACCACACTCTGAGGGGATTAGTACTGAGGGATCACCGCGATGTGAGGGGGTCAGTACTGAGGGAGCACCGCACTCTGAGGGCGTTAGTACTGAGGGATCACCACGCTGTGAGGGGATTAGTACTGAGGGATCACCGCGATGTGAGGGGGTCAGTACTGAGGGATCACCGCGCTGTGAGGGGGTCAGTATTGAGGAAGCTCCACACTATGTGTCAGACAGTCAGTACTGAGTGATTCCTGCATTGCCAGAGGGTCAGTGCAGAGAGAGTGATGCACACTCAAAGGGTCATTACTGAGGGAGCGCTACACAGTCAGTGTGTCAGTTCTGAGGGAGTGTTGTTACAGAGGGTCTGTACTGAGGGAGTGTTGCACTGTCAGCGGGTCAGCACTGAGGGAGTGCTGCACCGTCAGAGGGTCAGTACTGAGGGAGTGCTGCAATGTCAGAGGGTCAGTACTGAGGGAGTGCTGCACTGTCAGAGGATACTACTGCGGGTGTGCTGCGCTATCAGGTGGGTCAGTAATCGGGAATTGCTGCAATGTCAGACGGTCAATCTGGGGGCAGTGCTGCACTGTGAGAAGGTCAGTACTGAGGGAGTGCTGCAATGTGAGAGGGTCAGTACTGAGGGAGTGCTGCACTGCCAGACAATACTACTGAGGGAGTGCTGCGCTATCAGGGGGTCAGTAATGGGGAATTGCTGCAATGTCAGAGGGTCAATCTGGGGGCAGTGCTGCACTGTGAGAAGGTCAGTACTGAGGGAGTGCTGCACTGTCAGAGGATCATGACTGAGGGATTGCTGCACTGTCAGCGCATCAGTCTGGGGGATACCTGCATTGTAAGAGAGTCAGGACTCAGTGAGTGCCACACTATCAGATGGGCTGAATGGCCTAATTTCTGCTCCCATGTCTTGTGGCCTAAGAGGAATATCTGAAATTGTTCAGTATATTTCTGCCTCTGCATCCTATATACCCTGCTCAGTAATGACTCCCACGTCCAGATTCCAGAGACTGTGTTCAAACAGACCATCTTTAATTGGATATTGAACCTGAAGAGGTTCCACCCGCTTTTCCCAGTGTTGGAGTTTTCGTTTCGTGTGACTGACCTGCCAGCTCAAAGGGATATTTTAATGCTGCAGGACTGAGGTTTATTCCTCAGCTTCCGTGTACTCATCCCAAATGAATCCCACTGCTCCACACTCAGCACAGTCGTGTGTTCCTTATTTCTGAGCTTCCCAATGCTAATCCACATCCAGAATGACATCCCACACTCCTCCAAATCATATCGCAGGCTAATTGCCTGGGAGAGAGGAATGTTAAGAGGGGAAATAGAATTCTGAATGTACCTTACAGTGACATTAAGGGTGAATTGATAATAAGAGAAACACAGTGAGAATTTGTGCATGGACCCAGAGGCTATAGTGAATGGATGCCAACTGTCAGTGGTCATTGGGACAGGTTTGATATGAAATCGTGGAGATGCTCTGTGATACAATTAAATGAATGAGCATATATATAGAGAGAGAGATGGTTCTGAGTGGTCTGGCCTTCTTACAACCCAATAAATCTCCAAAGACGGTGGAAATGTATCTCAGTTTACCGAATGAGGTGATGGAGGAAGTAGCAGGTACACTTGCAAACATTTTCAAATCCCCTCTGGCCACAGGAGAGGTGTCGTCGGACTGACCATGTGGTTCTGTTATTCAAGAAGGAACATGGGATATATCAGGCAGCTACAGGGCAGTCAGGCTAATATCGTGGGTGGGACGTCTGTTGGAAGCAATTTTGGGAGATAGAATTAATCAGCATTTAAAGAGACTGGAGTTCATGAAGAACAGTCAGAATGTTTGTGTTAAGCAGGGGTCAGGTCTGACCAATGGGATTGCACTTTTTAAGGAGGTGACCAGGTGTGTAAAAAGGGGCAATACTTTCCTGTTGCCTGCTTGGAGGTGAGTAAGGCTTTTATCAGGATCCATATTGGAAACTGATAGTGAAAATAAAAACTCAAGATCCAAGGAATTTGGCGCAGAATGATGAGTTGGAGGAAGCAGACAGTGATGGCCCAATTAGAAATCTCTGTCTGTTCTTGTCTCACTGTTGGGGTCTTGCTGATGTGGTTGATAGAAAAGATTTAGGTTTGAATGGTGGAGGGTTAATCATTGGGTTCATGAGTAATATGAAGATTGGTTGGGTGATAAATACTGAGGATGATAGCCTTAGATTAGAGAAGGATGGAGATGGCCTTGTTAGATGGACCGATCAGTGACAACGGGTGAAGTGCCTCAAGACTGGAGGGTGATTAATGATGGGCCATTATTGAAGTAAGGCTACAAGGAACAGCCATTGAACTATGGAGCTGTGAGCCTGATGGCAGTGGTGGGTAAGCTGTTGGAGGGCATTCTGAGAGAAAATTTTCATGCATTTGGAAAAGCAAGAATTGATTAGGGATGGTCAGCATGGCTTTGTGGAAATGGTTTATCCAACTTGATAGAGGTTTTGAGGGTTGACTGAGAAGATAGATGAGAAGGTTTCACATGGGAGACTGGTTAGTAAAAGGTTAGATGACATGACATCCAGGGAGACAGGACAGCAGGGTGCCTCAGTGGTTAGCACTGCTTCCTCACAGCACCAAGGATGCAACTTTGATTCTAGCTCCCAGCCACTGTCTGTGTGGAGCTTACACATTCTCCCTGTATCTGTGGGTTTCCTCTGGGTGTTCCGGTTTCCACCCACAATCCAAATATGAGCTGGTTAGGTGGGGTGGCCATGGGAAATGCAACATTACAGGGATAGAATAGTGAGTGTGAGTGTAGGTGGGATGCTTTTCAGACGGCCGATGTGGACCTGATGGGCTGAATGGCCTGATTTTACACTGTAGGAATTCAATGATTAATCAAGAGACCCAATAATGTTCTGAGGACCAGGGCTCCAATCTTGGACTGCGGTGGATGTGGGTCCTTACAATCTGAAAGGGTTTGTGGATGAATGCAGGGTGAGAGTTGGGCTGGGCTGTGTTCTGAGGTGTTAAGGGTATGAATATTTTGTGGAGGTACTGTCTGAGGGGCATTGTGGGTAAACACAATGGAGTGGTGCTTTCTGAGGTATGAGGGAGCACTATCTGGTGGTACAAGGTGCAGAATGTAGGAAGGTACAGATACACTTCCCTGATCATTCCCTCAGGGTGCGCAAGGCACACTGGTGTCGCAATTTGGGATGGAGGCCACGTCCATTTTAGAAGATTCAGATCTTTTTGAACAAACATTGAAAAATAACATCACCATGTGTCATAAACATGGATTGGAGGAAAACTGTTGTCAATGTAAGGTCACTTGTAGCTTGGAGACTCTCTAGAAAAGCAGGCACCCAAACAGACCAACGCTGTCGATGCAAGACATGGTGCACAGGAAGATCCAACAAGTCATTTGCAGTTGCTGTCTGTCTCCCTACAGCAGTCATCGTGCGAGATCAGGGTTCAGTCCTAGGAGAAGTAATCTCTCCATCGAACCTTTCTCCATGTTTATACAGTAATCGTGGTTGTGTGTGTGTATCTCTGTGTGTGAGAGAGAGAGAGAGACAGAGAGCGAGTGTCTGTCTGTGTGTGTGAGAGAAAGTGCATGTGTGTGTATCTCTGTGTGTCTGTGTGTGTGAGAGAGGGATTATGTGTTTATGTATGTGTCTGTCTGAGTGTGTGTTTGTGTGCGTGTGTGTGAGAGGAGAGGAATGCGTGTGTGTTTGAGGGAGTGAGGGTGTGTGTTTGTGTGCGTGTGTGTGAGAGGAATGTGTGTGTGTGAGAGAGAGGAATGTGTGTGCATATGTTTGAGAGTGTGTGTTTGGGAGAAATGGTGTCTGTGAGACTGTGTGTGTGTATGTGTGTGTGTCTGTGTGTGTGTGTTTGTGTGTGTGTGTG
Source organism: Chiloscyllium punctatum (assembly GCF_047496795.1). NCBI lineage: Eukaryota > Metazoa > Chordata > Chondrichthyes > Orectolobiformes > Hemiscylliidae > Chiloscyllium > Chiloscyllium punctatum. Next base: position 32,835,595 of record NC_092761.1, on the reverse strand, counting down.
TCTGTGTAAGTGTGTGTGTAAACTAGCCAGTCTTATTGTGTGCCCAGCTGTTGTTTCAGGTGAAATGGTCCTCGTGTCTCCAAAGACACAAAGGCTGCAAGAGTGAATTAACTGGGGGAAAGAGAGTGCTGTTCATTCCAGTGGGGATTCATCCAGTAAACCTTTCGCATACACTAACATCCCTCTGGCAATGCAGTGACTAGTCCTGCACACAGTGCTCCAGGTACAAACCAATGTAATGTCACCGTAGTCTTACCAGAGCATGGGACAGCTCATCATTACAGAGCGGGGTCTGGTGGGGATTTAATCAGAGGGTCACCATGGCCCAGCTGAGGGGATAGGTTGGGAAGGAGAGTCCTTCAGGGTAACTCTAGCTAGTGTGGTAAGCTAACTGCCCAGCCAACTGAGCTAACCAACCTCACTCCAGGGGAATGTCCTGTATAACCCAATTATAACTAACTTGCACCTCAATAAGAGCCAGGAGCAAGGCCATTCGGCCCACCCTAACCCAGAATGGAGAGCACGGGAAGCTGATGAAGGAAACAAGCCCCTCCCATGTGGCCTTCTGAAATGGAGCTGGAGGACAGGCAGACCTGGCCTGCTGTTTGCTTCCCCGAGACTGGCCTGCTCCACCTTACAGTGAGAGACTGAGGGGAATCTCGAGGAGATTTCACTTCTCACTGAGAGGCTGCAACTCCAATCGAAATCAGGCTGGTTCCCTCCGAGACTCACGGAAGAGTGCAGCACTCTACAGATCAGGGCCTTGTGGAGTCATAACCTCCAGTGTGGGGGCAAAGAGCTGTGTGAGAAACAAATCCCACTCACTTAAATAATTTCAGTCCGAGACAAGATCTGAATCAGTACTGCCATTTATTTTACACTTGCAAGTGGGTGTGATGTCCAGTGTCTATAAGGCAGAGGACATAACACACCAAATTCAATTCATACACAAGATTTATATGATTTGATGTCTATTATTTTACACTGCTCCCTCCCCTGTTTACATCGTCCACTTCCCTAAGACCGGCCCCCATTACCCCTGTTTATCTCTTGCCTTATCCGGCCTTGTCTGTGACAAAATGCTTATTCCTGGCCTCACAAGGCTGTTTGACCTCATCCTGCTGTAGGTCATTGTTAGGCATATTCTTTCTTCATTATTATCTACCCCCTTCATCTGTGCCTTTCCCGAGGCCTTTCTGATCCCTATGACCCTTTTAATTGGGGTTTGTTCCTGTGTTTTTGTAAAAGTGGGAAGCAGATGTTTATACCTACTGTTTGTACAGGCGTATCTAGCTTAACTTCATCCCCTCACAACATCTTATCTACTTGCCCATAATGTCTACCTTCTGACATACAGTTTTAGCTAATACAAAAACAATTACATATTTCCTCCACATCGTTTCCATTCTTGTTGATTCAGCTCGTGGCTAAAACAATTCCACACTGGTGTGAGTTCATTTTACTTTGCAAGATAGAATTGCAGAATTGCAGAAGTAACATTAATTTACCTATATCCCACAATTTCCCCCTTTTCTTTAATTACCATTTCTTATCTTCTGCATTTTTCTTTTAGGGGCACCTGTTTCATCAAGGCTGTTTCAATCAGTCTTTGGGTGAGCGCTCGTATACAGGGTATGATCATTTTTATTAATTGTTACCCACCAAAAGAGAGCTGACACAAAGCCTGCTGCAATCTGGTTATAAGCCTTGAATTCATCAGGTACCCTTCTAGGGACTCCTACCGAATCGAGATAAATCCTGTCATCGAAAAAAGTGTCTAACAGTAATCTCTTACCCCTTCCCTTTTTCCATACTATCTTTTCCTTCTCAAATGCCAGGGTAAATGGAATTGCCAATTGTACAATTGCACATATCCCTCTCCAATCTGGAGGTAGCGTGGGTCTCAATATGTTGCCTCCACAGTCCCACCACAGATCCGCTCGGGGAACCTTCAGTGCTGAGTAGATCCCTCCCTTCTCCATTTCGGTTACATTCTTAATTTCTGTACATAATTTCAGCTCCCCCAAATCTTTCGACCGACTTGTACCTCGTCTACACACACGATGTGTGATTTCCAACTGCGGCAGAAAATATGGGGGGCAACTTTTGCATCTTTCTTCTTCAAGGGAGGGAACATCAGAGATAGGGAGGTACAATTCCTATCATTCCATGCAGTCTCATCCTGATACAGGGCTATCATACATTTCATGCCCTTCATGTCTCCCTTCCACCCGAGCGGAAATGGAACCACCTGGGCCACTGGCCGACCGGAGGCACATGCATAACAATTGCTTTTGTTCAGACTTTTCACAGTATACTTTACCCATTCAACCCAAGAATTTGCATCCCCGTACCCAGTTTCTATTTCAATGGTCTGTTTCAAGTCCTTTACCTCTATAAATTTTACTACTTTAGGATCAGCGGGAGGGGTGAAAGATTATGTCTTATTACCCTGTAGTTCTACCCGTTTTCCCCGTCCTACACTAATTCAAAAACAATAGCCCAAGAAATCCTTCCCATTTGCTTTCATTTCTATCCCAAACATTTCATTTCATTGTATCTCATAGGTGCCCCCCTCCCCCAGGATTGTTTCGTGCCAGGTGATTTTCCTTATCGTTAGGTATATTCAGTTACACTTTTTATCAGGACAATCACGAGCTGGTCGAAAGGGGGCCTGGTGTAATGTGACGAGACCATTATACTAAGTACCATCCCCGAGGCCATTCCCATAGGACTTAAGATGTATCTCAGAGCTGCGGTACTGACTCTGATTATCTCCATCCCCACAATTTACTAAACTGCATACATCAGCGTCTATTACTTGTGGATTATCAGATTCAGGAACCGTTAATAATACATATGAAAATGATATTTGACAAAATCCCAATACTAAAAGGGCTAGCATCATATCTCTAGCAGCATTCCCAGTATTCTAAACATCATGCTGAATGTACAATCTTACAGAAATAATCCCGCGCTCACATCGCCACTGTATAATTAGTTACTCAAAGTCTCTTTAGTCTGAGTTTCAGCGAATCTTGCGTTGGTTCGGCTGTCCAGACTTCTTCCTCAACTGGAGATTCCACTGGCCCTTTGATCCGAGTGTAGTGAGTCCAGCCTTTCTCCACCATCCTTATCGCTGTTTCAGGGGTCAAAAGAGCCTGGTACGGCCCTTCCCAGTCCGGCTGCAATTTAGTCTCTGTCCATGATTTTACTAAGATTCAATCGCCCGGCTGGATGGGATGAACGGTGAATTCAAGGGGTGGAGTCTGTGCCAATAAACCCTGTTTCCTGAGGAAAAACAAAGAGGAGGACAAGCCCAGTATATACTTCTTTAAAAACAAATCTTTAGTTTCGGGAATTGGCAATTCTCCATTCGTTCCCAAGTAAGGTAATCCTAAGATTACCTGAACTTAAGGACCTGAACTTAAGGGAATTTCTATTTGCCAGGATTTGGTGTTGGAGAGACTGTTAGGTCTGAAGGTTGATAAGTCTCCAGGACCTGATGGCCTGCATCCCAGGGTACTGAAGGAGGTGGCTCGGGAAATCGTGGATGCGCTGGTGATTATTTTCCAGAGTTCAATAGAATCGGGGTTGGTTCCTGAGGATTGGAGGGCGGCTAATGTTGTGCCACTTTTTAAGAAGGGTGGGCGGGAGAAAGCAGGAAATTATAGACCAGTTAGTCTGACCTCCGTGGTGGGAAAGATGCTGGAGTCTATTATAAAGGATGAAATTACGGCACATCTGGATAATAGTAACAGGATAGGACAGAGTCAGCATGGATTTATGAAGAGGAAATCATGCTTGACTAATCTTCTTGAATTTTTTGAGGATGTAACTCGGAAGATGGACGAGGGAGATCCAGTGGATGTAGTGTACCTGGACTTTCAGAAAGCTTTTGATAAAGTCCCACACAAGAGGTTAGTGAGTAAAATTAGGGCGCACGGGATTGGGGGCAAAGTACTAGATTGGATAGAGAATTGGTTGGCTAATAGGAAACAAAGGGTAGTGATTAACGGCTCCATTTCGAAATGGCAGGCAGTGACCAGTGGGGTACCGCAGGGATCCGTGCTGGGACCGCAGCTTTTTACAATATATGTAAATGATATAGAAGATGGTATCAGCAATAACATTAGCAAATTTGCTGATGACACAAAGCTAGGTGGTAGGGTGAAATGTGATGAGGATGTTAGGGGATTACAGGGTGACCTGGACAAGTTAGGTGAGTGGGCAGATGCATGGCAGATGCAGTTTAATGTGGATAAATGTCTGGTTATCCACTTTGGTGGCAAGAACAGGAAGGCAGATTACTACCTCAATGGTATCAAATTAGGTAAAGGGGCTGTTCAGAGAGATCTGGGTGTTCTTGTCCACCAGTCAATGAAGGCAAGCATGCAGGTACAGCAGGTCGTGAAGAAGGCTAATAGCATGCTGGCCTTCATAACAAGAGGGATTGAGTATAGAAGCAAAGAGGTGCTTCTGCAGCTGTACAGGGCCCTGGTGAGACCACACCTGGAGTACTGTGTACAGTTCTGGTCTCCAAATTTGAGGAAAGACATTCTGGCTATTGAGGGAGTGCAGCGTAGGTTCACGAGGTCAATTCCTGGAATGGCAGGATTGCCTTACACGGAAAGACTGAAGCGACTGGGCTTGTATACCCTTGAGTTTAGAAGACTGAGAGGGGATCTGATTGAAACGTATAGGCTTATGAAAGGATTGGACACTCTGGCAGGAGGGAACATATTTCCGTTGATGGGGGAGTGCCGAACCAGAGGACACAACTTAAAAATACGGGGTAGACCATTTAGGACAGAGATGAGGAGAAACTACTTCACCCAGAGAGTGGTGGCTGTGTGGAATGCTCTGCCCCAGAGGGCAGTGGAGGCCCAGTCTCTGGATTCTTTTAAGAAAGAATTGGATAGAGCTCTTAAAGATAGTGGAGTCAAGGGGTACGGAGATAAGGCTGGAACAGGATACTAATTAGGAATGATCAGCCATGATCATATTGAATGGCGGTGCAGGCTCGAAGGGCAGAATGGCCTACTCCTGCATCTATTGTCTATTGTCTATTGTCTATTGTCTATTGTCTATTGTCTAAGATGTCATAGGGGGATAGTCCCAGGTCTTTCCTTGGGGCTGTTCGTACTCGCAAGAGAGCTATAGGTAAACATTTGGTCCAAGGGAGTCTGGTTCCTATTATCAATTTAGAGAACTGTCATTTGAGTGTTTGGTTCATTCTCTCAACCCTTCCGATGATGGCGGGTGCCATGGAGTATGGAACTCCCAGGAAATTCCCAACCCTTTCATTACCCCCTGTAACACTTTAGAAGTAAAGTGGGCTCCTTGATCGGACTCAATATGGTTCACGAGCCCATATCGGTGAATTATGTGCTCCAATATTGTTTGAGACACTCTATTCGCAGTGGCGGTAGCTAGGGGGTATGCCTCAACCCAACCAGACAAATGATCTACTATGACCAACATATATTTTAGTCTCCCTACCCTGGGGAGTTCAGTATAATCTACTTGTATACTCTGGAAAGGTCTCAATTCTGGGTCTCTTCCTCCCGGGGTCTGTTTTCTCAAGACTTTCTTATTTACCTTTCTGCATATTATATATCCCTCACATATTTGTTTAGCAATTGTATATATTCCTTTACATCCATATTCCCTAAGAACCAAATCACACATTGCTTGTACTCCACAATGGCTGCCTTGGTGTAGGACAGCCATAATGTCTCGCATCATCATTTTGTTCAAATTCTCCTTCCATCAGGTAACATCCAATGCCCGTCTGCTGTTTTTACAGCCCCTAAATCTCTCCATTCATTTTCTTCGCTTTCAGTAAATATAGGAGCTTCCCTCGGACTTGGGACAGTAGGTATGAGGGAATGAATCACCACTTCTTGTGGGTTCAGGGCTGCTTCCCTCGCCACTTCATCGGCTAAACTATTTCCCCTAACCTCTGGTTTATTTCCTTTCTGATAACCATTTACATGCACTACTGCTATTTCTCGGGGAAGTAATAGGGACTCCAAGACTCGTTTAATCAATTCTTCATGTACTAATTCTTTCCCTCGGCTATTGATCAGCTGTCGTTCCTGCCATATCTTACTGAAAGTGTGCACAACACCAAATGCATATTTAGAGTCAGTGTATACTGTTCCCTCTTTATTCTCTAATGCCCTAAGGGCTCTTACCAATGCGTAGAGTTCACAAGTCTGATCTGACCACCCATTTGGCCTATATCAGGGATATACAGCAGTTCCCCTGTGACCCTATCCTTCGGATCTTCTATCATCATAGGTTCAAATACTGGAACAGTAAATCCTTCCCCTTTTACCCCCGAAACAGTAATTGACCGTGTTGACATTCCTACTTTCTTTGGTTTAAAATTCAGTGATGACCGTGCTGCCCCCGTATCTACTAGGAAGACTACCTCTTCCCTACAGGCTCCCACCTTCAGGTTTATCAAGTGTTCCTGGTGGGTCCCCGGGGGCAGGAACCCCTGATACCCCTATACTTCATCAAAATTCATAAGCGGAATTGCCCTCTCTTCCCTTTTCAGAGCAGGACACTCCCGCTTAAAATGCCCTATCTTTCCGCAATAATAGCATCCTGCCTGTGGAGACCTCCATCTCTGCCCCTGTCGCTCGAACCCTCTATCAAACGCTCCCCCTTGTCCTCTCTGCCCTACATGCTGCCACCCACCGCTCTGGTTGCTCACTATTGGTTCCATTCTTTTCTTAACTACCTCATCAACCGTAGCTACCATCATTTTCACCTTCTGTTTTTGTCTCTTATCCTCTCTCTTTACAAACACTTTCTGTGCCTCTCTTAACAATTCATCTAATGGCTTTTCACTCCACCCTTCTATCTTCTGTATCTTTCTCTGTATGTCTGGCCATGCCTTTGTCACAAAATGTACTTTCAAAAGACCCTGTGCCACTAGGTCCTCAGGGTTCATTCCAGAATATTTCCACATTGAGTCTCTTAATCTCTGCAAAAAAAAAAGCTGAAGGAGTCTCATCTTTCTCCTGTCTAACTTCAAAGAATTAGGTCAAATTCTGTGACTTCGGAACTGCCTCTCTTATTCCTTTTAGAATCAGGTATTTCAATTCCCTCATTCCTTCTTCTCTATGCTCCGGATTTTGATTTTCCCACTGGGGGTCTCTGAGGGGAAACTTCACCTCTCCCTGTCCAGCATCCCCATCTCCAATCGGGTTTTCCCTGTCCCATATTTTAATGGCTGCTCCCCATATAAATCCCCTTTCTTCCCCAGTAAATAGTATATTCAAAATGGACATTAACTCAGCCCAGGTATACAGACTGGGCCCCAAAAATTGATCAATTTGTTCAGACAACCCTACCGGATCCTCAACCAGGACCTTCATTTCTTTTTTTTTAAATGTTCTGACCTCCCCACTGCTGAGGGGGACACTTACAAACCCCATCTCTTTGTCCCCTATTGGTACCTCCCGAAGGGGATAAGTCATTACGTTCTTCCCCTTTTTTCTTTTTTTAAAGAAATATTGCAATATTTCTAGCTCCCCATAACTTCAAACACCAATTCATCAATTCATGCTTGACTAACTTTAAAGCCTGTTCCAAACTTGTAAATATATTTATATATTTACATTAATTTATTCAGTTTTTAATATTCAAAATGTATACAGTTCTCAATTTTGAAATCCACTGTAATCACCCAGTTTTAGTCCCTTAATTTAAATCCAAAATTAGTTTTCTTAAGTACTCCTGACCAATCATTGCTCAATTACAATACTATAGGTCGTGAAATGATCAGAGCTGCCTTAAAAGAATTTGTCTATTCAAGTTAAAAAAAACTTCTAATGCATGAATAATGGCCGAATCCAAGGTCACAGATATGAGCCATAGAATTTTGTTTTTACTACAATCTAATGTTGAACTGAAACTTCAACTGTCCTCCATAAATCGCTTTTATGTAAGGATAAAAGAGATTAGTTAGAAAACTGATAGTAAGGCAGTCATGACCTGTAAGAAGAACCAGGAATTATCATTCTTTGTTTTTCATAATCTCTATAGAATCCTTAACCTTTAAAGAAATCATATTAAGTTTCCATAATAAAAATCAGATTCAAAACAGTCCTGGAACTCAAGCTCCAGGGACTAAAGCGCAAACATTCAATCACCAACATACAAATGTGCATTCAAACCAAATCACAAAGGGTTAAACTTTCCACCAGCTGTACAGCTCTTTTCATTCTCTCTCTCTCTCTCTCACTCATTGACAAATACATTCAGATATTTAAAAACTCAGTCTTTGTCCGACCTGTATTTTGGCCAGAAGAGGTGGGACGAAGAATGGATTCCTTAGTCCATACAAAGCAACAATATTTAATCATCGTTTTCCCTTGTACAAGTATTATTTTGCCAATTCCCAAAGGACTTTCTGGAGGTATGTTGTAAGGGACCCCGCCTCCATTTCAATTGCTTTTTCCTTCTTTTGTTTTCCCGGAGGCTTTTTCCTTACCCACGGCACAACCCATATTGAGTTCCTTCGTTAGTCCCTTATTAACTACTAAAACTCAATCCCGGCCAACAAGGCAATACTTAAAAGTCAATGTTCTTACCTTGGTCTGTGCACAGAGTTGCCGGGCCCCTTTGTGCCGTATTTTCTATTGAGCTCCTATCACTGTCTGATTCAGATGTCTCTCTTGTGGGATTCATACAAGTCGCCCAAGGGAGCGGACCAAAGCAGGACACGAAACCGCTCCTCAATGGGGAACGGGACGCTTCTTCCCAGTGTCCAAGGCCAGCCACTCCCCCCGGCGATGGAAGAATATCCCGGACAGGCCCCCAATTCTGGGAAATAGAACCCAATCACTTCAATAATTTCAGTCCGAGACAAAATCTGAATTAGTAGTGTTATTTATTTTACACTTGCAAGTGGGTGTGATGTCCAGTGTCTATAAGGCAGAGTACATACACACCAAATTCAATTCATGCACAATATTTATATGATTTGATTTCTTTTGTTTTACATTGCTCCTCCCCTGTTTACATCTTCTACTTCCCTAAGACCGGCCCCCATTACTCCTGTTTATCTCTTGCCTTATCCGGCCTCGTCTGTGACAAAATGCTTATTTCTGGCCTCACAAGGCTGTTTGACCTCATCCTGCTGTAGGTCATTGTTAGGCATATTCTTTCTTCATCATTATCTACCCCCTCCATCTGTGCCTTTCCCGAGGCCGTTCGGATCCCTATGACCCTTTTAATTGGGGTTTGTTCCTCTGTTTCTGTAAAAGTGGGAAACAGATGTTTATCCCTACTGTTTGTACAGGCGTATCTAGCTTAACTTCATCCCCTCACAACATCTTATCTACTTGCCCATAATATCTACCATTGTTTTGCAGTCACATTTCATTCTGGCATACAATTTTAGCTAATACAAAAACAATTGTATATTTCCTCCACATCGTTTCCATTCTTGTTGACTCAGCTCGTGGCTAAAACAATTACACACTGGCGTGAGTTCATTTTACTTTGTAAAATGGAATTGCAAAATTGCAGTTGTAATATTAATTTACCTTTATCCCACACCCTGCTGTGAGTTTTCCCCACAGCTGTGAATGTCACTGTTTTTCTGAGAGAGAATTCCATGTTCAGGGCTTGAAATCAAACAGCACAGGCTTTCAGCTGGGAGGGTCACTGCTGGGTCAGAGAGCAGTGCAGGGTCAGTGCTGGGTCACTCGGCTGTGCAGGGTCACTGCGGGGTCAGACAGTGATGTAGGGTCACTGCGGGGTCACACGGCTGTGCAGGGTCACTGCTGGGTCACACGGCTGTGCAGGGTCAGTGCTGGGTCACATGGCAGTGCAGGGTCAGTGCTGGGTCACATGGCTGTGCAGGGTCACTGCGGGGTCAGAGAGCGGTGCAGGGTTACTGCTGGGCCACTCGGCTTGCGGTATACATACAGAACAAGCTGCCAGTGGAAGTGGTTGAGCTGTTTACATTAAGAGTTAAAAGGTATTTGGATAAATACATGGATAGGAATGGATTAAGAGGATATAGGCCAAGTGCAGTGAGATGCTGTTAGCATGGATGAACATTTGGTCAGCATGGACCAGTTTGGCCAAAGGGCCAGTCTTTGCGCTGTAGGAATCTATGGCTATGACTCTATTTGTTCATTGGTGTAGGATGTGGGCATCAGTGGCTGGTCAGAATTTATTGTCCATCCCTAGTTGCCCTTGAGAAGATGGTGGTGAGCTGCCTTCTTGAACCACTGCAGCCCACCTCCTGTGGGCTGACCCAAAATGCCATTAGGGAGGGAATTCCAGGATTTTGACCCAACAACAGTGAAGGAATGGCGATATATTTCTCCGTCAGAATGGGGAGTGATTTAGAGTGGAACCTGAAGCTTTTAGAGTTCCCATATATATGATGCCCTTGTCCTTCTAGATGGAACTGGTCGTGGGTTTGGAAGGTTTCTGTCTGAGGATCTTTGGTGAATTTCTGCAGTGCATCTTGTAGATGTTGCACAACTACTGTTGCAGCTACTGAGCATCGGTGGGGGAGGGAGAGGATGCTTGTGGATGCAATGCCAATCCTATGGTCTGAATTGTCCTGGATGGTGTCAAGTTTCTTGACAATTGTTGGGGCTGCACCCATCCAGGCAAGTAGAGAATATTCCATTACACTCCTGATTTGTGTCTTGTAGGTAGTGGACAGGCTTTGGGAAAGTCAGGAGATCAGTTACTCACCATGGCATTCCGAGAATGTTGTGTACTACTGATCCAGATCTCCAGGAATCCCTCTAAGTGAAGGTAATACTGATCATGGAATTGTACTGAATGGGGATGACGAAGCTCAGGCTGGGACCCTCGGATTGCTGTGGCCTCATGTTGCTGGGAGCATGTGTCATTGTCGAATTGGACTGAGTGGGGGTTACTGCTGGAATGATATTTTCTGGCCCAGAGTTCTTGCTTTTCACAGCTCACTGTAAATGCAGTATCGTAGTAAGTGTTCAGCACGAACAGCAGAATACTCATTAATTCAATTGCAAGTTTTACTGGGAATATCTTGCATTGTCCAACTGTATTGTGTGTGTGTCAACATGTTAATTCTATTTTCCACCAAACTCAGGATTGGATAACTTGCATTGAGAGAAGGACTGAATATCTGTTCCTCAATTAGCTGCAACTGTTTACACAGTTGTATTTTAATGGTGCAAAAAAATGTTAATCTCTTAAACAAAAATATTATGAACACATATTGACAATAAGAAGCTCTCGAAAAACTGGAGTCAATGAGATGATGACTCTTTTCTCTCATCCTGAGATATAACCCCCTCGCTGACTGTCCTCACCCAACAGGCTGGGGGTAAATGAGTCTGTGTGGGTTGACTGGTCTGCAATTGCGCCCCTCTGTGCACAGTAAGATCCCAGAATCCCTGATATCTCACTGCCCAGGAGGAGGATATTCAGCCCATCGTGTCTATCCCTCCTTCCATTAACTGCCCTGTGGCCTGCCCCTGAATGGCCCCCTTGTTGATTCTCCCTTCTGGCAGAGACCACTCATCCCTGATAGTCCATCATGCCCCACAGAGTGAGCGTGTGGAGACTCTCACTGGCCTTTTGATTGACCACGGATGGGCACAGCATGATCCCACTCTCCAGCTGTTCCCTGTCACACCCTCCCACCCACCAATCTCACTGAGAAAGGGGCTTTGCCTGACACCCCCTGCTCCCCAGTTTGCCCCAAGTATTCCCCTAATTATTTGCCGACCACACACTTTGTCCCCACCCCAGGATGTTGTGCCTGTCCCCAATTTGTCAGACCCCCCCGTCACCCACTATGCCCAGCCCCAGTCTAATTGCCCCCTCTCGGTGTAGCTTTGTTCCCCTCTACAAACTGCCCACTCAAAGACTTCCCCCCCACCCAACAAATGTGCACCTCCTCCAGATTTTACATTCCTGTAGTTCCTGCCCCCTGTCTATTCCCCCGCCCCCAATATTGCTCATATATTTTGCCTCCCTCTCCCCCGAATAATGCTCCTACCGGTCTCACACACCCCTCCCCCTCCTAGTCCCCCTGTGCAGCATTTCTCAAACTGGCCCTCCCCCATCGTTCCTTCATGAACACCCCCCTCCCCCAGCCACCTATGCATGGTGGGTGGTGGTGGTGGGGAACACAGTGAGCACGTGCAGACACTCACTGACCTGTGGAGGGACTGCCTCACTGCACAGCAAGATCCCAGGCCTCCTCTCCACCCCCACCTCTGAGACAGAGACTTTATGTAAACCCCCTCAATCATTGTCACTGACCCCTCCAGAATATTGTGCCCTTTCTCCTCCCCTCAATTATGTTACTGCCCACAAACCCCCCTCCCCCCTTCCCAATGTTCAGTCTCTTCCCCAACACCTCCCTGGGATCTCTAGCCCATTCCCCCCTCACCAAAATATTGGGCCCTTCCCCAATTTTCTGTTCCCACTACAATTACTGCCCCATTTCCCTGTAATACCCCGACCCCGGCTAATTTGTGACCCCACCCACAATTTCCCACTCCCCTGCAATTATCTAGCCCCACCCACTTTCCCCTCCTTCCCCAATCTAATTGCCCCCTCCCTCTGTGCACCTTCATTTACCCCCCCAAACCAAACTTCCCCCTCTATCCATACTTCCCCCATCTCTGTATAAAAGCCTCCGCTGTGTCTCCATTGTGTACAATTCCCCCACCCCTCACTGTGTCCCCGGCCCTGGGCTGGAGGGGGTGGGGGCACAGGGAGTGTGTGCAGAGACTGACCGGCCATTCGACTGCATGTGTCTTCATGCACAGCAAGATCCTAGACCCCAGGCTTCCCCCCCCCCACCCCACCCCTCACTGAGACAGGGGCTTTATCTCCCCCCACCCACCCCCACAGTTTGGACAACAACAGGAGATCCAGGGAACAGCAAGATCCCACTGTGTTAATGACATGTGCAGTACCACATGGTAGTGAGTCCAAATCTCCCTCAGGGACAGGAGGACAGGGAGGGAGGGGTGGTGGCATAGAGACAGGTAGAGAGAGAGAGAGACAGATATACCGAGGTGGGGAGAGAACACAAACAAGATTAGGGACAGAGAAACGGGAACAGACACAGAGAGAGAGAAAATCCCAGGGTTGGCGGTGTGAGGGAGGGAGACAGGGAGATGGAGGTTGATTAAATCAGAGCCAAGATCTTTTGAATAATAAAACAAGAAAAACAAACAAAATCCCATTACTGAGTGACTTCCCAAAGCTCCCCATTTTATCAGCACTTCCCTCTGGTTTTAAACCCAGAGAATGGGAACAGATTTCACTGGGACCCAGGGGGTAAATGCTTTCTGACTGACCCCCACCCCCCCCCCCCCCCACACCATCCCAACCCCAAGGGTTTTCATTCTGAGACTCGATGCAGTGACTCGATGGAAGGGAGTCAGTCTCAGAGCATGGATCTTGTCCCTCCCTCCGTGTTTAACCTGCCCCCTCCAGCTGCTTCTCTCCCTCTCTCCCTCCTTCCCTCACACTCTCTCTCTTTCTCCTTCACTCCTTCCATCTGTCTCCCTCTCTCATTCTCTCTCTTCTCCCCCACCTCTCTCTCCCGGTCCCTATCCCCCTCTCCATCTCTGCTCAGCTTCCTCCTGTTCTCGAGAATGGATTGGTCTCTCTCTCTCTCCATTCCCCCTACGTTCTGATTGAAAGCCCTCCCCTCCCTCCCATTTAAAGTGTGTTTCCATCTCCCCGCCCTGTCCAGTAGACATTAGCCCTGTCACTATCACATTATGGAGGGAGAGTGAGGAGAGGTGGGGGGGGGGTGGTCTGGGCTGGGGAAAGGAGGTATGATACACCCCACCCACTATCAGACCATCAGCAAAAGGAGGCCGGGCCCTGTAGACAGGCCCCTGTGATGTGCAAGGGGCAATCCGCAGGCTGAGGGGTGCACAGCAAGATCCCACAGGAGCCGGGTGTGGCATACCTGGGGTATTTTCTCTTCTTTAACCCCTGCGAGAACAACTCCCATGTCCCCAGCAAACAAGCCCTCCACAAGCATAATGCTCCCCGCTGTAATTTTCGCACAGCAGGATCTCAATAATGCTCGCACTTACCAAATTCAGTTTCTGATTGTGGTTCTCTCTATCTGTCTCTCCCTGCCTGGAATCCCACATCCTGTCCTCCACATCCCTCCCAATTAAAATGACGACAAGTCATAGAGTGGGCCATTGATGCACAGTGCAATCCCACAGGGTAGTCCACTTCGTGCTCCACAATGTGCTCAAGTCCCACTTTACATACAACAGGAGACTGTGGATTTCTTTGCGAATCTTGTTTAAAGAATCACCTCCTCCATCCCAGGATTTAATTTTTGGATGGCACCTTCTAGAAGGAAGTGTTTGGAGCTGGGCGGTGATGGGAAAATTGGAGAGTCCCGTTCTCTCCCCCCTCCCCAGATCCTGTCTCCCTTTCCCAGCCCAGCTACAAATACACATCTTATCCCTCTATCACTCCCTCCTTCCCACACACTCTCTCTCTGTCTGCATCTTGTGTTTTTTTTAACCACTTTGTTTCAAAAACAATCACCATGTGCTGCAAAATATTTCCTTCTCCCCCACTTCAAATAACCTCGAGTCACATTGTTGTGTGTGGGACGGTTTTATTTATTTCAAAAATCAATTAAAGAAAGACAGAGAGAGAGTCCCTCCCAGATACTTAGGGAATTGGCCAACTTGTGTCTTATCTGTGTGATTATCACATTTGGTGACTCTTGTTGCAATGCAGGCCACTCTGCAGGTAGTTTGAGACACAGCAAAATCCCACAATTAGTATTACTCTGATATTAGAACAATTCTTTAGATAGAGTTTCTCATTTAAGATTTCAATTCCCTCCTTGGGGAGTCCTGTCTGTCAGACTCTCACTGGGGATTGATGTGTTTGTATCAAATCCCAGGCCCTGGTTACTTTAGCCCCAGGCTTCAAATTTGTTTTAAAAATGACAGGGCCATAATCCGACAGGGCCAGTTAACCAGAGGCCCCTAAAACCCAGGGTCCCCCAGAGGAGATTAAACCTTGGGGTAAATAAACACACAACTCACGTGGGCCCCAACTGGGTGCAGCCTGTCGACCAGGCCTCAAATGCGTGTACTCTGTGGAGAAAGCTGTTGTTCAAAGGTCTCCTGATCCTAAAGTTTCTCTCTTTGAATCTTCAAGTGGACAACAAGATTCCATGGGAGGAAAGAAACAACATTAGTTGAAAGGCAAAGGAGGAAAATTATTACAGAGAGATAGCACAGCAAGATCCCAGGTTTCCCCCTCTCTGTGACACAGACAATTTCCCAGCGACATCCAAATACAAACATATCGGGTGATGAGCTGAGTTTTCATTCCAAAGCTTTGGAGAAACTTTGAGATACCAGGTTACCTGATTAAAACACTCACTGCTTGCAATGACGGCATTGGGGCAGCTGGTGCACAGCAAGATCCCACATGCAACAATGCAGCAGCAGCTAATTACTCTGACCATTTCCCCCCTCTGTGATGCTGCTTCAGTTTAATTATTTCCTGTCACCCCAGAATCAAACATTACAGCGACCTCACAATCTCAAAATGCCTCTCCCTCTCTCTCCCCTTCTGTTTCCACAGCTCTCTCAATTTTTCAAATCTTTTTCTCACTGTCTTTCTCTCACTGTCGTATTTTCTCATCCGACCCTCTCTGTAACCAATATTACTCTGACATTATGACAAGTCTTTAGGGAGAGTCACATCATTTGGGTTTTAATTGCCCTTCAGGGAGTCCTGCCTCTCAGATCCTGGGGATTGACATACTTTTACCCCAGGCTTCAAACCGGTTTTAAAAATGATAGGGCCGCAATCCGACAGGAACCAGTTAACCAGAGGCCCCTAAAACCCAGTTTCCCCCCCAGAGGAGATAACACCTCAGGGTAAATGAACACACAATTCATGTCAGCTTCCACGGGATGCAGCCTGTCGACTAGGCCTCAGGACTGTGTCCCCCTCTGAAGGTTGTTCTTTCCTGGTCTCGATCATTTTGGATCTTCGCATGGCAGCTTTCCAAACAAACGTTCTTCAGGATGAAAGAGGGAAAAGATTACTTGAAAGGGAGAGCGAGAGCATTTTGAAGGCACGTTACACAGCAAGATCCCAGGTTTAAAAGCACCTCCGCCAATCCCCGATGTATTCATGTATCTAACACAGTCAGCAGTTAGGATGGAACATGGTGTGGGAGCAGATCTTCCCAGGGATTGGAGTAGGATAGTGAGGGAAAGGTATCAGATTCTTACACTCTGCAGTGACCTGGGATCAATTGCCATTTACTGAAAACAGTTCCCAACATGTATGTACCTGCAGCTCCCTCCAGTCTGAAAGTCTCATTAACCTCTATCCTGTTTTCTGTCTCTGAGCCAATGGTGTATTCGTTCTCAGGATAGGGACAACATGGGGCTAGATACAGAGTAAATCTCCCTCCATACTGTCTGCATCGAATACTCCCAGCACATGTGCAGTATGGGGTCAGATACAGAGTATAGATCCCTCTGTACTGTTCCTATCAAACACACACAGGATAGGGACAGCACGGGGTGAGGTACAAAGTTAGGCAGCATTGTAGACAATGCAGATGGTACCTTAATATTACAAAGGGATATTGAGAGACTGGGTGAATTGGCAAAGCTGTGTTAGATGGAGTTCAGTGTCAGCAAGTGTGTGGGTATCAGGTTGGAGTACAGAGAGGGAGCACAAAGGAGGTTTACAAGAATGATCCTGGAGCTCAGGGCTGACATTCTGAGGGGACACTCGACAAATGAGAGGGTTTTCCTCCAGAATTGAGAAAGTTAAGGGGTGATCTGATCAAAGCCTTCAAGGTATAAACAGAATGAGACAGGATCGATCAAGATCAACGATTCCCACAGGTTGGAGATTCTAGACCGAGAGGGAGCAGAGTCTGAGAATGAGAGCCCAGAGTGTTCAGGAGAGATGGTAGGAAGCACTTTGACACCCAAAGGGTGGGAGAGGTTTGGGACTCTCTTCCACAAACAGCAGTGGATGCTGAATCCATCGTTCAGGTTAAATCAGAGAGAGATACATTTTTGTTCAGTGAAGATATTGAGGGATATGGGCCAAAGGAAGGAATGTGGAGTTAGGCCACAGATCAGCCATGACCCCATTGAATGATGGAACAGGCTCGAGGGGCTGAATGGCCTCCTCCTGTTGCTATGTTACAAATAAAGACCACCTGACACTGTCACCATCAAACACTCTCAATGCAGGGATATGAAAGATAAATAGTAAAGCTTCCTCTACATTGTCCCGGTCAACCACTCCCACGACAAGTACAGGTTGGGGTTAGATACACAGTAAAGCTGCCTTTACTGCATCCCCATCAACCCCTCCCAGGGCAGGGTCAGCACAGAGTTAGATACAGAGTTACGCTCCCACTACACTGCCCTCCCAGGATTGCTTAATGGAGCTTTAATATTTGAAAATACTCATGTTATTCTGTCATTCCTTATCCCTCAGTAAGTGTGTGTGTGCATGTGCGTGCGTGTGTGTGCGCGTGCATATGTGAGAGAGTGAGAGAGAGACAGAGACAGAGACCAGGCCCCTGCATTACTGGGTCAGGTACTCCTGTACACCAGTACTTAAGAATCATAGAATCTCGGAAACAGACCCTTCAGTCCAACTCATCCACGCCGACCAGATATCACAACCCAATCTCGTCCCACCTGCTCGCACCCAGTCCATATCCCTCCAAGCCTTTCCTATTCATTTACCCATCCAGATGCCTTTTGAATGTTGTAATTATACCAATCTCCACCACTTCCTCTGGCAGTTCATTCCATTTATGTACCACCCTCTGTGTGAAAAAGTTGCCCGTTTGGTCTCTTTTATAATCTTTCCCCTCTCACCCTAAACCTGTGCACTCTAGTTCTGAACACCCCCACCCCAGGGAAAAGACCTTGAATATTTACCCGACCCCTGCCGCTCATGATTTTATAAACCTCTATAAAGTCATCACCTCAACCTCCGACGCTCCAGGGCAAACAGCCCCAGCCTATTCAACCTCTCCCTATAGCTCAAATCCTCCAACCTTGGCAACTTCCTTATAAATCTTTTCTGAACCCTTTCAAGTTTCACAACATGTTTCTGAGACCAGAATTGCATGCAATATTCCAACAGTGGCCTGGCCAATGTCCTGTACAGCTGCAACATGACCTCCCAACTCCAGTACTCAATTTCTGACCAATAAAGGAAAGCATACCAACCACCTTCTTCACTATCCTATCTACGTGCGACTCTACTTTCAAAGAGCTGTGAACCTGCACTCCAAGGTCTCGTTGATCAGCAACACTCCCTAGGATCTTACCATTAAGTGTATAAGTCCTACTAAGATTTGCTTTCCCAAAACACAGCACCTCACATTCATCTCAATTAAACTCCATCTGCCACGTCTCGACCCATTAGCCCATATGATCCTATTGTAATCTAAGGTAACCTTCTTCACTGTCCAGTACATCTCTAATTTTGGTGTCATCTGCAAACTTACTAACTATACCTCTTATGCTTATGATGAAAAGTAGTGGAATCAACACAGATCCTTGTGGCACTCCACTGGTCACAGGCCTCCAGTCTGAAAACCAACCCTCCACCTCCACCCTCTGTCTTCTACCTTTGAGCCAGTTCTATATCCCATGGCTAGTTCTCCCTGTATGCCATGAGATTGCTAACCAGTCTCCCATGGGGTACCTTGTCGAACGCCTTACTGAAGTCGATATAGATCACATCCACCACTCTACCCTCATCCATCCTTTTTATTACTCCTTCAAAAAAACTCAATCAAGTTGTGAGACATGATTTCCTACACACAAAGCCATGCTGACTATCTCTAATCAGTCCTTGCCTTTTGGAATACATGTACATCCTGTTTCACACAAAGGCCGCCTTGCTGATTTTTGAGGGGCCCTATTCTGTCCAAAGTTACCATTTTGTCCTTAATGTATTTGTAAAAACCCTTTGAATTCTCCTTCACCCTATTTGCCAAAGCTATCTCATGTCCCCTTTTTGTCCTCTGATTTCTCTCTTGTCTATGCTGATACAGACTTTGAAACCATCTAAGGATTGACTCAGTCTCTCCTGTCTATACCTGACCTGTGCTTCCTTCTTTGTCTAAATCAAAACCTCAAATTCTCTCATCACCCAGTATTCCCTACACCTACCAGCCTTTCCTTTCACCCTTACAACCAGTCTGTGGACTTTCGTAGTCTCATTTTTGAAGGCTTCCAATTTTCCAGTCGCCCCTTTACCTGTGAACATTTGCCCCCAATCAACTTTTGAAAGAGCCTGCCAACACTCACACCAACACACACACACACACACACACAACCCCAATCAGCATTTGAAAGTTCTTGCCTATACCGTCAAAATTAGCCTTCCTCCAATTTCGAAATTCAACTTTTCGATCTAGTTTATCCTTTTCCATCACTATTTTAAAACTTCTGGGTCGCGAGTCCCAAACTGCTCCCCCACTGACACCTCAGTCATCGCGCTGCTCTATTTTGCAGTAGTAGGTCAAGTTTTGCACCTTCTCTCGTACATACATCCACAGACTGAATCAGAAAATGTTCTTGTGCACAAATAACAAATTCCTCTCCATCTGAACCCTTCAGACTTTGGCTGTCCCAGTCCCAGTTAGGAATGTTAAAATCCCCTACCATAACCACACTATTATTCTTACAGAGAGCTGAAATCTCATTACAATCTTATTTCTTAATGTCCTGCTGACTATTAGGGGGTCTATATTACAATCCCAATAAAGTGGTCATCCCTTTCTTATTTCTTAATTCCACCCAAGTAACCTCCCTGGATATATTTCCAGGAATATCCTCCCGAAGTACAGCTGTTACACCATCCTTTATCAAAAACATCACTCCTACGCCTCTCTTGCCTCCTTTTCTATCCTTTCTGTACCATTTGTATCCTGGAACATTAAGTTGCCAGTCCTGTCCATCCCTGAGCCATGTTTCTGGTTCAATACTAAGGTATTCTCACTGGCACTCTCAGTGTGCTCCACTATTAGTACTGGCCCACCGTCAATTCTGATCCCAATGCAATGAGGCACAATCTCAGTATTGATCCTCTGACAAAAAAGGCACTGACTCAGAATTGACCCTCTGACAAAGAAAACACTCCCTCAGGACTGATCTTGTGATAGATCTCCAATATCTCAGTACCGACCCACTAATCATGCGACACACCCTCAATTTAGACCCTGCATTATGAGCTACTGCCACAGGATTGATGCAATGTAGGGCTAAATGGGAGAATCGGTGCAGGGCAGCACTAATTAGGAGAATCGGTGCAGGGTAGCATTGAGTGGGAGAATCAGTGTACGGTAGCACTAAATGGGTGAATCGGTGCAGGGCAGCATAAAGTGGGAGAATTCGTGCAGTGCAGCAATAAAGTAATTTAGAGTCTTGATGCAGGGCATGCCATAATTAGAGAATACTGGTAGTGGAAGCTGACATGGGAGATTTGTTGCAGGGAAACACTAAATGGAAGAAGTGCTGCACAGTGGGACTAAATGAGAGAATTGGGGCATGGCACAAGTAAATGGGTGAATTAGAGTAGGGCACCTCTAAATGATAGAGTTGGGCTGGGCCTCAGTAAATGAAAGAATGAGTATTGGGGTATGAGTAAATGGGAGAACTGGTGGGGCATCAGCAAATGGATTTGGTACACAGTGCCATTACATTAGAAAATTAGTGGGAGTGCCAATAAATTAGAGAATTGGAGCGGAGCTGGTCTAAGTGGGAGAATAGGGATAGGGAATCAATAAAAAGGAGTTTCAGTTCAGCGCACCACAAAATGAACAAATGTGAGTAGGGAACCAAACCGCGTAAGAAGTATATCAGAGAACAGTTACATGGGCATGAATAATTGGAGACTTGTTTGAGAGACTGTATATGTGACAGATAAATTGAGAGAGTGTGAGTGAGGGAGTGTGTGAGCTTGCATGAGTGAGAGTGTACATGTGTGAGTGAGAGAGAGTGTGCACATGCAGGACTTACACAGTTAATGGTAGTGCCCTGGGGAGTGTTGTTGAACAGAGAGACCAAGGGGGGACAGGTACATAGTTGCTTGAAATTGGTGGTCACAGATAGGCAGGGTCACAGGGTGGTGAAGGGGGCATTTGGCAGGCTTGCCTTTATCGGGCAGAGCACTGAGCTCAGGAGTTGTGACGTCATGTTACAGCTGTACAAGACATTGGTGAGGCCACATTTGGAGGACTGCATACCATCATGTTCACCCTCGTGTAGGAAAGATGTTATTAAACTGCAAAGGGTCGGCGGAATAGAGGCAGAGAGGCATGGCGTTCTAATTGAGGAGAAAATTCAGAAATCTGAAGTGCAGAGAGACTTGGGAGAACTCGTCCAGGATTCTCTCAGGTAAACCTGCAGGTTGAGTCAGTAGTTACGAAGGCAAATGCAATGATGGCATTTATTTTGAGAGCACTTGATTATAAAAGCAGGGATGTATTTCTGAGGCTCTATAAAGCTCGGGTCAGACCACATTTGGAGAATTGTACACAGTTTTGGGTCCCATATCTCAGGAAGGACGTACTGACCCTGGAACGTGTTCAGAGGAGGTTCACCAGAACGGTCCCACCGATGAAAAGCTTAACACATGAGGAATGTGTGAGGACTCTGGGTCTATACTCAATGGAGTTCAGAAGGATGAGGGGGTGGGGGATCTAATAGAAACTTCCAGAATACTGAATGGCCTGGACAGAGCGGATGTTGGGAAGATGTTTCCATTTGGTCGGAGAGACCTGGACCCAATGGCACAGCCTTAGAGTAAAGGGAAGAGCTCTTCGAACAGAGATAAGGAGAAACTTGTTGATCCAGAGATTGGGGAATCTGTGGAATTCATTCCCACTGAAGTTTGGGGAGACCCAGCTCACTGAGTATATTGAAGACTGAGAATGATAGGTTCTGCAATGTAAAGGGGGGGGGGGGGGGGGTGGAATCAAGGTTTACCAGGAGAATGGAGTGGAGAACCTTATCTGCTGTGATTGAATGAGGAAGCAGACTCGATGGGCTGAACGGCCTCATTCCTGGCTCCGATGTCCTTCTGCTCTTTTCTCTTTAAATCCACATTCACCTGCAGGCACCGCTCCCGAGCTGGGACCTCACCTGCCTATTGGTCGCAACCACGAGATGGACAGGCGCTGTGACCAATGGGAGCTGGAGGGAGAGCTTAGGAGAGCCCTGAGGAAGCACACGGGGTCTCGACCCGCGGCCGTTTAACTGACAGTGCGCGGGCCCGCGTGGGGGCGGGGCCTGGCTCTGCGCACGCGCATCGTTTAAACCCGGAAGTGGCAGAATATGAGCGGGATTGATGACTGGATGGGAAGCTCAACAAATTGGCTGGGATTCAGCAAGGAATCATCCTCCCTCCCGTCTTTAATATCTCTATCTCATGTTTTTTTTTCATTTCTTAGCGAGCAACAGAATCAGAAAAAACCTACTTCCTCCCCCTCTCCTTGTCCCCCCTCTCTCTCTCCTTGCCCACCCTCTCTCTCCTTGTCCCCCCTCTCTCTCTCCTGGTGCCCCCTCTCTCTCTCCTTGGCCCCCCCTCTCCCTCTCCTTGGCCCCCCCTCCCTCTCTCCTTGGCCCCTCTCTCCTTGCCCCCCTCCGTCTCGCCTTGCCCCTCTCTTCCCTCTCCTCGTTCCCCCTCCTCACCCCCCACGTGTCTCCACTGTGTGCAATTCCCCACCCTCCCTCACCACCGCCAGCCCTCGCTGTGTCGCAGGTCCTGAGCTGGAGGGGGTGGGGGCACAGGGATTAAACTGACCGGCCATTCAACTGTGTGTGTCTTCATGCACAGCAAGATCCCAGTCCCCAGGCTTCCCGTGGCCCCACCCTACCCCTGACTGAGAAAGGGGCTTTACTTCCCCACCCCACCCCACAGTTTATACAACAGGTGTCCCCGGGAACAGTAAGATCCCACTGTGTTAATGACCACATGGCACGGAGTCCAAATCACCCTCTGGGACAGGAAGACAGGGAGGGAGTGGGGAATGGAGGAGAGAGAGGGGAACAGGTTGTGGGGGTGGGGGGATGGTGGTAAGAAGAAAACTCAGTGAGACAAAGTGAATGAAAGACAGAAAGCAGAATAAACAAATACCTAGTAGGGGGAGGGGGAAGGAGAGAGAGAGAGAGAGTGAAAAGGACAGACGGAGGGAGAGAGAAAAAGCCCAGGGAGGGACGGGGGGGAGAGGGGGGGAAGAGAGAGACTGACATAGAGTGATCCCAAAGAGAGACAGATGGCCAGAGGACGAGGGAGTGAGGGAGGGAGAGCATGATGGTGTAAGGCAGATTAGAAAGAGCCTCAGCCAGGAACAGCAAGATCCCACGGGGCTGCGAGAGAAAGGTGTAGAGAGAGGGGAGCAGGGAAGCTGGAGATTGGGAAAGACTGAACGATTAAACAATTCCAGGAAAGAGTTGAGGAGGCAGAGGGTTGTAGGAAGGGAATCTCCAGGGGAACAGGAATAGGATGGAGATGGGAAGGATGGGGAGAGATGGGGATTGAAGGAAAGATGTGGCAAAGAGAGAGAGGGAAGACGGAAGTGAAGATGGGAGCTGCAGTGAGAGACGGAGGCAGTGACATTTGTGGGGTCAGACTGTGCAGCAAATCTCTCTCCAACCCTTTTGACCCTTTGTCTCCCCACCCCCAGCCCAGAGCTCACCCCTTATGGTAAAAATCACAGAGATGGCCTGAACCCCACAATCTTTTCCCCGGGAGTGTGTGTCTGTCTGTATGTCTGTGTGTGTTTCTGTATGTGTGTGTGTGTGTGTGTGTGTGTCTGTCTGTCTGTCTGTCTTCATGTGTACATGAACAACAAGGAGACAGAACAGTTTCTGATTATTCTCTCTCTGACTGCAGCTCTTGTCTGATGATTCCTCACGGCATAATGATTGGATTCTCTCTGTCTCTCTGCACTGTCCAAGTTTCAGCTCCCAGACCAAATCCCCTCCTCTGGGGGAGAGACAGAGAGCGAAATGAAAATTGATTAAAATAAAACAGTGGCACAAAAAGCACAGCAAGATCCCATCACTCTCTGCCTTCCACAATCTCTCCCTTTCCCAGCACAGCCCCTGATATTAAACCCAGAGAACGGGAACAAGAAGGTGTCAAACTGCCTCAGGACTGTCCCAGTGTTTCTGTTTGAGGGGAGGGGGATGTGTGTGTGAGAGAGAGATGGAAATTGATTAAATCAAAGCCAAGATCTCTTGAATCTCAAACTCAAGAGAAACAAACAAAATCCCATTATTGAGTGACTTCCCAAAGCTCCCCATTTTATCAGCACTTCCCTCTGGGTTTAAACCTAGAGAACTGGAACAGATTTCACTTGGACCCAGGGGGTAAATGCTTTCTGACTGACCACCTCCACCCCAAGGGTTTATTTTCTGAGACTCGATGGAAGGGAGTCGGTCTCAGGGTTTCAGAAATAAGGTGGGTGAACTTAAGGCGTGGATCGGTACCTGGGACTACGATGTTGTGGCCATCATGGAAACATGGATAGATGAGGGACAGGAATGGCTGTTGGAGGTTCCTGGTTACAGATGTTTCAGTAAGATTAGGAGGGTGGTAAAAAAGGAGGGGGGGTGGCATTGCTAATTAGAAATGGTATAACGGCTGCAGAAAGGAAGTTTGAGGGGGATCTGCCTCTGGAGGTAGTCTGGGCTGAAGTCAGAAATAGGAAAGGTGCAGTCACCTTGTTGGGTGTTTATTATAGGCCCCCCAATAGCAGCAGAGATGTGGAGAAACAGATTGGGAAACAGATTTTGGAAAGGTGCAGAAGCCACAGGGTCGTAGTCATGGGAGACTTCAACTTCCCAAATATCGATTGGAAGCTCTTTAGTTCAAGTAGATTGGATGGGGCGGTGTTTGTGCAGTGTGTCAAGGAAGCTTTTCTAACGCAGTATGTAGAATGCCCAACCAGAGGGGAGGCCATATTGGATTTGGTACTCGGTAATGAACCGGGACAAGTGGTGGGCTTGTTAGTGGGTGAACATTTTGGTGATGGTGACCACAATTCTGTGACTTTCACCTTGGTTATGGAGGGAGATAGGTGCGCACAACAAGGAAGATTTTACAATTGGGGGAAGGGAAATTACGATGCTGTAAGACAGGATTTGAGGAGCATACGTTGGGAGCATAGGCTGTCAGGGAAGGATGTGGTGCAAATGTGGAACTTTTTCAAGGAGCAGATACGACGTGTCCTTGATATGTATGTACCGATCAGGCAGGAAAGAAATGGTCGTGTGAGGGAGCCTTGGTTGACGAGGGAGGTTGAATGTCTAGTAAAGAGGAAGAAGGAGGCTTACATAAGGTTGAGGAAACAAGGTTCAGACAGAGCAGTGGAGGGATACAGGATAGCCAGAAGGGACCTGAAGAAAGGGATTAGGAGAGCTAAGAGAGGGCATGAAAAATCCTTGGCGGATAGGATCAAGGATAACCCCAAGGCATTCTATGCGTATGTGAGAAACCTGAGAATGACGAGAACGAGGGTAGGTCCGATCAAGGACAGTAGTGGGAGACTGTGTATTGAGTCGGAAGAGATAGGAGAGGTCTTGA
The DNA here is from genome assembly GCF_047496795.1 of Chiloscyllium punctatum. Lineage (NCBI taxonomy): Eukaryota > Metazoa > Chordata > Chondrichthyes > Orectolobiformes > Hemiscylliidae > Chiloscyllium > Chiloscyllium punctatum. The sequence goes on along the minus strand of NC_092761.1, from coordinate 32,809,945 downwards.
ACAAGTACTTCTCTTCATTATTTACGAACGAGAGGGACCGTATTGTTGAAGAGGAGAGTGTGAAACGGACTGATAAGCTAGAAGAGATACCTGTTAGGAAGGAAGATGTGTTGGACATTTTGAACAACTTGCGGAGAGACAAGTCCCCCGGGCCTGACGGGATATATCCTAGGATTATGTGGGAAGCAAGAGAGGAAATTGCAGTACCGTTGGCAATAATCTTCTCGTCTTCACTGGCAACGGGGGTGGTACCAGGGGACTGGAGAGTAGCGAATGTTGTGCCCCTGTTCAAAAAAGGGAATAGGGATAACCCCGGGAATTACAGGCCGGTTAGTCTTACTTCGGTGGTAGGCAAAGTAATGGAAAGGGTACTGAGGGATAGGATTTATAAGTATCTGGAAAGACACTGCTTGATTAGGGACAGCCAGCACGGATTTGTGAAGGGTAGGTCTTGCCTTACAAGTCTTATTGAATTCTTCGAGGAGGTGACCAAGCATGTGGATGAGGGTAGAGCAGTGGATGTAGTGTACATGGATTTTAGTAAGGCATTTGATAAGGTTCCCCATGGTAGGCTTATGCGGAAAGTCAGGAGGCATGGGATAGAGGGAAATTTGGCCAATTGGATAGAAAACTGGCTAACTGGTCGAAGGCACAGAGTGGTGGTAGATGGTAAATATTCAGCCTGGAGCCCAGTTACAAGTGAAGTTCCGCAGGGTTCAATTCTGGGTCCTCGGCTGTTTGTAATTTTTATTAATGACTTAGATGAGGGAGTCGAAGGGTGGGTCAGTAAATTTGCAGATGATACGAAGATAGGTGGAGTTGTGGACAGTGAGGAGGGCTGTTGTCGGCTGCAGAGGGACTTAGATATGATGCAGAGCTGGGCTGAGGAGTGGCAGATGGAGTTCAACCCTGCCAAGTGTGAGGTTGTCCATTTTGGAAGAACAAATAAGAATGCGGAATACAGGGTTAATGGTAGGGTTCTTAGTCAGGTGGAGGAACAGAGGGATCTTGGGGTCTATGTACATAGATCTTTGAAGGTTGCCACTCAGGTGGATAGAGTTTGTAAGAAGGCCTATGGAGTATTATCGTTCATTAGCAGAGGGATTGAATTCAAGAGTCGTGAAGTGATGTTGCAGCTGTACAGGACTTTGGTTAGGCCACAGTTGGAGTACTGTGTGCAGTTCTGGTCGCCTCACTTTAGGAAAGATGTGGAAGCTTTGGAGAGGGTGCAGAGAAGATTTACCAGGATGTTGCCTGGAATGGAGAGTAGGTCGTACGAGGATAGGTTGAGAGTTCTCGGCCTTTTCTCGTTGGAACGGCGAAGGATGAGGGGTGACTTGATAGAGGTTTATAAGATGATCAGAGGAATAGATAGTGTAGACAGTCAGAAACTTTTTCCCCGGGTACAACAGAGAGTTACAAGGGGACATAAATTTAAGGTGAAGGGTGGAAGGTATAGGGGAGATGTCAGGGGTGGGTTCTTTACTCAGAGAGTGGTGGGGGCATGGAATGCGCTGCCCGTGGTAGTGGTAGAGTCAGAATCATTGGCGACCTTTAAGCAGCATTTGGATAGGTACATGGATGGGTGCTTAATCTAGGTTAGAAGTTCGGCACAACATCGTGGGCCGAAGGGCCTGTTCTGTGCTGTATTGTTCTATGTTCTATGTTCTATGTCTCAGAGCCTGGATCACATCCCTCCCTCTGTGTTTAACCTGCGCCCTCCAGCTGCTTCTCTGACAAACCATGGGTAAAAAAAACACACGAGGCAGGACTGATGTCCCCTCTATCCCACTCCCCTTCACACCCCTGTGACCCACGCTCTGTCTGGGATTGGGGCTGTTTCTACATGATATTAACATTGAACCTTCCACTGATACAGTCACCTCTCTCTTTCACTCTCTCTCTCTCTCTTGCTCTCTGGCCTCCCTCTCGCCCTCCTTCCCTAACTTTCTCTATCTCTCCTTCACTCCTCCCCTCTGTCTCCCTCTCTCATCCTCTGTCTTCTCTCCCATCTCTCTCTCTCCCCTGTCTGCCTGTTCCTATCCCCCACTCCATCTCTCTGCTCAGCTTCCTCCTGTTCTCGAGAATGGATTGGTGTCTCTGCGTCTCTCTCTCTCTCTCTCCATTCCCCCTCCGTTCTGATTGAAATGCCCTCCCCTCCCTCCCTTCCATTTAAAGTGTGTTCCCATCTCCCCGCCCTGTCCTGTAGACATTAGCCCCGTCACTATCACATTGTGGAGGGAGGGGGAGGAGAGGTGGTGGGGGGTCTGGGCTGGGGAAAGGAGGGATGATACACTCCACCCACTATCAGACCGTCAGCAACCGGAGCCCAGGACATTTGTACAGACTCCTGTGATGTGTAAGGGACAACCCGCAGGCTGAGGGGCGCACAGCAAGATCCAAAGAAAGCTGGGTGTGGCATAGCTGGGGTATTTCCTCATCTTTACCCTCTGCCAGAACTAGTCCCATCCCCCAGCAACAACCCCTCCCCACAACAACCACGCCACAAGCAAAATGCCTCCCATGTAATTTTCACACAGCAAGATCCCAATAATACCAGCACTTTCCAAATCCAGTTTCTGATCATGAGTCTCTCTCTGTCTGTCTCTCCCTGCCTGGAATCCCATATCCTGTCCTCCACACCCCTCCCCGTTAAAATGACGACAAGTCACAGGGTGGGCTATTGATGCACAGTGCGATCCCACAGGGTAGTCCCCTTCGTGCTCCAGAATGTGCTCAAATCCCACTTTCCATCCATCAGGAGGCTGTGGATTTCTTTGGGAATCTTGTTTAAGGAATCACCTCATCCATCCCAGGATTTAATTTTGTGGATGGTACTTTCCAGAAGGAAGTGACTGGAACTGGGCGGTGATGGGATACAGGACTGTCCCGTTCTCTCCCCCCTCCCCAGATCCTGTCTCCCTTTCCCAGACCAGCTACAAAGACACATCTTATCCCTCTATCCCTTCCTCCTTCCCACTCTCTCTCTCTATCTGTGGATCTTGTGTTCTTTTACCCCTTTGTCTCAAAAACAATCACCTTGTGCTCGAAATATTTCCTTCTCCCCCACTTCAAATCCCCACGCGTCACATTGCTGTGTGTGGGGCGGTTTTATTTGTTTGAAAAACCAGCAAAAGAAGCTGGAGAGGGTGTGAGAGAGGGGACAGAGAGAGAAAGAGAGAGAGAGAGAGAGAGAGAGAGAGAGAGAGAGAGAGAGAGAGAGAGAGATCCCCTCCCAGATACTCAGGGATTGGGCCAACCTGGGTCTTATTTATGGGATTATTATATTTGGACACCCTTGCTGCAATGTAGGCCACTCTGCAGGTGGTTTGAGACACAGCAAGATCCCAAGAGTAGTATTACTCTGATATTAGAACAAGTCTTTGGATAGAGTTTCTCATTTAAGGTTTTAATTCCCTCCTTGGAGAGTCCTGTCTGTCAGACATTCACTGGGGATGGATGTGTTTGTGTCAAATCCCAGGACAATGGTTGTTTTAACCCCAGGATTCAAACCTGTTTAACAAACAACAGGGCCCCAGTTAACCAGAGGCTCCTAAAACCCAGGATCCCCCAGAGGAGATTAAACCTCGGGGGAAATAAACACACAACTCACGAGGGCCCCCACAGGGTGCAGCCTGTCGACCAGGCCTCAGGCCTCAGGACCATGTCCCCTCTGGAGAAAGCACTTGTTCAAAGATCTCCTGATCCCAAAGTTTCTCTCTTTGAATCTTCAAGGGGCCAGCAAGATCCCGTGGAAGGCAAGAGACAGCATTAGTTGAAAAGCAAAGGAGGAAAAATCATAGAGAGTAATAGTACCGCAAGATCCCAGGTTTTCCTCTCTCAGTGACACAGACAATCTCTCAGCAACATCCAAACACAACCATATTGGGAAATGAGCTGCGTTTTCATGCTAAAGCCTTGGAAAAATTTGAACTGACAGGTTAGCTGATTAAAACACTTACTGCCTGCAGTGACAGCATTGGGGCAGTTGGTGCACAGCAAGATCCCACATGCAACAATGCAGCAACAGCTAATTATTCTGACCATTTTCCCCCCTCTGTGATGCTGCTTCAGTTTAGTTATTTCCTGTCACCCCAGAATCAAACATTGCAGCGAATTCACGATCTCAAAATCCCCCTCTCTCTCTCCCCTTCTGTTTCCCCGACTCTCTCATTTTTCAATCAATCCCTTTCACTGTTGAATTTTCTCATCGTGCCCTCTCTATAACCCACATTACTCTGACTTTATGACAAATCATTCGAGAGGGTCACATCATTTGGACTTTAATATCCCCATCAAGGAATCCTGCACCTCAGATCCTGGGGATTTACATTCTTTAACCCCAGGATTCAAACCTGTTTTAAAAATGACAGGGCCACAATCTGACAGGAGCCAGTTACCCAGAGGCCTCTAAAACCCAGGGTCCCCGACAGAGGAGATTAAACCTCGGGGTAAATCGACACACAACTTACGTGGGCCCCCACAGGGTGCAGCCTGTCATCTAGGCCTCAGGCCTGTGCTCCCCCTGTGGTGGTTGTTCTTTCCTGAACTCGAACATTTTGGATCTTCATGTTGCAGCGTTCCAAACAAAAGTTCCTCAGGATAAAAGAGAGAAAGGATGAGTTCAAAAGGATACGAAAGCATTTTGAAGGCAAGTTACACAGCAAGATCCCAGGTTTAAAAGCACCCCTGCCCATCCCCAATGTATTAATGTATCTAACACAGTCAGCATTTAGAGTGGAACATGGTGTGGGAGCAGATCTTCCCAGGGATTGGAGGAGGATAGTGAGGGAAAGGCATCAGATTCTTACACTCTGCAGTGACCTGGGATCAATTGCCTTTTACTGAAAACAGTTCCCAACATGTATGTGCCTGTAGCTCCCTCCAGTCTGAAACCCTCATTACCCTCTATCCTGTCTCCTGTCTCTGAGCCAATGGGGTCTTCATTCTGTTACTGACCCTTCAGTCACACTGGTATCATTTTTTCTCATCTTCTCTCATCCACGTGAAGGAATTGGACCCTGACAATTCCATTTACACTATCTCCCATCAATCTTCATAGGGTCCATATCACAGAGGTGAGACAGTGTTCCCAGCAAACACCCCCAGGGCAGAGGGAGCACAGGGTTACAGACAAAATAAAGCTCCCATTAAACTGTCCCCATTTAAATCGCCAGGTCAGGTAGAGAATGGGGTCAGATACAGAGTAAATCTCCCTCTACACTGCATCATTTCAAATTCCCAGACCACTTTGAGCTCGGCGTTCGGTACTGATTAAATCTCCCACTTCCCCCAACCTGTTCACATCAAACTCAATCAGGATAGCTCCATCACTGGGTTAGATACAGAGGATGCGTATGTTTGGATTTCAGCCCCAATCCAGTTGGTGATGAGCACGGCCTTGTTAAGAGTGTTTGGGAATGGGGAGGGAGCTGCTAGCAGGGTGATGGTGGGATAGTGGTGAGCATAGCTACCTTCCAAGCAGTTAACCCGGGTTCGATTTCCTGCCATCACAGTGTCGCGATTGGTAAATAGCCTATTAAAGGAAAAGCACTGGAATCAAACGAGGCAATAAATCTTACATCCTCTGGCAAAACAGATCTCTCATGTTACTCCTTGCTTTTCCTGGCGATGGTTGCTGTGAATTGCAGTGTGGAACCGGGCAGCATTGCTCGGCATCTCGGAAGCTTTCCCCTCTGCTGCTTCCCATTTCTTATTGAAATATTGGTTGCAGCACAAGGATGGGTTTGTTCTGTTCAAAAAGTGAGAGACTGATACCGTCAGGAACCTGAAATAATTACAGAAGTCGCTGGAAACATTGAACAGTTCCAACAGCTTCTGTAGTGGTGGGGAGGGAGGATTAATGTGTCAAATCTGCACAAGGATAAAATAAACTCCAGCCTCAAAACAGTCTGTGTTCCTAAGTTTTACAAACATCCGTATAACATTTTTCTGAGCCATCAATTCCCCTTAAACCCTTCCAATGCTGAATAGCAACTTTCTGATTCTCACTTTGAGAGATGTCCCTCAGTGAGCTCCTCCACCATTCTTTCCATTTCACTGGGGACCCACTATCCGCAGTCTCCAATCAAATGACCTGAACTCAGACACACAGAGATCTTAAAGAGTGACACAATGCAAATAGGAAGTTGATTTCATTTCTGTTTCTGAGTCCAATCTTCACTCAGTGAGACAGAGTCAGGTATTCAAGGCTCATACAAGAGCTGGATTCTGCTTCTGGTGATTGTCTTCATTCAGTGAGAATGAGGGCCGTGGGCTGGAAGGAGCTCATCATTGTGCTTCGGGTTGTCTGCTCAGTCTGCAGTCTTGCAGGCTGTGGGAGCAGGGCAGTGGGAAAGGTACCTCGTGTGGACTGCAATAGGACTTTCCACACATTGTTCCAGGCCAGTTACAGAGCTCCAGGAATTCTGAATGAGGATCGGAAAAATGCATTGATTGAAGGAGGAGGATCAGGGATACAGGATAAAGCTGATGAGATCAGCAGGATTTCTCGATCTAACTCTGTGCCGTACTTTATTTTCTGCTTCATAAATCTACAATCCGGAGCTCAACCCACTCAGAGCAATATAAGCTCAGAAACAAATCATTCAGTCCAACACATCCATGCTGAACTGATATCCGATGTAAATCTCATCCTATTTCTCAGAATTTGGCCCATGTTCCTCTGAACCCTTTTTAATTCCTACACCCACCCAGATACCTTTTAAATGTTGTAATTGTACCAGCCTCCACTACTTCCTCTGGCAGCACATGCACACAGTGCCCTCTGCATGAAATATGTTCCCCTTAGGTCCCTTTTATGTTTCCCCTCTCAACTTTAACATATGCCATCTGCTTCTGGACTCCCCCACCACAGTGAAATCACCTTGTCCTTTTACCCTCTTGAGTGTCCTTCATGATTTTGTGAACCTCTATAAGGTTACCCCTCAGTCACCGACGCTCCAGGGATAATAACCTCCAGCACAAACCCTCCAACCTTTGCAACATCCATGTAAATCTTTTCTGAACCCTTTAAAGTTTCACAACACCCTTCTGATAGGAGGGAGCCCAGAATTGCACATTATATGCCAAAAGTGGCTGAACCAATACCACAACATGCCCTCCCAACTTCTTTACACAATTGACTGACAAAATTTACAAACGCTTTCTTCACTATCCTATCGAAATGTTAGTCCACTTTCTACGATCTATGAAGCTGCACTCCAGGTCTATTTGTTTAGCAACATCCCTAGTACCTTGTCCATTCAGTGTAAATGTCCTGCTCTCTTTTGATTTTCCAAAATGCCGCACCTTTATCTAAATTAATCTCCATCTGCCACTCCTCAGCCCACTGGCCCATCTGATCAAGATCCCATTGTCCTCTGAGGTAACCATCTTCACTGTCCTCCACACCTCCAAATTTACTGTCATCTGCAAACTTACTATCCATTCGTACGATGTTCACATCCAAAACTTTTTTACAAATGACAAAACAACAGTGGACCCAGCACGGATCCTTATGGCACACCGCTGATCATAGGCCCCCAGTCTGAAAAGCAACCCTCCCCCACCACCCTCTGTCTTCTACCTTCGAGCCAGTTCTCTACCCAAAGGGTAATTCTACTGACCCAACATAAAAGTTTGACAATATGACACTAGTCTCAAAAGTACAACAAGAATCTATTCCTGATGACAACAGGCGGGTCAGTTTGCCACCGGTGCTGTTTACACTTGGAATATACCTGGAGCAGAACAACACAAACCCAACTGGAGAGGGTGGCTCTGTATAAGGAGAGTCAGTGTTGAGTTAAAATTCAACAGATGTGATGAAATAAAAACAAAGATGAATGAAGGTAAGGCCCTCCAATCTGTTTCGCAACTTATTACATTAGAGGCTAGATGAAAACTGAAGATATTCTAATAAATGGTTCAAGTTCGCCATGGAGAATTAATGTGCTCGGACGGAAAAATGCTGAGTGATCATAAATTGCTGCAAGTTGCAAACAGCAGAATTAAAATCCAAAATGTTTTTTTAATGTCAGGATGAATACTTTAATCATCTGGGTGTTCTTGTCCACCAGTCAATGAAGGCAAGCATGCAGGTACAGCAGGTCGTGAAGAAGGCTAATAGCATGCTGGCCTTCATAACAAGAGGGATTGAGTATAGAAGCAAAGAGGTGCTTGTGCAGCTGTACAGGGCCCTGGTGAGACCACACCTGGAGTACTGTGTACAGTTCTGGTCTCCAAATTTGAGGAAAGACATTCTGGCTATTGAGGGAGTGCAGCGTAGGTTCACGAGGTCAATTCCTGGAATGGCAGGATTGCCTTACACGGAAAGACTGAAGCGACTGGGCTTGTATACCCTTGAGTTTAGAAGACTGAGAGGGGATCTGATTGAAACGTATAGGCTTATGAAAGGACTGGACACTCTGGCAGGAGGGAACATATTTCCGTTGATGGGGGAGTGCCGAACCAGAGGACACAACTTAAAAATACGGGGTAGACCATTTAGGACAGAGATGAGGAGAAACTACTTCACCCAGAGAGTGGTGGCTGTGTGGAATGCTCTGCCCCAGAGGGCAGTGGAGGCCCAGTCTCTGGATTCATTTAAGAAAGAATTGGATAGAGCTCTAAAAGATAGTGGAGTCAAGGGGTATGGAGATAAGGCTGGAACAGGATACTGATTAGGAATGATCAGCCATGATCATATTGAATGGCGGTGCAGGCTCGAAGGGCAGAATGGCCTACTCCTGCATCTATTGTCTATTGTCTATTGTCTATTGTCTATTTAATCATGTTGTTCTCTATATATGAATGACACAGATGGTCATTTATTATCGAGACAGAAAAAAGAATCAATATTTTCTTTGACATCTAACTTGGATTTGGAGAAGATACTGTGGATGATTCCGGCCAACAGGATTGTTTGTACAGACAGGCGAATAATAATGTCACCAGGAAATAGCAGAAGGTTATGGAGGGAAATGAACAGACTGAAGCCCGCTGTGATGGAGTTTGGTATAAAAGGCTAAAGAGAGACAAACTCGACCGAACTACAGAGTGTGAAATGTGAACATGGATAGAGTTACCTTGGTGTTCATGTGCACAGGTCTTTTACTGTGACAAGATCTGCTGAAGGGGGAAATAGAAAACATGTGGGATCTTAAGCATCACAAATGACCCATTAAGTAAGGAGAAAGAAAATATATAAAGGGAAACCCCTGCTGTTCCTGGGGATCTGAAATCTAACCTCAGCAGGTCAGGCAGCATCTGTGAGAAGGGAACCAGAACCCATTTCTCACACAGCAGTCTGCAAGGCACCAAGGGAGCTCCCTGATCTGATTGGCTCTGTGCTAATTAACACTGCACACAGATATTAATCCAGTGGGTCAGCTTCTTAGTTAAACAGTGAGTTCCTGAGAGTGACGAGGCAGACCCTTGTATGTTGTTCACACCTACATGTTCAGTAAAATGGTATCCTGCCCGTCCCATTGCAAACTCAGCTTCAGCTCTGACCATATTTCCTGAAACCCAGCATGGGGAGGAAACACTGCCTCCTGGTCGTAGGTTCTTCGCTGTAGGAAAAGGGGTCACTTCCTGTGATCTCCCTCTGATAACGACATTGCTTTTAGTTTCTCTCACATAATCAGCTTTATATCGCTTCTGGTTTCATGGTCTAGTCACACTTCGCTAAGCTGAGGCTCCTGCTAAATGGTAGAATCGGGCTAGGACATCAGTAAATGGAAGAAGTAGTACAGGGGTATGAGTAAATGGGAGATTTGGTGGGAATCAATAAATGGGAGATTCAGTGCACAGTGCCATTACATTAGAAAATTGTTGGGAATGCCAATATATGGGAGAATTGGAGCAGAGCATTTCTTAATAGGAGATTAGGGGCCAGGGAGTCAATAAAAAGAAATATTGCTTGCATCAGTTAATTGGAGATTCAGTTCATTGCATCACTACATGAAAAAAATGCAGGTCGTCAATAATTGGAGAATTCATCCAGGTGCCATTAAATTCGAAGTGGGAGAACGGGGGCAGGGTAACACTCAATGGGAGAGTTGGTGCAGTTCCAGGATTTGTGCAGGATTGGAAAATGGGAGAAATAGCCATAAATGGAGTCATAGAAATTGATAACACAGAAACAGATCCTTTGTTCTAACTTATCCATGCCTCAAAGAATTCACTAAATTGGAGAAATATTGCAAGGAACTACTTACCAGGAGAATTGGGGAAGGGCTTATCGAAATGTGAGAAATGTAACGCTACAACAGATAATGTGAGAATTGGTGCAGTGTAACACTAAATGGGAGAATTGGGGCAGGAAAACACTTGAGAGATTTAGAGTAGAGCACCGCTAAATTGTTCGAGGACATCAGTCAATATGAGGATTGGTGTAAGGTAGCACTGTGAGGAGAACTGGTTCAGGACTTCAGTAATTGGAGGAAATGGTGCTCAGCAACACTGAATTGGAGAATTTGTGTGGGGCATCAGTAAATGAAAAGCATCAGGATGCTGATAACTTCGAGAATTAGAGCAAATGGGAGAACACGGGCAGTGAATCAGTAAACAGGACAAATGTTGCAAAGGATTAGTGTTCCAGATTCAATACAGTGTAACACGAAATGGGGGAGTTGGTGCAGTTCACCACAACATGGAGAATATGTGTAGCACCGGGAATTTAGAGATTTGATGCAGTGATCGCCAAGATAAATAAATGGGAGAGAAATACTGAATGGAAGAACTGGTGTACAGTGGGGCGAAATTCAAGAGTACGTCCATGGCACAAGGAAATGGGAGAATTAGAGTAGCGCACCCTTAAATGGTAGAATCGGGCTCGGGCATCAGTAAATGGGAGAATTAGTACAAGGATATGAGTAAATGGGAGATTTAGTGGAATCAATAAATGGGAGATCTGGTGCACAATGCCATTACATTAGAAAATTGGTGGGAGTGTCAATATATTGGAAAATTGGAGCAGAGCATGTCTAAATTGAGGAATAGGGTCCAGGGAATCAATGAAAAGAAATGTTGAAAGCATTAGTAAATTGGAGATTCAGTTCAGTGCATCACTAAATGAAAACAATTCAGCAGGGCACCCGTACGTGAAAGATGTGCATCAGGGGACGACTGGAAGGAATTGATGTCGCGCAACAATAAATGGAGAATTTATGAAGATGCCACTAAATTCTAAGTGGAAGGACTGGGGCAGGATAACCTCAATGGATGAGTTGGTGAAACTCCCAAATTAATGCAGGATTGGTAAATGGGAGAATTGGTGCAGGGAAGCGGAGCACTAATTATAGCCTTAGAGATGCACAGCACGGAAACAGACCCTTCGTGTCCAACTTGTCCACGCCTAAATTTAAGAATGCTGGCAGCTCTCCACTAAATTGGAGAATCATTGCAAGAACTTACTAAATGGAAAACTTGGGAAAGGGCTTTTCGAAATGTGAGAATTTGCAACAGCGCATCAGATAATTGGTGAATTAATGCAGTTCAGCACGAAGTGGGTGAGTTATGCTGCGTTGCACTAAATGGGAGAATTGGGGCAAGACAATACCTTGTGAGAGATTTTGATTATAGCACCCCGAAATTGGGCGAGGGCATCAGTCAGTATGAGGATTGGTGTAAGACAACACTGAGTGGAAAACTTGTTCAGGACGTCAAGAATTGTGGGAAAAGGTGCAGAGTACTGATAACTTTTTAGAATTGGAGCAAATGGGAGAACACGGGCAGTGAAACACTAAATAGGACAAATGTTGCAAAGGATTAGTGGTCCAGATTCAATACAGTGTAACACGAAATGGGGGAATTGGTGCAGGTCACCACTAAAGGGAAGGTATTTGTAGGATCGGTAATTTGGAGATATGATGCAGGGATCGCAAGATGAGAGAAGTCTGGCAGCAGATTATGAAATGGGAAAATTGTGATAGGGAAATACTGAATGGAAGAACTGGTGCACAGTGGAGCTAAATTAGAGATTGTGCGCATGGCACCAGTAAATGGGACAATTAGAGTAGGGCTCCACTTCTCTGCACCAATTCTCCCATTTACCAATCCTGCACTAATTCGGAAATTTCACCCACTCACCCATTGAGGTTACCCTGCCCCAGTCCTGCACTATTATAGCACTGTGCACCAGATCTCCCATTTACTGCGTTCACCAAATCTCCCATTTACTCATATCCTTTTAATAATTCTCCCATTTACTGATGCCCAAACCCGATTCTACCAGTTATGGGAGCACTACTCTAATTTTCCCATTTACTGTTGCCATGCACCAATTCTATAATTTAGCTCCACTGTGCACCAGGTCTCTCATTGACTGTCGTCCCGCATCAATTCTCCAATTCAGTGTTGCTGAGCACCATTTCCACCAATTACTGACGTCCTGAACAAGTCCTCCATACAGTTTTGCCTCACACCAATCTTCATATTGACTGATGCCCTCACCCAATTTAGTGGTGCCCTACTCCCACTGCTGAATTCTTCCATTTAGTATTTCCTTGGAATGATTCTCCAATTTCGTGGAGCGCTGCCAGAATTCTAAAATTGAGTCATACACAGGTTGGACTGAAGTGTCTGTTTCCATATTGGACATCTCTATGATTGTATGACTCTGTTTATGGTTCAGCTGCTCTGCACCATTTCTCCCATTTATCAATCCTGCACAAATCCAGAAACTGCACCAACCCTCCCATTGAGTATTATCCTGCACAATTTAATGGCACCTGCATGAATTCTCCAATTATTGTTGCCCTGAATCAATTCCTTCCATTTAATTGTTTCCCTGCAACAATTCTCCCATTTCATAGTCCGCTGCCAGAATTCTCTAATCTTGCGATACATGCATCATATCTCCAAATTATCGATCCTACACATATCTTCCCTTTAGTGGTGAACTCCACCAACTCCCCCATTTCGTGGTACACTGTATTGAATCTCGACCACTAATTCCTTGCAACATTTGCCCTATTTACTGATTCACTGCCCGTGTTCTCCCATTTGCTCCAATTCTCGAAGTTATCAGCACCCCGCAATAGGTCTTTCATTTACTGATACCCCAAACCAATTCTCAAATTCAGTGTTGTGAAGCAACCTTTACCCCAATTACTGATGCTCTGAACAAGTTCTCCACTCAGTGTTGCCTTTCACCAATCTTCATACTGACTGGTGCCCTCTCCCAATTTAGGGGTGCTCTAACTCTCAATCACCTAAAATGTATCGTCCTGCCCCAAATCCCCCATTTAGTGCAACACAGCATAACTCACACATTTAGTGCTGAAATGCACTAATTCATCCATTATCTGATGCTCTGTTGCAAACTCTCCCATTTCGAGAAGCAGTTTCCCAATTTCTCCATTTAGTAGTTCCTGGCAAAGATTCTCCAATTTCGTGGAGAGCTGCCAGAATTCTTAAATTTAGGCACGGATAAGTTGGACTGAAAGGTCTGTTACCGTGCTGTACATCTCTAAGGCTGTAATTAGTGCTCCGCTTCCCTGCACCAATTCTTCCATTTACCAATCCTGCACTAATTCGGGAATTTCACCAACTCACCCATTGAGGTTATCCTGCCCCAAATCACTCGATTAGAAATTAATGGCACCTGCATGAACTCTCCAATTATTGTTGCCCTACGTCAATTCCTCACATTTATTTGTTCACCAATTCACATCTTCCACGTACGATTGCCCTGCTGACTTCTTTCCGTTTTAGTGATGCACTGAACTGAATCTCCAATTTCCCAATTCTGGCAGCATTTCATCTTTTTTATTGATTCCCTGGCCCCTGCTCCCCAATTTAGACATGGTCTGCTCCAATTTTCCAATATATTGGCACTCCCACCAATATTCTAATGTAATGGCAATGTGCACCAGATCTCCCATTTTTTGTTTCCACCAAATCTCCCATTTACTCATATCAATGCACTAATCCTTCCATTTACTGATGCCCTAGCTGATTCTACCATTTAAGGGTGCGCTACTCTAATTCTCCCATTTACTGTTGCCATGCACCAACTCTCTCATATAGCTCCATTGTGCACCAGTTCTCTCATTTACAGATGGCCCGCACCAATTCTCCAATTCAGCGTTGCTTAGCACCATTCCCCCCAATTGCTGATGTTCTGAATAAGTTCTCCACTCTGTGTTGCCTCACTCCAATCCTCATACTGACTGATATCCTCACCCAATTTAGGAGTGCGCTACCCTAAATCTTCCAAAATGCATTGTCCTGCCCCAATCCTCCCATTTAGTGCAACTTAGCATAACTCAACCATTTAGTGCTGAACTGCACTAATTCACACATTATTTGATGCTCTGATGCAAATTCTCACATTTCGATAAGCCCTTTCCCAATTTTTTCCATTTAGTGGTTCATTGCAATGATTCTCCAATTTAGTTGCGAGCTGCCAGGATTCTTAAATTTCGGCGTGGTCAAGCTGGATCTAAGGGCCTGTTTCCGTGCTGCACATCTCTAAGGCTGTAATTACTGCACCGCGTCCCTGCACTAATTCTCCCATTTACCAATCCTGCACTAATTCGGGCATTTCACCAACTGACCCATTGTGGTTATCCTGCCCCAGTCCTCCCACTTAGAATTTAATGGCACCTATATGAATTTTCCAATTATTGTTGCCCTGCGTCAATTAGTTGTTCCCTGATACACATCTTCCACGTACGGATGACCTGCTGGGTTTTCTTTTCATTTCGTGATGCACTGAACTGAATCTCCAATTTATAAATGCTTGCAACATTTCTTCTTTTTGTTGATTCCATGGCCTCTATTCCCCAATTTAGACACGCTGTGCTACACTTTTCTCATATATTGGCACTCACCCCAGTTTTCCAATTTCTAACTTACTGATGCCTGAGCCCAGTTCTACCATTTAAGGGTGCGCTACTCTAATTGTCCCATTTAATGTTGCATGCATCCATTCTCTAATTGAGCTCCACTGTGCACCGTGAACTGATTTTTTTTATTTCAAAATATACTTTATTCATGTAAATAATTCTCTGGTACTTGTACAATTTTCCATGTTGTTCATAGTTATATACATTGCATGTCTTAACGTTACAAAGAACAAATTGAATTAATCGAATTCACAGTTATCCTATTAAAAGTTACCTTTGTTAACTATCCAGTCTCTTGGTATTTGGCTGTGGCTTCAGCGGAACCCACCTAAAGAGTGGGTCCCCTGTTATATGAAAGCAAATGCAACTTCTTTAACCCCCAGTTTATGGGGTTCCCATTGTCCATATGATTGTCCTGTCTCTGGGGTAGCTTGTCTACATCCCCAAGATAAGCACGAGCTGCTGGACCTTCGCTGGGCTGAGGTAGCTATCCAGCTCCTCACTGGGTTCATTTACCCGCTCTGGTGTCATTGAGCCAAGGCAAGGGTCCACACTGTCCAGTTCTGTGTCTGACAATGGGACTGTCAGGGTCACAGCTCTCGGTTGCCTGTAGTTGTGGGGCAGTGGGTACCCCCTGGTTCTCACTGGGTGGAGGGTGGACTTCGGGGGGTCCGTTGTTTCCTGGTTGGGAGGAAATGCCCTCCTCTTTACCGACGGCGCTCCGTCTCTTCTTCTGGTGGTGATGACCTTCTGTGCGTCCATCTTCCCCCTCCAAAGAGCTGGCCGTCCCTCCCTTGTGCAGCTGTCTTTTCCCCGTTTGCTGGGAGGCTTTGGGCGCCACTGATATCCGATGTCAATCTTAACCCAATTTTCAGAATTTAGCCCATGTTCCTCTGAACCCTTTTTAATTCCTGCACCCACCCAGATACCGTTTAAATGTTGTAATTGTACCAGCCTCCACTACTTCCTCTGGCAGCTCATGCACACAGTGCCCTTTGTGTGAAAAATGTTTCCCTTAGGTCCCTTTTATGTTTCCCCTCTCAACTTTAACATATGCCACCTGCTTCTGGACTCCCCCACAACAGGGAAATCACCTTGCCTTTTTACACTATTGAGGGTCCTTCATGATTTTGTGAACCTCTATAAGGTTACCCCTCAGCCACTGACGCTCTAGGGATAATAGCCTCAATCTATACAGTCTTAACTTCCAGCACAAACCCTCCAACCTTGGCAACATCCTTGTAAATCTTTTCTGAACCCTTTAAAGTGTCACAACACCCTTCTTATAGGAGGGAGTCCAGAAGTGCAAACTGTGGCCGAACCAATACTGCAGCATGACCTCCCAACTCCTTTACACGATTAACTGAGCAATAAAGACAAAAATGCAAAACACCTTCTTCACTATCCTATCGAAATGTTAGTCCACCTTCATAATCTATGAGGTAAAAACAATGACTGCAGATGCTGGATTAGTGGTGCTGGAAGAGCACAGCAATTCAGGCAGCATCCAAATAGGTTCGAAATCGACGTTTCGGGCAAAAGCCCTTCTTCAGGATTTATGATGCTGCATGATGTATGAAGCTGGCAGGAGACTGTAAAACCTGGCTCACATTCTATGGACAATACGTCTGCCACTTGGATGTGATACAAGGAGCCATTTCTTCCTCAAAATATTGTAACTCTTTCAAAATTAAAGTTGCATTCCTTATCCAATTGAAAAAAACTACAACTATTGGAGAACATGGAAGCATTAATGATGCTGTAAAATGAATGAATGGCGACAGCAGAGAATGAGGGTGATCCACTCGTGGTTTCTGCGCCATAACGACAACATTCCACGGCCTTTCTGCAGTGTCTCCTGACTCACCTCATTATTCCCACCAAACTTGGAATGAAGGAGGGAGAATAAAAGTGGAGGAGAAGAAGGAGTGCTTTTGGAACAGCAGCAAGAAACTCCAGGTTGCCGTATTGGTTCGGAAGGACAACATGCACTGCTGGAACTAAACCAGGAAAAAGGAGTGGGTTTGCCAAACCATAACAGGCTCGAACTCAAACAGGATGCTGATTCTCTTCATCAGGAACACGACACTTAATAAAAGGTGAACCTATGGGCCTTCAATACAACAAGCGGACTCAGCTGGGATTGGACCCTATGGTCAGCTGCTTACCAAGGAGGGGTTTTAAATAACTAAGCGACGGCCATATGTGCAGTTCCTTAACCACATGACCACAGTAACTCGGAAATACATTTCAGTATCAATAGTACTCAGTGTGATTTGCAATCAAACCCCGTTTTTGCAAAACCAGACATTTCACGATTGAACATTCTTCAATGCAAAGGCACATAAAATGGCAATCTTCTCTTACATTGGCTTCAAACAGATTTTTTTTCATCTGTTTAACCGGACAGGACAAAGGGAACATTTTTCATTCTCTTGGGACGTATTGACGGCTTTAATACACACAGAGGTAATCTCACACGAAGAGGAACAGTGTCATTGCCATGAATTGACCAGGAATGGTGTGTGAGCCAATGTATACAGTTTGCAGTAAAGGCTGACCCATTAGCAGCGACACTGAGCCTTGCACCACCAGATCCAGACTCACTTCCTGCCTCATGCCTCCCAGTCATCATTGTCATTCACGTCAATTTCACTTCCCTGCTCCACTTCTCAACTTACTACCGATCCCCGGCAGGTGTCCGATTGTTAGAAACGCATTCCTGGGATAAAGATATCACTCAATGTAATAGGACTCGCTGTCCATCCCTAAATCCCCCAGAGATGGAGGAGATGTGTCACTTTTGTGAACCATTGAACTCCTTCACACGGAGGTACAGCCATTATGCTGCAAGCGCGGGATTTCCTGGATTTACACCCAGAGACACTGAAGGAACACCAACATATTTCCACCTCAGGAAGGTGAGATGATTGGAGGGAGATTTGAAGGGGTCACTATCGTAAATGTCCGCTGTCATTGTCCTTCTGCATGGTTCAAGCAGTCACTGGGCTGATTCTGGAGGGATCCCGGTATGTCTTCTGTGTGGAACGGGGAATGCGTTTTCATTCAGACAATTCACATGAAGAGAATTAAACCTTCATTCCCTGAATGGGAACTATATCCATGTCTGGACGATACAAACTTTGACTCCGCAGCACGGGTCCCCGGTAATGCTGTCAGTATCCAAAGCGACCTGAATTGTACACACCCTTGTGCCTGTCCCTCCCTTCATAACCATCTTCGGCAACAAAGTTTCTCTCTTCAATTTTACAAAGGCTTCATATTATCGCCTTGGGTTTCAAAGTAAAGAAAGTGGATCTGTGGTAAACTGATATTGGTCAGTAGGTGTAATGCAAAAATGTACAGTACAGGTTGACGCGGGCAGAGACCCGTTTTGAGGCGTGAGGTTGCAGTGAAGGGGTTCCACCAATAAAAGGCGCTGTTCATCTCGTCTGATTCTCCATCCCGGGATTCAAATCAACAGAGGTTTCTCGCTGGACTGGTTCAGGATCTTGACTGGAAGAGACCATGACGCAAGGTATGAAAAGATATATCACTGGAGTGAATCAAAAAATCGCGGAGTGACTGTGAATAAAATGAAGGCAACTTCCAGCAGAGGCGCAGGCGACCCGGAAGCAGGTACCTGAGGGCAAATATGTTTCCTTGGGCATTGAAAGACATTGCTTCACGGAGTGGGACATCTGATGTGAAACAGTGACGATAATTATTTTTACTGATTGTTCACCTTGTGAATACTGTTCCCCCGATGTCCATGTTTCCATTTCATATCGACTCCCTTTCGGAACTCCGGCTGCTGTTGGGCCACTGACATCATGGATAATGTCTCTGAGTTTTGGTGGTTCGAATCCTTCCTGATTTGTGTGCCATGTGCTGCAGGGATTGGATCAGTGGGTCTCGAATTTGGGAGTATTGTACCTCAATGTGCGACAGATTTTGAGGAGCTGCAGACTTTGGGTCATTGTGTTTTCAAATTTGAAAGTTGCATGTGAGACAATTGTCCATTTTAAATTCCAGCTCATCGCAACGTCTCTCATTGTCTGTAAAACTAGCTTTAGTTGCACCCAAAGCTGCCTTTTGTCGGAGAAACGTGTGTGTGTGTGCGGGGGGGGGGGGGGGGGGGGGGGTGGGGGTGGGGGGTGAGGGGTGCGGAGGGGGGTGGGGGTGGTGTCTGAAGTAGGCGGAGAGCGGTACTGAAGCACGTGGAGCTGGTATACTCCTGAAACCTCTGCCCTCCTTCCCCCCACCTCCGGGCATGTGTGTCTGTGAGTCACTCTATGGGTGAAAATGTGAATCGGTTGCTCGAGGGGATTTCACTTCAGTATGACGGTGTATAACTCACTCCCATTGGTGTCTCGTTTCAGGTCACAGGGATAATCTTTTCGGAATTTTGTGTTGAAAACATCAGAACACTCAAGGTATCGTGCCAAAACTGGACACTGGATCGTAAACAGATGGCTATGTGATGAGCCATACTGCACGATGGGCCGAATGGTATTTTACAACTGTGTAAAAAAACCCTCGAAGACACCGAGAAACTAATGTGCAGCGAAAATGATCCAAAATGAAATACATAAGTGGTTTCATTGAGAATAAATGCGACAGTTTCTGTCTCCTTCCCATTTAATCTCACAGTTAGGAGTTGGTGCACTCTCTGAGGGGGAAAGGGTGATTCCTGGTCAGGGAATGGGCGATGTGTTCTGCAAAGATATCTTGCTAACAGTATTTCTAATCGATTTTCTGAAGCCGTCAGGTCATTGGTTTTGTCTCAAACGTTGTTAAGAATAACATGAAACAAAGAAGTGCAGATGTTTGAAATCTGAACCAAAACCAAGATTTGATAGAAAAACTCAATAGGACAGTGGAGAGAAACAGAGTTAATGCTTCATATCGGCAGAGTGAGGTTACTTCGACATTTCTGTATTGTATTTTTGGTAATATGATCAGTTTTCCCTGTCAGGATATATACCAAAATCTTTCATTATCTTACAACCGTCAATGTTGAAAATTCAAAATGACTTTGTTGGCTGTAACAATCCTTCCGTTGCCCGGAGCTGATGAAAGGCTGTGCTTAATAGTTACCTTTTTATTCCTATTTGTTTCTGTCAGTCAGCAGCCATGTCGATTGGAGAATTGGTTCTTTCAGTATCTCCCTCAATATGCGTCTCCATATTTCTTTCTTTCTCTGTGAATGTCCCTGACCCTCTTTCACATTCTCGGACTCTCGGTCTGCCCATATTCCTCATTTCCCATTTCTGCTCTTTGAAAAGTCTGACATTAAGAGACAAATTGAGAGTAGACCAGCGAACAGGCTTTCTGTCCCCTCGGTAGCATGTGTGGGATTGGGCTCACATTCTCCGAATAATGTGTCTGGCACTTATGCCTGAGGTGAGGAGTCATTCCTTCCTCCAAATATTATGATCCTTTCGAGTTCTAAATAGACTTCATAATCCACAAGAAAAGAAACCACAATCACAGTGCAAACCACAAGGACAGGAGAGAAATGAAGTATTTCCTGTTGGTGTGGAATGAATGAATGTTGACAGCAGAGAATTAGGGTGAACAGCTTTTGGAGTCTGCGCCATTACTACAACATTCACCGGCGAGTCTGCCATGTCTCCTGCCTCACCTCGTTATTCCCAACAAACTGGAAATGAACGAGGTGTAATAAAGGAGGAGTAGAAGCAGAAGTTCTTGTCAAACACAGGAAGGAAACTCCAGATTGGATTAATAGTTCAGAAGAAACAATATCCCCTGGAGGAACTAAACCAGGGAGCAGATCAGGATCACCAAAACAGGCTGACACTCAAACAGGACGCATGGTTGACTAATGAGCAACACTGACTTGGGAGATTTTGAGACAACCATGCATTTGGTAAAATACACAGGCACCACTGCGATGTGAAATCTTGGTGGGCTCTTTCTGATGTGGGCAAGTTCACAAACTGAGCCACGGCACCACACCACAAGTGGTTTTCTCAACCCAGTTCCTTCACCAATTGACAACAAGAACTCGGAATTGTGTTTTCTGTATTAATTTTGCTCAGTGAGAATTGCATTCAACCCCCACTTTTTCAAAGACAGTTTATGGCTGAACGTTCTGCATTGAAATTGTACAAAAAAGACAATCTCCTCTTCCATTGGCTTCAAACTGATATGTTCAACTGTTTAAACTGACAGGATAAAGAGAATGTATTCATCCTCTCGGGGCCCATTAACTCTGTTAATATACACAGGGAACCTCACAAAAAGAGGGAAAGGGTCATTGTGGTAAACTGACCTGGACTGCGTGTGAGTTAGTGTAAAAAATATATGGTAAAGATTTGGAGGTGCCGGTGTTGGACTGGGGTGGACAAAATTAAATAATCACACAACATCAGGTTATAGTCCAACAGGTTTATTTGATAGTACCAGCTTTTGGAGCGCTGTTCCTTCATCAGGTGGTTGTGGAGCATAACATCATACGGCACAGAATTTATATTAAAAGATTACAGGGTAATGCCACTGAAATGACATATTTAAAAGTAAAAGTGTATTGTCTGTTCAGTCTGTATACTGTTAGAAATACCATGTTAGATTTCGTTCTTTCATATGTAAACCGTATGTAAAAATAGCTAAATTCTCAGGTAAATCTTTAACAATAGGTGCCACCTCAGCTCAGATTCAGCCTTGAAGGTGTGAGGTTGAAATCTGCCTGTGTCCCAATGTTCTGTCGTGGCAGAAGCTGGGGGTACCCTGCCTCATGGCTTTCAAGATGTATTCGACATGGGCAGTGAGGTTCACAAATCGGGTCCCATTGTCTAATATGATGGGACATCCGGGTGTGTTAGATTTGTTTACCTTTGGAAGGCAGGAGAAGTCACCTGTATGAGAAGTGCATGGTATGATGTTGATGGAACTCTCAAAGAGTGCATTTCAGAGCTTAGATCAGAGTGCTGCTGGAAAAGCACAGCAGGTCAGACAGCATCCGAGGAGCAGGAAAATCGACGTTTCGGGCAAAAGACCTTCCTTAGGATTTTGGAGGTGCCGAGCACAGAAACAATCACTCCATTCCACCTCGTCCCTGCTGACCAGATAACCGAAATTAATCTAGCGTCTACGCTTCTTCCTGTATTCTAGAAAATACAGGAGCTGTAGCAGCGTCACTGCTTCCTCTTGTATTATAGAAAGTAAAGGAGCTGGAGCAGCGTCTCTGCTTCCTCCTGTATTATAGAAAATAAAGGAGTTGGAGCAGCATCTCCGCTTCCTCCTGTATTACAGAAAATAAAGGAGCTGGAACAGCGTCACGGCTTCCTCCTGTATTATAGAAAATAAAGGAGCTGGAGCAGCGTCACTGCTTCCTCCTGTATTATAGAAAATAAAGCAGCTGGAGCAGCGTCACTGCTTCCTCCTGTATTATAGAAAATAAAGGAGCTGGAGCAGCGTCACTTCTTCCTCCTGTATTATAGAAAATAAAGGAGCTGGAGCAGTGTCACTGCTTCCTCCTGTATTATAGAAAATAAAGGAGCTGGAGCACAGTCACTGCTCCCTCCAGTATTATCGAAAATAAAGGAGCTGGAGCAGCGTCACTGCTTCCTCCTGTAGTACAGAAATAAAGGAGCTGGAGCAGAGTCACTGCTCCCTCCTGTATTATCGAAAATAAAGGAGCTGGAGCAGCGTCAATGCTTCCTCCTGCAGTAAGAAAATAAAGGAGCTGGAGCAGCGTCACTGCTTCCTCTTGTGTTATAGAAAATAAAGGAGCTGGAGCAGCGTCACTGCTTCCTCCTGTATTATAGAAAATAAAGGAGCTGGAGCAGAGTCACTGCTTCCTCCTGTATTATAGAAAATAAAGGAGCCGGAGCAGCGTCACTGCTTCCTCCTGCATTATAGAAAATAAGGGAGCTGGAGTAGCGTCACTGCTTCCTCCTGTATTATAGAAAATAAAGGAGCTGGAGCAGAGTCACTGCTTCCCCCTGCATTAAAGAAAATAAATCAGCTGGAGCAGCGTCACTGCTTCCTCCTGTATTATTGAAAATAAAGGAGCTGGAGCAGAGTCTCTGCTTCATCCTGTATTATAGAAAATAAAGGGGCTGGAGCAGAGTCACTTCTTCCTCCTTTATTATAGAAAATAAAGGAGCTGGAACAGCGTCACTGCTTCCTCCTGTATTATAGAAAATAAAGGAGCTGGAGCAGCCTCTCTGCTTCTTCCAGTATTATAGAAATTAAAGGAGCTGGAGCAGCGTCTCTTCTTCCTCCTGTAGGAAGAAAATAAAGGAGCTGGAGCAGCGTCAGTGCTTCCTCCTGCATTCTAGAAAATAGAGGAGCTGGATCAATGTCACTGCTTCCTCCTGTATTATAGAAAATAAAGGAGCTGGAGCAGCGTCACTGCTTCCTCCTGCATTATAGAAAATAGAGGAGCTGGATCAATGTCACTGCTTCCTCCTGTATTATAGAAAATAAAGGAGCTGGAGCAGCGTCACCGCTTCCTCCTGTGTTAGAGAAAATAAAGGAGCTGAAACAGCGTCTCTACTTCCTCCTGTATTATAGAAAATATGTTGGCACTCTCTCCAATGTACTGATGGAATAGCATCTGCACTGATTCTCTCATTTAGTTTTTTAATCAAATCTCCCTTTTACTCATATCCCTGTATTAATTCCTCCATTTACTGGTGCCCGACCCCGATTCGACCATTTAACTGTGCGCTATTCTAATTCTGTCATTTCCTGGGGCCTTGCACCCATTCTCGAATTTAGCTCCACTGCACCTGGTCTTCCATTCAGTATTATCCTGCCACAATTCTCCCATTTAGTGGTCTGCTGCCAGAATTCTCTAATCTTGGAGATCCCTGCATTAAATCTCCAAATTTCCGATCCTTCATATATCTTCCCTTTAGTGGTGAACTGCACCAACTCCCCCATTTCGTAGTGCACTGAATTGAATCTGGACCACTAATCCTTTGCAACAATTGTCCTATTTCCCGTTTCACTGCCCGTGTTCTCCCAGTTGCTCCAATTCTCGAAGTTATCAGCACCCCGCACCATGTCTCTCATTTACTTATACCCCACACCAATTCTCCAATTCAGTGTTGCTTAGCACCATTTCCCCCAATTACTGATGTCCTGAACAAGTTCTCCACTCAGTGTTGCGTTAATCCAATCCTCATACTGACTGATGCTCTCGCCCAATTTACTGGTGCGCTACTCTAAATCTCCCAAAAGGTATTGTCCTGCCCCAATTCTCCCATGCAGTTGCAACACAGCATAACTCACCCAATTCGCACTGAACTGCACTAATTCACCCATTATATAATGTCTTGTTGAAAATTCTCGCATTTCGATTAGCCCTTTCGAAATTTATCCATTTAGGATTTTATTGCAATGATTCTGCAATTTAGTGTAGAGCTTACAGAATTCTTAAATATGTGCGTGGACTGGTTGGACTGAGGGATCTGATTCCGTGCTGTACATCTCTGAGGCTGTAATTAGTGCTCCGCTTCCCTGCACCATTTCTCCCATTTACCAATCCTGCACTAATTCGGGAATTTCACCAACTCACCCATTGAGGTTATCCTGCCCCAGTCCTCCCACTTAGAATTTAACGGCACCTGCATGAATTCTCCAATTATTGTTGCTCTGCATCAATTCCTTCCATTCAGTTGTTCCCTGATACACATTTCCAACGTACGGATGCCCTGCTGATTATATTTGTTCATTTAGTGGTGCATTGACCTGACTGTCCAATTTACTGATGCTTCCAACATTTCTTTTTATTGATTCCCTGGCCCCTATTCCCCAATTTAGACATGCTCTGTTCCAATTTTCTAACATATAGACACTCCCACCAATTTCCCAATGTAATGACACTATGCACCGTATCTCCGATTTATTAAAACCCACCAAATCTCGAATTGACTCATACTCCTGTCCTACCTCTTCTCCTTACTGATGCCCGACCCCGATTTTACCATTTAATGGTGCGCTACCCTAATTCTCCCATTTCCTGTTGCCATACACCCATTCTGTAATTGAGCTCCACTGTGCACCAATTCTTCCATTCAGTATTTCCCTGCAACAATTCTCCCATTTAGTCGACCGCTGACAGAATTCTCTAATCTTGGCAATCCCTGCATCATATCTCCAAATTCCCCAAACTGCAAATATCCCCCCTTTCGTGGTGAACTGCACCAACTCCCTCATTTTGTGGTGCACTGCATTGAATCTCGACCACTAACCCTTTGCAACATTTGTCCTATTTACTGATTCACTGCCCGTGTTCTCCCATTTGCTCCAATTCTCGAAGTTATCAGCTCCCTGCACCAGGTCTATCATTTACTGATACCCCACACCGATTCTCCAATTCAGTGTTGCTTAGCATCATTTCGCCCAATTACTGATGTCCTGAACAAGTTCTGCATTCAGTTTTGCCTTCCACCAATCCTCATGCCCTCGCCCAATTTAGGGGTGCGCTACTCTAAATCTCCCTGCCCCAACTCACCCATTTAGTGCTGAATTGCATTAATTCACCCATTGTCTGATGACCTGTTGCAAATTCTCACATTTCGATAAGCTCTTTCCTAACTTTTCCATTTAGTCGTTTCTTGCAATGATTCTCCAATTTAGTGGAGACCTGCCAGAATTCTTAAATTTCGGCGTGGACAGTTTGGACTGAGGGGTCGGTTTCCGTGCTGTACATCTCTTAGGCTGTAATTAGTGCTCCACTTCCGTGCACCAATTCTCCCATTTACCAATCCTGCACTAATTCGGGAATTTCACCAACTCACCCACTGAGGTTATCCTGCCCCAGTCTTCCCACTTAGAATTTAATGGCACCTACATGACTTCTCCAATTATTGTTGCCCTGCATCAATTCCTTCCATTTAGTTGTTCCCTGATACACATCTTCCACGATCGGATGTCTTGTTTTTTTTTCACTCAGTGATGCACTGAACTGAATCTCCAATTTACCAATGCTTGCAACATTTCTTCTTATTATTGATTCCCTGACCCCTATTCCCCAATTTAGACATACTCTGCTCCAATTTTCCAATATATAGGCACTCCCATAAATTTTCTAATGCAACGGCACTGTGCACCAATTGCCCATTTATTGTTTCCACCAAATTTCCCATTTATTCATATCCCTGTACTAATTCTTCCATTTACTGATGCCCGAGCCCGATTCTACAATTTAAGGGTGCGCTACTCTAATTCTCCCATTTACTGTCGCCATGCACCAATTCTCTAATTTAGCTCCACTTTGCACCAGGTCTCTCATTTACTGATGTCCCGCATCAATTCTCCAATTCTTTGTTGCCTCGCACCATTTCACTCAATTACTGACGTCCCTGACGAACTTCTCCACTCAGTTTTGCCTTACACCAATCCTCATACTGACTGATGCTCTCGCCCAATTTAGGGGTGCCCTACTCTCATTCCCGCATCAAGTATTGTTATGTCCCAATTCTCCCATTTACTGCGAAACTGAAACTCTCCCATTTGGTTCTAACTGCACTAATTTGACAATATCAGATGCCCCGTTCCAAATTCTCTTATTTCGATAATAAGCCCTTGCCCAATCCTTCCATTTAGTAGTTCCTTGGAATGATTCTCCATTTTTGTGGAGCACTGCCAGAATTCTAAGACTGAGTCATAGACAAGTTGGACTGAAGTGTCTGTTTCCATGTTGTACATCTCTGTGATTGTACGACTGTTTATGACTCCGCTGCTCTGCACCATTTCTCCCATTTACCAATCCTGCACAAATCCTGAAACTGCACCAACTCTCCCTTTGAGTATTATCCTGCCCAATATAAATACCGCAGCATAAATTCTCCAATTACTGTTGTCCTGCCTCAGTTCTTTCCATTTAGTTGTTCCCTGAAACACTTCTTCCACGTACGGGTGCCCTGCTGAATTGTTTTCATTTAGTGATGCACTGAACTGACTCTCCAATTTACCAAACCTTGCAACATTTCTTTTTGTTGATTTCCTGGCCCCGATTCCCCAATCAGGAATAGGTTCTTGTTGTACTTTTGAAACTGGTGTCATAATTTTAAACTTGTATGTTCTGTCAGTAGAATTGCCCATTGGGTAGAGAACTGGCTGGAAGGTAGAAGACAGAGGTTGGTGGGGAGGGTTGCTTTTCAGACTGGAGGCCTGTGACCAGTGGTGTGCCACAAGGATCGGTGCTGGGCCCACTGCTGTTTTGTCATTTATATAAATGATTTGGATGTGGCCATAGGACGAATGGATAGTAAGTTTGCAAATGACAGTAAAATTGGAAGTGTCAAGGACAGTGAAGATGGTTATCTCAGAGGACAACGGGATCTTGATCAGATGGGCCAATGGGCCGAGGAGTGGCAGATGGAGATTAATTTAGATAAATCTGAGGTGCTGCCTTTTGGAAAGGCAAAAGAGAGCAGGACATTTACACTAAATGGACAAGGTACTAGGGATGTTGCTAAACAAATAGACCTGGAGTGCAGCTTCACAGATCGTTGAAGATGGACTAACATTTCGATAGGATAGTGAAGAAAGCGTTTGGAATTTTTGTCTTTCTTGCTTAATTAATTGTGTAAAGGAGTTGGGAGGTCATGTTGCAGTATTGGTTCAGCCACATTTGGTATATAATGTGCAATTCTGGACTCCCTCCTATAAGAAGGGTGTTGTGAAACTTGAAAGGGTTCAGAAAAGATTTACAAGGATGTTGCCAAGGTTGGAGGGTTTGTGCTGGAGGGTAAGACTGTATAGGTTGAGGCTATTGTCCCTGGAGCGTCAGTGGCTGAGGGGTAACCTTATAGACGTTCACAAAATCATGAAGGGCCTCAATAGGGTAAAAAGGCAAGGTGATTTCCCTGTGGTGGGTGAGTCCAGAAGCAGCTGGCATGTGTTAAAGTTAAGAGGGGAAACATAGAAGGGACATAAGAGGAACATTTTTCGCGCAGAAGGCACTGTATGCATGAGCTGCCAGAGGAAGTAGTGGAGGCTGGTACAATTACAACATTTAAAAGGTATCTGGGTGGGTGTAGCAATTAAAAAGGGTTTAGAGGAACATGGGCCAAATTCTAACAAATAGGATCAGATTTACATCGGATATCGGTTCAGCATGGATTTGTTGGACTGAATGATTTGCTTCTGAGCTTATATTGCTCTGAGCGGGTTGAGCTCCGGATTGTAGATTTATGAAGCAGAAAATAAAGTATGGCACAGAGTTAGATCGAGAAATCCTGCTGATCTCATCAGCTTTATCCTGTTTTATTGATCCTCCTCCTTCAATCAATGCATTTTTCCGATCCTCATTCAGAATTCCTGGAGCACTGTAACTGGTCTGGAACAATGTGTGGAAAGTCCTATTGCAGTCCACACGAGTTACCTTTCCCACTGCCCTGCTCCCACGGCCTGCAACGCTGCAGACTGAGCAGACAAGCCGAAGCACAATGATGAGCTCCTTCCGGCCCACGGCCCTCCTTCTCACTGAATGAAGACAATCACCAGAAGCAGAATCCAGCTCTTGTTGGAGCCTTGAATACCTGACTCTGTCTCACTGAGTGAAGATTGGACTCAGAAACAGAAATGAAACCAACTTCCTATCTGCATTGTGTCACTCTTTAAGATCTCTGTGTGTCTCAGTTCAGGTCATTTGATTGGAGACTGCGGATAGTGGGTCCCCAGTGAAATGGAAAGAATGGTGGAGCTGCTCACTGAGGGACATCTCTCAAAATGAGAGTCTGAAAGATGCTATTCTGCACTGGAAGAGTTTAAGGGGAATTGATGGTTCAGAATAATGTTATGCGGATGTTTGTAAAACTTAGGAACTCTGTTTTGTGGCTGGAGTTTATTTTATCCTTGTGTAGATTTGACACATTCACCCTCCCTCCCCACCACTACAGAAGTTGTTGGAACTGTTCAGTGTTTCCAGCGGCTTCTGTAATTATTTCAGGTTCCTGACAGGAGCAGTCTCTCACTTTTCGAACAAAACAAACCCATCCTTGTGCTGCAACCAATATTTCAATAAGAAATGGGAAGCAGCAGAGGGGAAAGCTTCTGAGAAACGCTGCCCGGTTGCACACTCCAATTCACAGAAACCATCGCCAGGAAACACAAGGAACAATCTGACAGATCCGGTTTTATCCCAGTGTTTTCCCTTTAAAAGGCGATTTACAAACCACAACACTGCGATAACGGGGAATCGAACCCCGGTCAACTGCTTGGAAGGCAGCTTTACTCACCACTATCCCACCATCACCCTGCCAGCAACTCCCTCCCTATTCCCAAACACACTTAACAAGGCCGTGATCATCACCAACTGGATTGGGGCTGAAATCCAAACAAGAAATGGCTGGGGAAGTTCAGCAGGTCTGACAGTACCAAAATTTGGGCGGTAAAGTGGCTTAGTGGTTAGCACCAGGGTCCCAGGTTCATTTGCAGCCTCGGGCTGTCTGTGTATGTGGAGTTTGCGCATTTTCCCCATGTTTGTGTGGGTTTCTTCCGGGTGCTCTGGCTTCCTTCCACAGGCCAAAAATGTGCAGGTTCGGTGAATTGGCCTTGGTAAATTGTCCATAGTGATTAGTTAGAGGGAAATGGGTCTGAGTAAGTTACTCTTGGGAGGGTCGGTGTGGGCTGATTGGGCGAAAGGGCCTTATTCCACACTGTAGGGAATCTTATCTAACCTAATAAGAAGCTATCAGTTCTGAACCAAATCCAAAGGGATTGGGAATTTGGGTCAGCAAACATCTCAGAGGTCAGGAAATGTGAGCAGGAGGAGACGATACAGCCTGTTTAAACTGTTCAGACTGTTCTGGCAGTCAATCCAATCAGAGCTGGTTTCAGATTTCAAATCCGGTTTCCTATCCACTCCCCATATCCTGTGACTCCCTGAGACACCGGCAATCTGTCTATTCCAATCTGAAATGTACTCACTGAGGGACCATCCACAATCCTCAGGGAGAGAGAATATTGAAGACTCAGAGGCCTTAGAGTTAAGCGCTGTCTCCTCATCTCAGTCCCAAATAAACTGCCTCTTACCCTGAGAGGGTGTCAATAAAACCCGAATGAACTGCGGATGCTATAACATTAACGCTGATTTCTCTGCACAGATGCTGCCTGACCTGCTGAGCTTTTCCAGCAACTCCTGAGACTGTGTTATCGTGTTTCAGATTCCCAGACCCACAGGATTAATTTCTCAGCATCTCCCCTCTCAAGCCTCTTCACAATCTGAGATATTCCAATGAAATCATCTTTGAATTTTCGCGAATATCGACCCAATTTATTCAGATCCTCAGCCCTGGAGCACACGGGTCCCAAATACTGAGCTTTATTTTGTGATTCATTAATGTGTTTGGGTCATTGCCGCTGGGTCCGCACAGATTGCTCAGATAGAATTGCTCTGGTGAAGGTGACAGTGAGTTATAACCTTGAACTGCTGCAATTTATTTGGTGCAGATAAACCCACAATGATGTAAGGGAGGGAGTTCCAGGATTTCCAACCAATGGCACTTGTGGGACTGAGATGTATTTCCAAGCCAGGGTGGGGGGTGGCTTGATGTGGAATTGTCACCTGGTGGTGTTCCCGTGTATCTGCTGTGCTCAGCATTCCACATGATAGTGCCGTGTGTCTGGAAGCTGCTCTGTAAGAAACCTTGGGGTATTTCTACAGACCATCTTGTCTATGGTACACACTGCTGCTACTGAGTGTCGGTGGTGGAGACAGGGGATGTTTGTGGCTGTGGTGCTGAACAAGCTGCACTGCAAGTTTATTCCACCTAATTCTGGAGAACACAACTCCTCTCCATCATCATCAATCCATTTCACAGACGGACACCCAGTGATTACACGGATCTGTTAATTGTACAAATGACCATGAGATTGTAACCAGATTCCCCTCTTCCCTGACAATGGTCTGAGGGACATCCCGTGACTGTTACACTTTCTCCTGGACATTCCATCTGTAAAAGCTGGGAATCAGCTGATGGGACACAGACTGTGTTACAGATGGTTACACTCAGGGGACTCTCACTCACTGACAGCGTCACAATCACCTGGGTGACGCAAAGGCGCAAGGGGCTGCGCGGTGACGTCACCCCAGGATGGCCACCCGCACAGGGGAAGGATTGACAAGGAGGAAGCGGGAGGAGGGAAGAGGTGACACAGACCAGGACCATGAGGAGAGGCAGAGCGGCTCCCTCTGGCGGCGGGGAGGAGGAATCAGCAGCCACAGGAGGATGGAGCGGATTGGTGGGAAGGATGATTGACAGGTGGGACAGGTCATTGGGGCGGGGCTAAGCTGGAAGGTTGGAGCTGGGGTTAGGTGGGGAGGGGGAATGAGGAAACTGGGGAAGACCACACTACTCCTCCCTCCCTGTCCTCCTGTCCCTGAGGGAGATTTGGACTCAGTACCATGTGGTGGGACTGCACATGTCACTAACACATGTCAGAGGGGAGAGGGCAGAGGGGGGAGGGAGGACTGAGGGACATTTCTATGTCTCTCTCTCACTCTTTTCTACCCCGCTCTTCTCTCCCTCTCTTCTTTCTCACCTGCGCCTCCTCCTCCTCTCCTCCCCACTCTTTCCTCTCCACTCTTCACTCTGTTTTCCCCTCCATCACCCTAACCTTCCCCCCTCATTCCAGAGCACTCGCCTTCCCCTCTACTCGCCTCCCTCCTCTCCATCCCCCCTCTCCTTCCCTCTCTCCACCCACTCCTCCCCCTCACCTCCTTCCCCCTCTCCTTCCCCACTCCATTCTCCTCCCCTCCTTCAAGCCTCTCCATTATCACTTTTCCTCCCCTCCCCTACATCCCCCCACTCTTCTCTCTCTCTGCTTCTCCCCTCCATCCCCCTTACTTTTCCCCTTTACTTACCCCCTCTCCTTCCCTGCTAATTGCTTTCCCCAACTCTGCCCTCTCCTCCCCCTTACCCACCTCTCCTTCACCCCTTCCCCCTTCTCCTTCCCCCTTCTGCCTCTCATTCCCCCTTCGCCCCTCTCCTTCCACCCATCCTTCCCCCCTCCTTTCCCGACTCTCTTTCCCCAACTTCACCTTCCCCTTCACCCTCTTCTTCCCCCTTCCCTCTCTACATTGCCCATCTCCTTTCCCCTCTACATTTTCCCTCTCCTCCCCTCTCTCCTTTCCGATCTCTCCTTCCCTCCACATACTTCCCCTCCTCTCCTGAACCCCTCCGTCATTCCCCCTCTCCTCCATCCCCTTCTCCTCCCACCTTCCCCCTCCTACCACCTTCTCCTTCCACCCCTCTCCTTCCCCTCGGCTACCTTCTCGCACCTCTTTCCCGTTTCCCCCATCCCCCCCTCACCTTCCCCCCTTACGTTCCCCCCTCTCTTTCCATCCTCTCCTTTCTCCCTTTCCTGTCCCCTCTCTTCCCCACCCTCTCCTCCCCCTCGTCTCTCCCTCATTCCCCCACTCATTCAACCTACTCCTCCCCCTCTCCTTCACACCTCTCCTTCCCCCACTCCCTCCCCTCCCTCATTCCCCCTTCCTCCACCCCTCCCTCCTTCCTTCCTCCTACCCACTTCTCATACCACCACTCTCCCTCCCCTCCCTTTCCTTCCCTTCCCTTCCCTTCCCACATCTCCTTCCCGTCCCTTCCTTCCCCACCTCTCATTTCCCCCCTCCTTCCCCCCCTCCATTCCCCCTTAACCTCATCCCCCCACACCCTCCTTTCCTTCTCTCTCCTGTTGTGGGACTGTTATATCAGAGAAGTATTCACATTTTTTGGATTATTGGAATCTCTTTCGGGGTAGAAGTGACCTGTACAAGAAGTATGGATGACATAAATTTGGAAGGGGTCTAATCTAATATACTGGCAGGGAATATGGTGTGCAATTCTGTCTCCTTCCTATCGGAAAGATGTTGTGAAACTTGAAAGGGTTCAGAAAAGATTTGCAAGGATGTTGCCAGGCTTGGAAGGTTTGAGCTATAGGGAGAGGCTGAACAGGCTGGGACTGTTTTCCCTGGACCGTCAGAGGCAGAGGGGTGACCTGATAGAGTTTTACAAAATTATGAGGAGCGTGGATAGGATAAAAAGACAAAATCTTTTCCCTGGGGTTAGTGAGTCCAGAACTAGAGGGCATAGGTTTAGGGTAAGAGGGGAAAGATATAAAAGAGACTGAAGGGACAAAGTTTTCACACAGAGGGTGGTACGTGTATGGAATGAGCTGCCAGAGGAAGTGGTGGAGGCTGGTACAATTGCAACATTTAAAAGGCATTTGGATGGGCATATGAATAGGAAGGGTTTGGAGGGATATGGACCGGGTGCTGGCAGGTGTGACTAGATTGGGTTGGGATATCTGATCGGCATGGACGGGTTGGAGTGAAGGGTCTGTTTCCATACTGTACGTGTCTATGACTCTACGACTCTAAATCAATAACCACCAACATTTGGATGAATTTCGAGTCAGTACAAATCGGTGAGCACTGACATTTTGAAACCTTTTGGGACAGTTTAAATCAGTAACCATCCACACTTAGAAAAATTTGTGGTCAGTACAAATCAGTAACCAGTGATTCATGGTAAAAAATTCTGGCCGAAACACTGACTCTTCGAAAAACTTTGGGGCAGTGCAAATCAGTAACCACTGACAGTTGAAAAATTTCAGGTCAATACAAATCAGGAACCAGTGACAGTAAGAAAAAATTCGGGTCAGTGCAAATCAGTAACCATCCATATGAAGAAAAATTTGGATTCAGTACAAATCAGTAACCGCAGACATCTGGAAAAAATTTGTGGCAGTGCAAATCAGTAACTACCGACAGTTGGATGAATTTCGAGTCAATACAAATCAGTAACCACGGACACTTTGAAAAATTTCTAGTCAGTGAAAATCGGTAACTACTGACACTTAGAATAATTTTGGGTCATTACAAATCAGTAACTACCGACAGTTGGATAAAGTTTGAGTCAGTACAACTCAATAACCACGGACACTTTGAAAAATTTCTTGTCAGTGGAAATCAGTAACTACCAACAGAGAAGTTACGGGTCAGTTCAAATCGGTGAGCACTGACATTTCAAAAGATTTTGGGTCAGTATAAATCAGTAACCATCCACACTTCAACAAACTGAGGGTCAGTTATGAATCAGTAACCACCGACAGATGGAAATATTTAGGGTCAGTCCAAATCAGTAAGCACTAACATTTTGAAAAAATTTCTCGTCAGTAAAAATCAGTAACCATTGACAGTTGGAAACATTTATGGTCAGAACAAATCAGTGAGCACTGACACTTTGAAAAATATTGGGTGTGTACAAATCAGTCATCAACAAAATGTGGAAAAATTACGGGTCAGTACAAATTGGTGAGCACTGACATTTCAAAAGAATTTGGGTCAGTGCAAATCAGGAACCATCCATACTTAGAACAATTTCAGGTCAGTAGAAATCAATAACCACCGACAGTTGGAAAAATTACGGGTCAGTACAAATCAGTAACCACCAACAGGTGGAAACATTTCGGGTCAGTACAAATCAGTAACCACCAACAGGTGGAAACATTTCGGGTCAGTACAAATCGGTAAGCACTGATACTTTTTTAATATTTTGGGACTGTGCAAATCAGTCACCATCTGCACTTAGAAAAATTTGTGCTCAGTAAAAATCAGTAACCACCGACACTGAGAAAATGTTCGGGTCAGTGCAAATCAGTAAACACTGGTACATGGAAAAACATTCTGGTCAGTGCAAATCAGGAAACACTGACGCTTCGACAAACTTCAGGGCAGTGCAAGTCAGTAATCACTGACACAGAGAATAAATTCGGGGTCAGAACAAATCAGTAACCACTGGTACATGGAAAGAAAATTCTGGTTGGTGCAAATCATGAAACACTGACACTTCGACAAATCTCAGGGCAGTGCAAACCAAGAATCACCGACACTTAGAACAATTTCAGGTCAGTAGAAATCAATAACCACCGACAGTTGGAAAAAATTACGGGTCAGCACAAATCAGTAACCACCGACAGGCGGAAACTTTTCGGGTCAGTACAAATCGGTAAGCACTGATATTTTTTAATATTTTGGGACTGTGCAAATCAGTCACCATCTGCGCTTAGCAAAATTTGTGCTCAGTAAAAATCAGTAACCACCGACACTGAGAAAATGTTCAGGTCAGTACAAATCAGTAAACACTGGTACATGGAAAAACATTCTGGTCGGTGCTAATCAGGAAACACGGACACTTCGACAAACTTCAGGGCAGTGCTAATCAGTATTCACCGACACAGAGAATAATTTGGGGTCAGTACAATTCAGTAACCACTGATACATGGAAAAAATTCTGGTCGGTGCAAATTAGGAAACACTGACAGTTGGAAAAATTTAGGGACAGTTCAAATCAGTAGACCCTGACACTTTGTTAAATATTGGGTGGGTACAAATCAGTAATCACCAAAAAGTGGAAAAATTACGGGTCAATACAAATCGGTGAGCACTGACATTTCAAAAGAATTTGGGACAGTGCAGATCAGTAACCATCCAAACTTAGAAAAGTTTTGGGTCAGTAGAAATCAGTAACCACTGACACAGAGAATAATTTGGGACAGTACAAATCAGTAATCACTGATACTTGAAAAAAATTCTGGTCGGTGCAAATCAGGAAACACTGATAGTTGGAAAGATTTAGGGTCAATTAAAATCAGTAACCACTGACACTTCAAACAATTTCTAGTCAATGAAAATCAGTAACCACCGACGCCAAGAATAATAGGGGTCAGTACAAATCAGTAACCACTGACAGGTGGAAAACGTTCGGGTCAGTACAAATCAGTAACCACTGATACATGGAAAAAAAATTCTGGTCAGTGCAAATCAGGAAACACTGACGCTTCAACATACTTCAGGGCAGTTCAAGTCAGTAACCGACACCGAGAATAATTTGGGGTCAGTACAAATCAGTAACCTCTGATACATGGAAAGAAAATTCTGATTGGTGTAAATCATGAAACACTGACACTTCGACAAATCTCAGGGCAGTGCAAATCAGTAACCATCGACACTTAGAACGATTTCAGGTCAGTAGAAATCAATAACCACCAACAGTTGGAAAAATTACGGGTCAGTACGAATCAGTAACTACTGATAGGTGAAAACATTTCAGGTCAGTACAAATTGGTAAGCACTGATATTTTTTAATATTTTGGGACTGTGCAAATCAGTCATCATCTGCGCCTAGCAAAATTTGTGCTCAGTAAAAATCAGTAACCACTGACACTGAGAAAATATTCGGGTCAGTACAAATCAGTAAACACTGGTACATTCTGGAAACACTGGAAAAACATTCTGGCCGGTGCAAATCACTGACACTTCGACAAACTTCAGGGCAGTGCTAATCAGTATTCACCGACACAGAGAATAATTTGGGGTCAGTACAAATCAGTAACCACTGATACATGGAAAAAAATCTTGTCTGTGCAAATCAGGAAACACTGACAGTTGGGAAATTTTCGGGTGAATTCAAATCAGTAATCACTGAGTTGTAAAGAAATTAGGGTAGTGAAAAACAGAAGCCACTGACACAGAGAATATATGCGGTCAGTACAAATCAGTAACCACTGACACATAGAAAAAATTCAGTCGGTGCAAATCAGGAAACACTGACACTTTGACAAACTTCCAGGGCAATGCAAGTCAGTAATCACTGACACTTAGAATAATTTCAGGTCAGTAGAAATCAATAATCACCAACAGTTGGAAAATTTTAGGGTCAGTGCAAATCAATAACCACAGACGGTTGGAAAAATTGCGGGTCGGTACAAATCGGTATACACTGAGATTTCAAAAAAAATTCAGGTCAGTACAAATCAGTTACCGTACACACTTAGAAAAACGAGGGTCAGTTACAAATCAGTAACCACCGACAGTTGGAAAAATTTAGGGTCAGTTCAAAGCAGTAGGCACTAACACTTCGAAAAATATTGGGTGAGTACAAATCAGTAACCACCAAAAAGTGGTGAGCACTGACATTTCAAAAGAATTTGGGACAGTGCAAATCAGTCACCAACCACTCTTAGAAAATGTTTGGGTCAGTACAAATCAGTAACCACCGATACATGGGAAAAAAATTCTGGTCGGTGCAAATCAGGAAACACTGATGCTTTGACAAACTTCAGGGCGGTGCAAATCAGTAACCACCGACAAGTGGAAAAGTTATTGTCACTACAAATCGGTAACCAACAACACCTAGAAAATGTTCGGGTCAGTGTAAATCAGTAACCATCCACACTTAGAAAAATTTGGTGTCAGTACAAATCAGTGACCACTGGAAAAGATTTCTAGTTGGTGCAAATCAGGAAACACTGACATTTCGACAAACCTCAGGGCAGTGCAAATCAGTAATCACCGACACTTCCAAAGGTTTGGGGTCAGTACAAATCGCTAACCACCGACAGTTGGAAAAATTTCATGTGAGCGCAAATCAGTAACCACTGACAGTTGGAAAATTTTCAGGTCGGTACAACTCAGAAACCACTGACTCTTAGAAAATGCTGGGTTAGTGCAAATCAGTAACCACAGACACTTAGAGAAAATTCAGGTCCGTACAAATCAGTTACAACCAACACTTTGAAAAATTTCTGCTCTGTACAAATCAGTAACCAACGACAATTGGAAACAGATGGGGTCAGTACAAATCAGTAAGATCTGACTATTTGAAAAAATTTGAGTCAGTACACATCAGTAACCACCGAGATTTTGAAATATTTCCAGTCAGTTTCCATCAGTAACCATAGACAGTTGGAAACATTTCGGGTCAGCGCAAAACAGGAACCGGTGACAGTTTGAAAAATTTCAAGACAGTACAAATCAGTAACCACTGACACGAAGAAAGATTTTGGGTCAGTGCAAATCAGTAAACATCCACACTTAGAAAAATTTGGGGTCAGTATAAATCAGAAACCACCGACAGGTGGAAAAAATTCGGGGCAGTACAGATGATTCATCACCAACACTTTGAAAAATTAAGGGGTCAGTGTAATTCAGTAACCACTGAGGGTTGGGTGAATTTCAAGTCAGTACAAATCAGTGAGCACCGACAGAGTAATTTTGGGTCAGTACAAATCATTAACCACCGATAGGTGGAAAAATTACGGGTCAGTACAAATTGGTAAGCACTGATGTTTAAAATAATTTTGGGACAGTGCAAATCAGTAACCATCCACACTTAGAAAAAATTGGGGTCAGTGCAAATCAGTAACCACTGACACATGGAGACATTTCCAGTTGGTGCATATCAGGGAACACTGACACTTCGACAAACTTTGGGGAGGTGCAAATCAGTAATATCTGACACTTAGAAAAATTTCAGGTCTGTACAAATCTGTAACCACCAAAAAGTGTAAAAATTACAGGTCAGTACAAATCAGTAAGCACTGACATTTCAAAACGTTTCAGGACAGTGCATATCATTAACCCACGACATTAGAAACATTTTGGGTCTGTGCAAATCCATAACCATCCACACTTGGAAACATTTCGGGTCAGTACAAATCAGTAACCACTGATAGTTGGATAAATTAGTGTGGGAAAAGATTTGCTACCCCACGATAGGCCCACAAAAGCAAAATTGGCCAGACTGTACCAGAACACCCAGAATTCCCCAGCAGCTCACAAGCCGAATCAGACAGCACACATACAAGGGATTAGGATTTCTGCTCCCACGGACATGACACAGCACCACAGTTATCTCATAGCCCTAAGGACAGTTTCACAACCCAGCAATACTAAAGTCACACAAGGAGTGGGTCAGACAGAGAGGCACCAGCAAGGACACCCTCCAGGAACAGGACAATGGAAACACCTCACTACTTCAGAAGAGATATTAACACCCACCTGTGAAGGGGAATGGAACCGTCGATACTGTCAGGATGTTGCATTGTGGGAAGCAACAGGACATTCATCCAATAAACTTCCAATTCACATCCTTGGAACTGGAATACTCCATTTCCAGATACATTGTAGTTTCCTATTTCTTGATCAGTGCCTTCCTTCCCATCTGTCCTTCTCCCCTCTCTCCTTCTCCATTCTCTCCTTTCCCCTTCCTTCCCTCCTCTCATTCTCCCCTCTCTCCTTCCCCCTTCCTTCCCCTCTCTCCTTCTCCCCTCTCTCTTTCCCCCTTCCATCCCTCTCTACTACACCCCTCTCCTTCTCCCCTCTCTCCTTCCCCCTCCTTCCCTCCTCTCCTTCTCCCCTCGCTCCTTCCCCCTTCCTTCCCCCTCTCCTTCTCCCCTCTCCTTCCCCGTCCCTCCCCCTCTCCTTCTCACCTCTCTCCTTCCTCCTTCCTTCCCCTCACTCCTTCTCCCCTCTCTCCTTCCCCCTTCCTTCCCCTCTCTCCATCTCCCCTCTCTCCTTCCCCCTTCCTTCCCTCCTCTCCTTCTCCCCTCGCTCCTTCCCCCTTCCTTCCCCCTCTCCTTCTCCCCTCTCTCCTTCCCCCTTCCTTCCCCTCTCTCCTTCTCCCACTCTCTCCTTCTACCCTCTCTCCTTCCCCCTTCCTTCCCTCCTCTCCTTCCCCCTCTCTCCTTCTCCCCTCCCTCCTTCCCCCTTCCTTTCTCCTCACCTTCTCCCTCTCCTTCCCTCTCTTCTTTCTCCTTCCTTTCCATCTCTCGTTATTCCTTCCTCCCCCACTTCACCACTCTGTCCTTCGGACTTCCTTCCCCCTTCCTTCCCCTCTCTACTTCTCTCCTCTCTCCTTTCCCCTCTCCTTCACCCCCTCCTTCTCCCCGTCTCCTTCCCCCCTCCTTCCTTCCCTCCGTCTCCCCTCTCTCCTTCTCCCTCTATCCTTCCCCACTCTCTACTTCCCCCTCACTCATTCCTCCCTTCCCCCTCTCTCGTTGCCCCCACCTTCCCCACTCTCTCCTTCCCCCTCTATCCGTCACTCTGTCCTTCCCCTCTCTCCTTCTCCCCTCTCTCCTCCCCCTTCCTTTCACTCCCTCCTTCCCCCACTCTCTCCTTCTACCCTCTCTCCTTCTCCCTTCGTTCCTCTCTCACCTTCTCGCCTCTCTCCTCCCCCCTACCTTCCCCGCTCTCCTCCCCCTCTCTCCTTCTCCACTCTCTACTTCGCCCTTCCTTCCCCTCTCTCCTTCTCCCTTGTCTCCTTCCCCCTTCCTTTCCACCCTCCTTCTCCCCTCTCTCCATCCCCTTCACCTTCATCACTCTCTCCTTCTCTCCTTCCCCTCTCTCCTTCTCCCCTCTCTCCTTCCCCCTTCATTCCACTCTCTCCTTCTCCCCTCTCTCCTTCCCCCTTCCTTCCCTCCTCTCCTTCTCCCCTCGCTCCTTCCCCCTTCCTTCCCCCCTCCTTCTCCCCTCTCTCCTTCCCCCTTCCTTCCCCTCTCTCCTTCTCCCACTCTCTCCTTCTACCCTCTCTCCTTCTCCCTTCGTTCCTCTCTCACCTTCTCCCCTCTCTCCTTCCCCCTTCCTTCCCCTCTCTCCTTCCCCCTCTCTCCTTCTCCCCTCTCTCCTTCTCCCCTGTCTCCTTCCCCCTTCCTTTCCACCCTCCTTCTCCCCTCTCTCCATCCCCTTCACCTTCAAAACTCTCTCCTTCTCTCATTCCCCTCTCTCCTTCTTCCCTCTCTCCTTCCCCCTTCATTCCACTCTCTCCTTCCCCCACTCTCTCCTTCTCCCTTCTCTCCTTCCCCCTTCTTCCCCTCTCTTCTTCTCCCCTCTCTCCTTCCCCCACTCTCTCCTTCTTCCCTCTCTCCTTCTCCCTTAGTTCCCCTCTCTCCTTCTCCCTTCCTTCAGCTCTCTCCTTCCCTCTCTCTCCTTCTCCACTCTCTACTTCCCCCTTCCTTCCCCTCTCTCCTTCTCCCCTGTCTACTCCCTTCCTTTCCCCCTCCTTCTCCTCTCTCTCGTTCCCCGCTTTTCATTCTCCCCTCTCTCCTTCCCCCCTCATTCCTCCCCCCTCTCCTTCTCCCCTCTCTCCTTCTCCTTTCCTTCCCCCCTCTCCTTCACCACTCTCTACTTCGCCCCTCTCTTCTCCCCCCGTCTCCTTCCCCCCTCACTTTCACCACTCTCTCCTTCCCCCTCTCCTTGCCCCCTCACCTCCTCCCCTCTCTCCTTCCCCCTCTCCTTCTCCTCTCTCTCCTTCTCCCATCCTGCCCCTCTCCTTCTCCTCTCTCCTTCTGCCCCCCACTTCTTTCCCCTCTCTCCTTCCCCCTTCCTTCCACTCTCCACTTCAACCCTGTCTCCTTCCACCTTCCTTCCATTTCCCCACCTCCTTCTACCCTGTCTCCTTCCCCCTCCTCCCCCCTCTCTTTCTACACTCTCTCCTTCCCCCTTCCTTCCCATCTCTCGTTACTCCTTCCTTCCGCCTCTCCTTCTCCACTCTCTACTTCCCCCTTGCGCCTGCCCTCTCCTTCTCCCCTCTCTCCACCCCCCTTCCTTCCCCTCTCTCCTTCCCCCTCTCTACTTCCCCCGCTCCTTTTTCCCTCTCTCTACCCCTCTCTCCTTCTCCCCCTCTCTTCTCCCCTCTCTCCTTCCCCCGCTCCTTCTCCCCTCTCTCTACCCCTCTCTCCTTCTACCCCTCTCCTCCGCTCTCTCCTTCTCTCACTCTCCTTCCCCCTCTCTGTCTCCCCTCTCTCCTTCCCCCTCAATCCTTCCCCACTCTCTCCTTCCCCCTCACTCCTTCCTCCCTGTCTCCATTCCCCGTCTCTCCTTCTCCCCTCTCTCCTCCCCCCTTCCTTCCCCTCTCTGCTTCCTCCTCTCTCCTTCCCCCCTCTCTCCATTCCCCCTTCCTTCCCCTCTCTCTTTCTCCCCCTCTCCTTCCCCCTTCCTTCCCTCCTCTCCTTCTCCCCTTTCTCCTTCCCCCTTCCTTCCCCTCTCTCCATCCCCCACTCTCTCCTTCTACCCTCTCTCCTTCTCCCTTCGTTCCTCTCTCACCTTCTCCCCTCTCTCCTTCCCCCTTCCTTCCCCTCTCGCCTTCCCCCTCTCTCCTTCTCCCCTCCCTCCTTCCCCCTTCCTTTCTCCTCACCTTCTCCCTCTCCTTCCCTCTCTCCTTTCCCCTTCCTTTCCATCTCTCGTTATTCCTTCCTCCCCCCCTTCACCCCTCTGTCCTTCGGACTTCCTTCCCCCTTCCTTCCCCTCTCGACTTCTCTCCTCTCTCCTTTCCCCTCTCCTTCACCCCCTCCTTCTCCCCGTCTCCTTCCCCCTTCCTTCCTTCCCTCCGTTTCCCCTCTCTCCTTCTCCCTCTATCCTTCCCCACTCTCTACTTCCCCCTCACTCATTCCTCCCTTCCCACTCTCTCGTTGCCCCCTCCTTCCTCACTCTCTCCTTCCCCCTCTATCCGTCACCCTGTCCTTCCCCTCTCTCCTTATCCCCTCTCTCCTCCCCCCTTCCTTCCCCTCTCTCCTTCCCCCACTCTCTCCTTCTACCCTCTGTCCTTCACCCTTCGTTCCTCTCTCACCTTCTCCCCTCTCTACTCCCCCCTACCTTCCCTTCTCTCCTTCCCCCTTCATTCCACTCTCTCCTTCCCCCACTCTCTCCTTCTCCCTTCTCTCCTTCCCCCTTCTTCCCCTCTCTTCTTCTCCCCTCTCTCCTTCCCCCACTCTCTCGTTCTTCCCTCTCTCCTTCTCCCTTCGTTCCCCTCTCTCCTTCTCCCTTCCTTCAGCTCTCTCCTTCCCTCTCTCCTTCTCCACTCTCTACTTCCCCCTTCCTTCCCCTCTCTCCTTCTCCCCTGTCTACTTCTCCCTTCCTTTCCCCCTCCTTCTCCTCTCTCTCCTTCCCCGCTTTTCATTCTCCCCTCTCTCCTTCCCCCCTCATTCCTCCCCCCTCTCCTTCTCCCCTCACTCCTTCTCCTTTCCTTCCCCCCTCTCCTTCACCACTCTCTACTTCGCCCCTCTCTTCTCCCCCCGTCTCCTTCCCCCCTCACCTTCACCACTCTCTCCTTCCCCCTCTCCTTGCCCCCTCACCTTCTCCCCTCTCTCCTTCCCCCCTCTCCTTCTCCTCTCTCTCCTTCTCCCATCCTTCCCCTCTCCTTCTCCTCTCTCCTTCTGCCCCCCACTTCTTTCCCCTCTCTCCTTCCCCCTTCCTTCCACTCTCCACTTCAACCCTGTCTCCTTCCACCTTCGTTCCATTTCCCCACCTCCTTCATCCCTCTCTCCTTCCCCCTCCTCCCCCTCTCTTTCTACACTCTCTCCTTCCCCCTTCCTTCCCATCTCTCGTTACTCCTTCCTTAGGCCTCTCCTTCTCCACTCTCTACTTCTCCCTTGCGCCTGCCCTCTCCTTCTCCCCTCTCTCCACCCCCCTTCCTTCCCCTCTCTCCTTCCCCCTCTCTCCTTCCCCCGCTCCTTTTCCCCTCTCTCTACCCCTCTCTCCTTCTCCCCCTCCCTTCTCCCCTCTCTCCTTCCCCCGCTCCTTCTCCCCTCTCTACCCCTCTCTCCTTCTACCTCTCTCCTTCTACCCCTCTCCTCCGCTCTCTCCTTCTCTCACTCTCCTTCCCCCTCTCTGTCTCCCCTCTCTCCTTCCCCCTCAATCCTTCCCCACTCTCTCCTTCCCCCTCACTCCTTCCTCCCTGTCTCCATTCCCCGTCTGTCCTTCTTCCCTATCTCCTCCCCCCTTCCTTCCCCTCTCTGCTTCCCCCTCTCTCCTTCCCCCCTCTCTCCATTCCCCCTTCCTTCCCCTCTCACTTTCTCCCCCTCTCCTTCCCCCTTCCTTCCCTCCTCTCCTTCTCCCCTTTCTCCTTCCCCCTTCCTTCCCCTCTCTCCATCCCCCACTCTCTCCTTCTACCCTCTCTCCTTCTCCCTTCGTTCCTCTCTCACCTTCTCCCCTCTCTCCTTCTCCCCTCCCTCTCTCCTCACCTTCTCCCTCTCCTTCCCTCTCTCCTTTCCCCTTCCTTTCCATCTCTCGTTATTCCTTCCTCCCCCCCTTCACCCCTCTGTCCTTCGGACTTCCTTCCCCCTTCCTTCCCCTCTCGACTTCTCTCCTCTCTCCTTTCCCCACTCCTTCACCCCCTCCTTCCTTCCCTCCGTCTCCCCTCTCTCCTTCTCCCTCTATCCTTCCCCACTCTCTACTTCCCCCTCACTCATTCCTCCCTTCCCCTCTCTCGTTGCCCCCTCCTTCCTCACTCTCTCCTTCCCCCTCTATCCGTCACCCTGTCCTTCCCCTCTCTCCTTATCCCCTCTCTCCTCCCCCCTTCCTTCCCCTCTCTCCTTCCCCCACTCTCTCCTTCTACCCTCTCTCCTTCTCCCTTCGTTCCTCTCTCACCTTCTCCCCTCTCTACTCCCCCCTACCTTCCCCTCTCTCCTTCCCCCTCTCTCCTTCTCCACTCTCTACTTCCCCCTTCCTTCCCCTCTCTCCTTCTCCCCTCTCTCCTTCTCCCCTGTCTACTTCTCCCTTCCTTTCCCCCCTTTTCTCCTCTCTCTCCTTCCCCGCTCTTCATTCTCCCCTCTCTCCTTCGCCCCTCATTCCTCCCCCTCTCCTTCTCCCCTCTCTCCTTCTCCCTTCCTTCCCCCCTCTCCTTCACCACTCTCTACTTCGCCCCTCTCTTCTCCCTCCCCTCCTTCCCCCCTCACCTTCACCACTCTCTCCTTCCCCCTCACTCCTTCCTCCCTGTCTCCATTCCCCGTCTCTCCTTATCGCCTCTCTCCTCCCCACTTCCTTCCCCTCTCTGCTTCCCCCCTCTCTCCTTCCCCCCTCTCTCCATTCCCCATCTCTCCTTCTCCCCTATCTCCTGCCCGCTTCCTTCCCCTCTCCTTTCCCCTTCCTTCTCCCCTCTCTCCTTCCCCCTTCGTTCCCCTCTCTCCTTCTCCCCTCTCCTCCCTGTTTCCTTCCCAACTCTCTACATCCCCCTCTCTCCTTCCTCCCTCTCTGTTTTCCCCATCTCTCCTTCTCCCCTCACTCCTTCCCCCCTGCCCCCTCTCTCGTTTC
Organism: Chiloscyllium punctatum; assembly: GCF_047496795.1. NCBI lineage: Eukaryota > Metazoa > Chordata > Chondrichthyes > Orectolobiformes > Hemiscylliidae > Chiloscyllium > Chiloscyllium punctatum. The sequence goes on along the minus strand of NC_092761.1, from coordinate 32,765,230 downwards.
CCCCTCCTTCCCCACTCTCTCCTTCCCCCCTCTATCCATCACCCTCTATTCCCCCCCTCTCTTTCTCTTCACTCACCTTGTCCCCTCTCTCCTTCCCCCTCTCCTAGCCCCCTCTCGTTCTCGCCTCTCTCCTTCTCCCCTCTCTCCTTCCCTCTTCCTTTTCCTCTCTCCTTCTCCTTTTTCTCCATCCACCTTCCTTCCCCTCTCTCCTCCTCCCCTCTCCTTCCCCATTTCTTCCCCCACTCCGTCTCCCCTCTCTCCTCCCCCCTTCCTTCCCCTCTCTCCTTCCCCACTCTCCTTCTCCTCTCTCTCCTTCCACCTCTCCTTCCCCCCTCACCTTCACCACTCTCTCATTCTCCCCTCTCTCCTTCCCCCTCTCCTTCCCCCCTCACCTTCACCACTCTCTCCTTCTCCCCTCTCTCCTTCCCCCTCTCCTTCTCCCCACTCACTTGCCCGATTCCTTCCCCTCTCTCCTTCCTCCCGCACCTTCACCACACACTCCTTCTCGTCTCTCTTCTTCCCACTCTCCTTACCGCCATCTCCTTCTCCCCTCTCTCCTTCCCCTTCACCTTACCCTTCCCCTTCACCACACTCTCCTTCTCCTCTCTCTCCTTCCCCTTCTCCTTCACCACTCTCTCCTTCTCCCCTCTCTCCTTCTCCCCTCTCTCCTTACCCCTCTCCTCCCCCTCTCTTTCTCCCTCTCTCCTTCCCCTTCCTTCCCATCTCTCTTTATTCCTTCCTTCCCCCCTCTCCTTCTCCACACTCTCCTCCCCCTTTCCTACCCGTCTCTCATTCTCCCCTGTCTCCTTCCCCCCTCTCATTTTCCCCTCTTTCCTTCCCCCTTCCATCCACACTCTGTTTCTCCCCTCTCTCCTCCCCCTCTCTTCCCCTCGCTCCTTCATCCTTCTATCCTTCCCCCCTCTCTTTTTCCCTCTCTCCTTCTCCCCTTTGTCCTTCCCCCTTCCTTATCCCCTCTCTCCTTTACCCTCACCTTCTCCTCTCCCTCCTTACCCCTCTCTCCTCCCCTCTCTCCTTCTCCCTTCCTTTTCCCCTCTCTCCTCCCTTCCTTCTCCCCTCTCTCCTTCCCCCTTCCTTCACCCCTCTCTCCTTCGCCCCTCTCTCCTTCTCCCCTCTCTCCTTCTCCTGTCCGTCACCTCTTTCCTTCACCCTCTTCTCGTCCCTCTCCTCACCTCTCTCCTTCTCCGCACACTCCTTCTCCCCCTTTCCTTCTCCCCTCTCTCCTTCACCCTCTCCTCCCCCTCTCCTTCTCCCCACTCTCTTTATCTATTCCTTCCTCCTCCTTCCCCGTCTCTCCTTCCCCCTCTCCGTCACCCCCTCCTTCACCACTCTCTCCTTCTCCCCTCTCTTCTTCCCCAGTCTCTCCTACCCCTTCCTTCCCCTCTCTACTTCACTCACTCTCCCCTTCCCTCCTCTCTCCGTTCCCCTTCCTTCCCATCTCCCTTTATTCCTTCCTTCCCCCGTCTCCTTCTCCACTCTCTACTTCCCTCTTCCTCCTCCCCTCTCCTTCTCCCCTCTCTCCTCCCCCTTCCTTCCCCTCTCTCCTTCTCCCCTCTCTCCTCCCTCTCTCTTCCCCTCGCTCCTTCCCCTTTTCTCCTTCCACCCTCTCTCCTTCTCCGCTCTCTCCTTCTCCCCTCTCTCCTTCACCCTTCCTTCCCATCTCTCCTTCCCCCTTCGCTCCTTCTCCTCTCCCTCCTTCCCCCTCTCTCCTTCTCCCCTCTCTCCTTACCCCTTCGTTCTCCCCGCTCTCCTTCCCCCTCACCTTCTCCTCTCCCTCCTTCCCCCTCTCTCCTTCTCCCCTCTCCTTCTCCCTTCCTTCTCCCCTCTCTCCTTCCCCCCTCTCTCCTTCTCCCCTCTCTCCCCCGGTCCGTCGCCTCTTTCCTTCCCCCTCTTCTCCCCCCCTCCTCCCTCCTCTCCTTCTCCGCACACTCCTTCTCCCCTCTCTCCTTCTCTCCTCTCTCCTTTCCACTCTCCTCCCCCCTCTCCTTCTCCCCACTCTCCTTATCTATTCCTTGCTCCTTCTTCTCCCGTCTCTCCTTCCCCCTCTCCCTCACCCCCTCCTTTACCACTCTCTTCTCCCCTCTCTCCTTCCCCCACTTTCCCCTTCGCTCCTCTCTCCTTCTCCCCTCTCTCCTTCCCCCTTCATTCCCCTCTCTCCTTCTCCCCTCTCTGCTTCCCCCCTCTCCCTCTCCCCTCCTTCCACCCTCTCCTTCCCCCTCTCTCTTTCTCCACCTCTCCTCCCCACTTCCTTCCCCTCTCTCCTTCTCCCATCTTTCCTTCCCCTTTCCTTCCCACCTCTCCCTCACACCCCCCTTCTCCCCTCACCTTCACCACTCTCTCCTAATCCCCTCTCTCCTTCCCCCTCTCCTTCCCTCCTCACCTTCACCACTCTCTCCTTCTCCCACTCTCTACTTCTACCCTCTCTCCTTCTCCCTTCGTTCCTCTCTCACCTTCTCCCCTCTCTCCTTCCCCCTTCCTTCCCCTCTCTCCTTCCCCCTCTCTCCTTCTCCCCTCTCTCCTTCCCCCTTCCTTCCCCTCTCTCCTTCCCCCTCTCTCCTTATCCCCTCTCTCCTTCCCCCTTCCTTCCCTCCTCTCCTTCTCCCCTCGATCCTTCCCCCTTCCTTCCCCCCTCCTTCTCCCCTCTCTCCTTTCCCCTTCCTTCCCCTCTCTCCTTCTCCCACTCTCTCCTTCTACCCTCTCTCCTTCTCCCTTCGTTCCTCTCTCACCTTCTCCCCTCTCTTCTTTCACCTTCCTTTCCATCTCTCGTTATTCCTTCCTCCTCCCCCTTCACCCCTCTGTCCTTCGGACTTCCTTCCCCCTTCCATCCCCTCTCTACTTCTCTCCTCTCTCCTTTCCCCTCTCCTTCACCCCATCCTGCTCCCCGTCTCCTTCCCCCCTCCTTCCTTCCCTCCGTCTCCCCTCTCTCCTTCTCCCTCTATCCTTCCCCACTCTCTACTTCCCCCTCACTCATTCCTCCCTTCCCCCTCTCTCGTTGCCCCCACCTTCCCCACTCTCTCCTTCCCCCTCTATCCGTCACTCTGTCCTTCCCCTCTCTCCTTCTCCTCTCTCTCCTCCCCCCTTCCTTCCACTCTCTCCTTCCCCCACTCTCTCCTTCTACCCTCTCTCATCCTCCCTTCGTTCCTCTCTCACCTTCTCGCCTCTCTCCTCCCCCCTACCTTCCCCTCTCTCCTCCCCCTCTCTCCTTCTCCACTCTCTACTTCGCCCTTCCTTCCCTTCTCTCCTTCTCCCCTGTCTCCTTCCCCCTTCCTTTCCACCCTCCTTCTCCCCTCTCTCCATCCCCTTCACCTTCATCACTCTCTCCTTCTCTCCTTCCCCTCTCTCCTTCTCCCCTCTCTCCTTCCCCCTTCGTTCCACTCTCTCCTTCCCCCCTCTCTCCTTCTCCCCTCTCTCCCCCTGTCCGTCGCCTCTTTCCTTCCCCCTCTTCTCCCCCCCTCCTCCCTCCTCTCCTTCTCCTCACACTCCTTCTCCCCTCTCTCCTTCTCCCCTATCTCCTTTCCACTCTCCTCCCCCCTCTCCTTCTCCCCACTCTCCTTATCTATTCCTTGCTCCTTCTTCTCCCGTCTCTCCTTCCCCCTCTCCCTCACCCCCTCCTTTACCACTCTCTTCTCCCCTCTCTCCTTCCCCCACTTTCCCCTTCGCTCCTCTCTCCTTCTCCCCTCTCTCCTTCCCCCTTCATTCCCCTCTCTCCTTCTCCCCTTTCTGCTTCCCCCCTCTCCCTCTCCCCTCCTTCCGCCCTCTGCTTCCCCCCTCTCTCTTTCTCCACCTCTCCTCCCCACTTCCTTCCCCTCTCTCCTTCTCCCATCTTTCCTTCCCCTTTCCTTCCCACCTCTCCCTCACACCCCCCTTCTCCCCTCACCTTCACCACTCTCTCCTAATCCCCTCTCTCCTTCCCCCTCTCCTTCCCTCCTCTCCTTCACCACTCTCTCCTTCTTCCCCTCTTCTTCCCCACCTCCTTCCCCCCTCACCTTCACCACTCTCTCCTTCTCCCCCCCCATCCTTCTCCCCTCTCTCCTTCCCCTTTCCTTCCCCTCTTTCCTACACACTTCCTTCCGCCCTCTCCTTCCCCCCTTTCCTTCCCCATTTTGTCCCCTTTCTCCTCCCCTCCCTACTTTCCCCTCTCACCTTCCCCCTCTCCTTCTCCCCTCTCTTCTCCCCTCTCACCTTCTCACCTCCCTCCTCCCCGCTCTCCTTCACCCCTCTCCTTCCCCCTTCCTTCACCCCCCCTTCTCCCCTCTCTCCTTCTCCCCCCTCTTCTTCCCCCTTCCTTCCACCCCTCCTTCTCCCCTCTCACCTTCCCCCACTCCGCCCCATCTTCTTCCCTCTCTCTCCGTCCCCCTCTCCTTACCGCAGTCTCCTTCACCTCCCTCTCCTTCCCCCTCTCCTTCTCCCCTCTCTCCTCCCCTCTCTCCTCCCCTCTCACCTTCCCCCCTCTCCTTCTCCCCTCTCTCCTTCTCCACTCTCTCCTTCTCCCCTCTCTCCTTCCCCCTTCTTCCCCCTCTCCGTCTCCCCTCTCTCCTTCCCCCTGTCTCCTTCCCCCCCACTCCTTTCCCCATCTCTCCTTTTCCCCTCACTCCTTCCCCTCTTCCCCACTCTCTCCTTCACCCCTCTATGTGTCCCCCTCTCCTTCCGCCTCTCTTTCTCCCCTCTCTCCTTCCCCTCTCTCCTTCTCACCTCCCTCCTCCCCGCGCTCCTTCACCCCTCTCCTTCCCCCTTCCTTTCCCACTCCTTCTGCCCTCTCGCCTTCTCCCCTCTCTTCTTCCCCCTTCCTTCTACCCCTCCTTCTCCCCTCTCACCTTCCGCCACTCCACCCCCTCTCCTTCCCTCTCTCTCCTTCCCCCTCTCCTTACCGCCGTCTCCTTCACCATACTCTCCTTCTCCTCTCTCTCCTTCCCCCTCTCCTTCCCTCCTCTCCTTCACCACTCTCTCCATCTCCCCTCTCTCCTTTCCCCTCTCCTCCCCCTCTCTTTCCCCCTTCCTTCCCATCTCTCTTTATTCCTTCCTCCTCCCCTCTCCTTCTCCACTCTCTACTTCCCTCTTCCTCCTCCCCTCTCCTTTTCCACTCTCTCCGCCTCCCTTCCTTCCCCTCTCCCCTTCTCCCCTCTCTCCTTCCCCCTCTCTCCTTCTCCCCCTCTCCTCCCCCCTTCCTTCTTCCCTCTCTCCTTCCCCCCTTCCCCTCTCTCCTTCTCCCTTCCTTCTCTCCTCTCTGATTCCCCCTTGCTTCACCCCTCTATCCTTCACCCCTCTGTCCTCGCCTCTCTCCTTCCCCTGTCCATCACATCTTTCTTTCCACCTCTTCTCGCCCTCTCCTCCCCCCTCTCCTTCTCCGCACACTCCTTCTCCCCTCTCTACTTTCCACTCTCCTCCCCCTCTCCTTCTCCCCACTCCTTCCCCCACATCCGTCTCCCCTCTCTCCTCCCCCTTCCTTCCCCTCTCTCCTTCTCAACTCTCTCTTCCATTCCCTCTCTCCTTCTCTCTTTTCTGCTTCCCCCTTTCTTCCCCTCTCTCCTTCTCCCCTCTGCTTCCCCCCCCACCGGTCTCCACACTCTCCTCCCCCTTCCTTCCCCTCTCTCCTTCTCAACTCTCTCCTTCCCCCTTCCTTCCCCACTCTCTCCTTCTCCCTTCCTTCCCCTCTCTCCTTCTCCCCAATCTCCTTTCCCTGTCCGTCACCTCTTTCCTTCACCCCCTTCCCCCTCTTCTCCCCTATGTCCTTTCCAGTCTCCTCCCCCCTCCTTCTCCCCACTCTCCTTATCTGTTCCTTGCTCATCTTTCCCCGTCTCTCCTTCCCCCTTCCCTCACCCCCTCCTTCACCACTCTCTCCTTCTCCCCTCTCTTCCCCATCTCTCCTACCCCTTCCTTCCCCTGTCTACTTCTCTCACTCTCCCCTTCCCTCCTCTCTCCGTCGCATCTCCCTTTATTCCTTCCTTCCCCCCTCTCCTTCTCCACTCTCTACTTCCCTCCTCTTCCTCCTCCCCTCTTCTTCTCCCCTCTCTCCTCCCCCTTCCTTCCCCTATCTCCTTCTCGCCTCTCTCGTTCCCCCTCTCTCCTTCTCCCCTCTCTCCTTCCCAATCTCATTCCCCTCTCCTTGCCCTTCCTTCCCCCCTCTCCTTCTCCACTCTACTTTCCTCTTCTTCCTCCCCCCTCCTTCCCCCTCTCTCCTCCCCCTTCCTTCCCCTATCTCCTTCTCCCCTCTCTCCTTCCCCCTCTCCCTCACCCCCTCCTTTACCACTCTCTTCTCCCCTCTCTCCTTCCCCCACTTTCCCCTTCGCTCCTCTCTCCTTCTCCCCTCTCTCCTTCCCCCTTCCTTCCCCTATCTCCTTCTCCCCTCTCTCCTTCCCCCTCTCTCCTTCTCCCCTCTCCTTCCCACTCTCATTCGCCTCTCCTTCCACCCTCTCCTTCTCCACTGTCTACTTCCCTCTTCCTCCTCCCCTCTCCTTCTCCCCCTCTCCTCCCCCTTCCTTCCCCTCTCTCTCCTTCCCCCTCTCTCCTTCTCCCCTCTCTCCTCCCTCTCTCTTCCCCTCGCTCCTTCCCCCTTTTCTCCTTCCCCCTCTCTCCTTCTCCGCTCTCTCCTTCTCCCCTCTCTCCTTTACCCTTCCTTCGCCCCTCTCTCTCCTTCCCCCTCACCTTCTCCTCTCCCTCCTTCCGCCTTTCTCCTTCTCTCCTCTCTCCTTCTCCCCTCTCTCCTTCCCCCTCACCTTCTCCTCTCCCTCCTTCTCCCCTCTCTCCTTCCCCCTCTCTCCTTCTCCCCTCTCTCCTTCCCACTCTCATTCGCCTCTCCTTCCACCCTCTCCTTCTCCACTGTCTACTTCCCTCTTTCTCCTCCCCTCTCCTTCTCCCCCTCTCCTCCCCCTTCCTTCCCCTCTCTCTCCTTGCCCCTCTCTCCTCCTCCCCTCTCTCCTCCCTCTCTCTTCCCCTCCCTCCTACCGCCTTCTCTCCTTACCCCTCTCTCCTTCTCCACTCTCTTCTTCTCCCCTCTCTCCTTTCCCCTTCCTTCTCCCCTCTCTCCTTCCCCCTTACTTATCCTCTCCCTCCTTCCCCCTCTCTCCTTCTCCCTTCCTTCTCCGCTCTCTCCTTCACCCTTCCTTCTCCCCTCTCTCCTTCCCCCTCTCTCCTTCTCCCCTCTCTCCTTCCCACTCTCATTCCCCTCTCCTTCCACCCTCTCCTTCTCCACTGTCTACTTCCCTCTTCCTCCTCCCCTCTCCTTCTCCCCTCTCTCCTCTTCCCTCTTCCTCCTCCCCTCTCCTTCTCCCCTCTCTCCTCCCCCTTCCTTCCCCTCTCTCTCCTTCCCCCTCTCTCCTTCTCCCATCTCTCATTCCCCCTCACCTTCTCCTCTCCCTCCTTCCCCCTCTCTCCTTCTCCCCTCTCTCCTTCTCCACTCTCTCCTTTCCCCTTCCTTCTCCCCTCTCTCTTTCCCCCTCACCTTCTCCTCTCCCTCCTTCCCCCTCTCTCCTTCTCCCTTCCTTCTCCGCTCTCTCCTTCACCCTTCCTTCTCCCCTCTCTCCTTCCCCTTACTTCTCCTCTCCCTCCTTCCCCCTCTCTCCTTCTCCCTTCCTTCTCCGCTCTCTCCTTCACCCTTCCTTCCGCCCTCTCTCCTTCTCCCCTCTCTCCTTCCCCTGTCCGTCGCCTGTTTCCTTCACCCCCTTCCCCCACTTCTCCCCCCTCCCCTTCTCCGCACGCTCCTTCTCCCCTCTCTCCTTCTTCCCTCTCTCCTTTCCACTCTCCTCCCCACTCTGCTTATCTATTCCTTGCTCCTCCTTCTCCCGTCTCTCCCTCCCCCCTCCCTCACCCCCTCTTTCACCACTCTCTTCTTCTCCCCTCTCTTCTTCCCCCATCTCTCCTACCCCTTCCTTCCCCTCTCTCCTTCCCCCACTCTCCCCTTCCCTCCTCTCTCCTTCTCTGCTCTCTCCTTCCCTTTCACCTTCCCCCTCTCCTTCACCACTCTCTCCTTCTCCCCTCTCCTTCCCCCCTCTCCTTCTCCACTCTCTCCTTCGCCTCTCCTTCTCCCCTCTCTCTTTCCCCATTTTCCCCCTCTCTCCTTCCCCCTCTCCTTCGACCCGTCTCCTTCACCACTCTCTCCTTCTCCCCTCTCTCCTTCCCCCTCTTCTTCTTCCCTCTGTCTTTACCCATTTCTTCTCATCTCTCCTTCCCCCTCTCCTTCTCCCGTCTCCTTCCCCACTCTCTCCCACACCACTCTCTCTTTCCCCTCTCCTTCTCCCCTCTCTCTTTCCCCATTTTTCCCCTCTCTCTTTCCCCCCGTCTCCTTCACCACTCTCTCCTTCTCCCCTCTCGCTTTCCCCTCTCCGTCTCCACTCTCTCTTTCCCCATTTCTTCCCCTCTCTCCTTCCCGCTTCGCTCCTTCCCCCTCTCCTTCACCACTCTCTCCTTCTCCCCCCTCTCTCTCTCGCTCTCCTTGCCCCCCTCTCTCTCGCTCTCTCTCCTTGACCATCTCTCTCTCTCTCTCTCTTTCTCTCACTCCTTGACCCCCCCTCTCTCTCTCTCTCTCTCTCCCTGACCCCCTTTATCTCTCTCTCCTTGCCCCCCCTCTCCTTGCCCCCCTCTCTCTCTCCTTGCCTCCCCTCTCTCTCCTTGCCCCCCTTCTCTGTCCTTGCCCCTCTCGCTCTCCTTGCCCCCTGTCTCTCTCTCTCTCTCTCTCTCTCCTTGACCCCCTCTCTCTCTCGCTCTCCATGATCCCCTCTCTCTCTCTCCTTGACTCTCTCTCTCTCTCTCGCTCCTTGACCCCCCCCCCCCCCCTCTCTCTCTCTCTCTCTCCTTGGCACCCCCTCTGTCTCTCTCTCTCTCTCCTTGACCCCCCCTCTCTCTCTCGCTCTCTTTGACCAACTATCTCTCGCTCTCCTTGCCCCCCTCTCTCTCGCTCTCTCTCCTTGACCCCCCTCTCTCTCTCTATCCTTGACACCCCCCCCCTCTCTCTCTCTCCTTGACTCTCGATATCTCTCTGTCTCTCCTTGACCCTCTCTCTCTCGCTCTCCTTGCCACCCCCCCCCTCTCTCTCCTTGCCCCCCTCTCTCTCTCTCTCTCCCTCTCCTTGACCCCCTCGATCTCTCTCTCTCTCCTTGACCCCACTCTCTCTCTGTCGCTCTCCTTGACCAACTCTCTCTCTTTCGCTCTCCTTGCCCCCCTCTCTCTCTCTCTCTCTCTCTCTCCTTGACCAAATTTCTCTCTCTCGCTCTCCTTGCCCCCTCTCTCTCGCTCTCCTTGCCCCCTCTCTCTGTCTCTCTCTCTCCTTGACCCTCCCTCTCTCTCTCTCTCTCGCTCTCCTTGACCAAATTTCTCTCTCTCGCTCTCCTTGCCCCCTCTCTCTCGCTCTCCTTGCCCCCTCTCTCTCGCTCTCTCTCTCCTTGACCCCCCCCTCTCTCTCTCTCTCCTTGCCCCCCTCTCTCTCCTTGCCTCCCTTCTCTCTCCTTGCCCCTCTCGCTCTCCTTGCCCTCTGTCTCTCTCTCTCTCTCTCTCTCCTTGCCCGCCTCTCTCTCCTTGCCCCCCCCCTCTCTCCTTGCCCCCCCTCTCTCTCTCTCTCCTTGACCCCCCCTCTCTCTCTCTCTCTCTCACTCCTTGACCCGCTCTCTCTCTCTCTCTCCTTGACCCCCTTTCTCTCTCTCTCTCCTTGCCCCCTCTCTCTCTCGCTCTCCTTGCCCCCTCTCTCTCGCTATCTCTACTTGACCCCCCTCTCTCTCTCTCTATCCTTGACCCCCACTCTCTCTCTTTCTCTCTCTCTCCTTGACTCTCTATCTCTCTCTGTCTCTCCTTGACCCTCTCTCTCTCTCTCTCTCTCTCTCTCTCTCCTTGACCCCCCCCTCTCTCTCTCTCACGCTCTCCATGACCCCCTCTCTCTCTCTCTCCTTGACCCCCTCTCTCTCTCTCGCTCTCCTTGACCCCTCCCCTCTCTCTCTCTCTCTCCTTGACCCTCTCTCTCTCTCTCTCCTTGACCACCCCTCTCTCTCTACTTGACCCTCTCTCTCTCTCTCTCTCTCTGTCCTTGACCCCCCTCTCTCTCGCTCTCCTTGACCCTCTCTCTCTCTCCTTGAACCCCGCTGTCTCGCTCTCTCGCAATCTCGCTCTCTCTTTCTCTCTCTCTCCTCTTGACCCCCTATCTCTCTCTCTCTCTCTCTCTCTCTCTCCTTGACCCCCTCTCTCTCTCCTTGCCCCCCCTCTCTCTCTCTCTCTCTCCTTGACCCCCTCTCTCTGTCTGTCTCCTTGACCCCCCTCTCTCTCTCTACTTGACCCCCGCCCTCTCTCTCTCTCTCTCCTTGACACTCTCTCTCTCTCTCACGCTCTCCTTGACCCGCTCTCTCGCTCTCTCTCCTTGACCCGCTCTCTCTCTCTCTCTCCTTGACCCCCTCTCTCTCTCTCCCCTTGACCCCCCTCTCTCTCTCCTTGACCCCCCCTCTCTCTCTCTCTCCTTGCCTCTCTCTCTCTCTCTCCTTGACCCCCTCTCTCTCGCTCTTCTTGACCCCGTCTCTCTCTATCCTTTACCCCCTGTCTCTCGCTCTCCTTGACCCCCTCTCGCTCTCTCCTTGACCCCCTCTCTCTCGCTCCTTGACCCCCTCTCTCTCTCTGTCACGCTCTCCTTGGCCCTCTCTCTCTCTCTCCTTGATCCCCTCTCTCTCTCGCTCTCCTTGACCCCCCTCTTTCTCTCTGTCCTTGCTCCCCTCCTCTCTCTCTCTCTCCTTGCCCGCCTCACTCTCTCTCTCTCTCTCTCTCTCACCTTGCCCCCCCATCTCTCTCTCTCCTTGACACCCTCTCTCTTTCTCTCTCTCCTTGACCCTCTTTCTCTCTCTCTCACCTTGCATCCCCTTCTCCTTGCCCCCAATCTCTCTCTCTCTCGCTCACCTTGCCCCCCCCTCTCTCTCTCTCTCCTTGACCCTCTCTCTCTCTCTCTCTCTCGTTGTACCCCTCTGTCTCTGTCTCTCTCTCTAACTCCTTGACCCCCCCCTCTCTCCTTGACACCCCCTCTCTCGCTCTCCTTGCCCCCTCTCGCTCTCCTTGCCCCTCTCTCTCTCGCTCTCTCTCCTTGACCCCTCTCTCAAACTCCCTCTCTCCTTGACCCTCTCTCTATCTCTCTCTCTCCTTGCCCCCCTCTCTCTCTCTCTCTCCCTCTCCTTGACCCCCTCGATCTCTCTCTCTCTCCTTGACCCCACTCTCTCTCTGTCGCTCTCCTTGACCAACTCTCTCTCTTTCGCTCTCCTTGCCCCCCTCTCTCTCTCTCTCTCTCTCCTTGACCCCCTCTCTCTGTCTGTCTCCTTGACCCCCCTCTCTCTCTCCTTGACCACCTCTCTCTCTCTCTCACACACGCTCTCTCCATGAACCCCTCTCTCTCTCTCTCTTCTTGACCCCCCCCTCTCTCTCTCCTTGACCCCCCCCCCCTCTCTCGCTCTCCTTGACCCTCTCTCTCTCTCCTTGACCCCCGCTGTCTCGCTCTCTCGCAATCTCGCTCTCTCTCTCTCTCTCCTTGACCCCCTATCTCTCTCTCTCTCTCTCTCTCCTTGACACCCCCTCTCCTCTCTCTCCTTGCCCCCCCTCTCTCTCTCTCTCTCTCCTTGACCCCCTCTCTCTGTCTGTCTCCTTGACCCCCCCCCTCTCTCTCCTTGACACCCCCCCTCTCTCTCTCTCTCTCCTTGACACCCTCTCTCTCTCTCTCTCCTTGACCCCCTCTCTCTCTCTCCCCTTGACCCCCCCTCACTCTCCTTGACCCCCCTCTCTCTCTCTCCTTGCCTCTCTCTCTCTCTCTCTCTCTCCTTGACCCCCTCTCTCTCGCTCTCCTTGACCCCGTCTCTCTCTATCCTTTACCCCTCTCTCTCGCTCTCCTTGACCCCCTCTCGCTCTCTCCTTGACCCCCTCTCTCTCGTCCTTGACCCCCTCTCTCTCTCTCTCTCACGCTCTCCTTGGCCCTCTCTCTCTCTCTCTCCATGATCCCCTCTCTCTCTCGCTCTCCTTGACCCCCCTCTTTCTCTCTGTCCTTGCTCCCCCCTCTCTCTCTCTCTCCTTGCCCGCCTCTCTCTCTCTCTCTCTCACCTTGCCCCCATTTCTCTCTCTCCTTGACCCCCTCTCCTCTTTCCTCTCTCTCCTTGACCCCCCTTTTCTCTCTCTCTCACCTTGCATCCCCTTCTCCTTGCCCCCAATCTCTCTCTCTCTCGCTCACCTTGCCCCCCTCCTCTCTCCTTGACCCTCTCTCTCTCTCTCTCTCTCGTTGTACCCCTCTGTCTCTGTCTCTCTCTCTCTAACTGCTTGACCCCCCCTCTCTCTCTCCTTGACACCCCCTCTCTCGCTCTCCTTGCCCCCCTCTCGCTCTCCTTGCCCCTCTCTCTCTCGCTCTCTCTCCTTGACCCCTCTCTCTCACTCCCTCTCTCCTTGACCCTCTCTCTATCTCTCTCTCTGCTTGACCCTCTCTCTCTCTCTCTCTCGCTCTCTTTCTCCCTCTCTCTCTCTCTCTCCTTGACCCCCCTCTCTCTCTCTCCTTGACCACCCCTCTCTCTCTGTCTCTCTCTCTCCTTGACCCTCCCTCTCTCTCTCTCTCGCTCTCCTTGACCAAAATTCTCTCTCTCGCTCTCCTTGCCCCCTCTCTCTCGCTCGCCTTGCCCCCTCTCTCTCGCTCTCTCTCTCCTTGACCCCCCCTCGCTCTCTCTCTCTCTCTCTCTTTGACCCCCTCTCTCTCTCCCTGACCCCCTTTATCTCTCTCTCTCCTTGCCCCCACTCTCCTTGACCCCCTCTCTCTCCCTTGCCCCCCTCTCTCTCCTTGACCCCCCCTCTCTCTCTCTCTCCTTGACCATCCCTCTCTCTGTCTCTCTCTCTCCTTGACCCTCCCTCTCTCTCTCTCTCTCGCTCTCCTTGACCAAATTTCTCTCTCTCGCTCTCCTTGCCCCCTCTCTCTCGCTCTCCTTGCCCCCTCTCTCTCGCTCTCTCTCTCCTTGACCCCCCCCCTCTCTCTCTCTCCTTGCCCCCCTCTCTCTCCTTGCCTCCCTTCTCTCTCCTTGCCCCTCTCGCTCTCCTTGCCCTCTGTCTCTCTCTCTCTCTCTCTCTCCTTGCCCGCCCTCTCTCTCTCTCTCCTTGCCCCCCCCTCCTCTCTCTTGCCCCCCTCTCTCTCTCTCTCCTTGACCCCCCCCCTCTCTCTCTCTCTCTCACTCCTTGACCCCCTCTCCTCTCTCTCTCTCCTTGACCCCCTTTCTCTCTCTCTCTCCTTGCCCCCTCTCTCTCTCGCTCTCCTTGCCCCCTCTCTCTCGCTATCTCTACTTGACCCCCCTCTCTCTCTCTCTATCCTTGACCCCCACTCTCTCTCTCACTCTCTCTCTCCTTGACTCTCTATCTCTCTCTGTCTCTCCTTGACCCTCTCTCTCTCTCTCTCTCTCTCTCTCTCTCCTTGACCCCTCTCTCTCTCTCTCACGCTCTCCATGACCCCCTCTCTCTCTCTCTCCTTGACCCCCCCCTCTCTCTCTCGCTCTCCTTGACCCCTCCTCTCTCTCTCTCTCTCCTTGACCCTCTCTCTCTCTCTCTCCTTGACCACCCCTTCTCTCTACTTGACCCTCTCTCTCTCTCTCTCTCTCTGTCCTTGACCCCCCTCTCTCTCGCTCTCCTTGACCCTCTCTCTCTCTCCTTTAACCCCGCTGTCTCGCTCTCTCGCAATCTCGCTCTCTCTTTCTCTCTCTCTCCTCTTGACCCCCTATCTCTCTCTCTCTCTCTCTCTCTCTCCTTGACCCCTCTCTCTCTCCTTGCCCCCCCTCTCTCTCTCTCTCTCTCCTTGACCCCCCTCTCTCTGTCTGTCTCCTTGACCCCCCTCTCTCTCTCTACTTGACCCCCGCCCTCTCTCTCTCTCTCTCCTTGACACTCTCTCTCTCTCTCACGCTCTCCTTGACCCGCTCTCTCGCTCTCTCTCCTTGACCCGCCTCTCTCTCTCTCTCTCCTTGACCCCCTCTCTCTCTCTCCCCTTGACCCCCTCTCTCTCTCTCATTGACCCCCCCTCTCTCTCTCTCTCCTTGCCTCTCTCTCTCTCTCTCCTTGACCCCCCTCTCTCTCGCTCTTCTTGACCCCGTCTCTCTCTATCTTTACCCCTGTCTCTCGCTCTCCTTGACACCCTCTCGCTCTCTCCTTGACCCCCTCTCTCTCGCTCCTTGACCCCCTCTCTCTCTCTGTCACGCTCTCCTTGGCCCTCTCTCTCTCTCTCCTTGATCCCCTCTCTCTCTCGCTCTCCTTGACCCCCCTCTTCTTCTCTCTGTCCTTGCTCCCCTCCTCTCTCTCTCTCTCCTTGCCCGCCTCACTCTCTCTCTCTCTCCTCTCTCTCTCACCTTGCCCCCCCATCTCTCTCTCTCCTTGACACCCTCTCTCTTCTCTCTCTCCTTGACCCTCTTTCTCTCTCTCTCACCTTGCATCCCTTCTCCTTGCCCCCAATCTCTCTCTCTCTCGCTCACTTGCCCCCCCCTCTCTCTCTCTCTCCTTGACCCTCTCTCTCTCTCTCTCTCGTTGTACCCCTCTGTCTCTGTCTCTCTCTCTCTAACTCCTTGACCCCCCCCTCTCTCCTTGACACCCCCTCTCTCGCTCTCCTTGCCCCCCTCTCGCTCTCCTTGCCCCTCTCTCTCTCGCTCACTCTCCTTGACCCCTCTCTCAAACTCCCTCTCTCCTTGACCCTCTCTCTATCTCTCTCTCTGCTTGACCCTCTCTCTCTCTCTCGCTCTCTTTCTCCCTCTCTCTCTCTCTCTCTCTCCTTGACCCCCTCTCTCTCTCTCTCCTTGACCAACCCTCTCTCTCTGTCTCTCTCTCTCCTTGACCCTCCCTCTCTCTCTCTCGCTCTCCTTGCCCCCTCTCTCTCGCTCTCCTTGCCCCCTCTCTCTCGCTCTCTCTCTCCTTGACCCCCCCCCTCTCTCTCTCTTTGACCCCCTCTCTCTCTCCCTGACCCCCTTTATCTCTCTCTCTCCTTGCCCCCACTCTCCTTGACCCCCTCTATCTCCCTGCCCCCCTCTCTCTCCTTGCCCCCTCTCTCTCCTTGCCTCCCTTCTCTCTCCTTGCCCTCTCGCTCTCCTTGCCCTCTGTCTCTCTTCTCTCTCTCTCCTTGCCCGCCTCTCTCTCTCTCTCTCTCTTTGCCCCCCCTCTCTCCCTTTTGCCCCCCCCCTCTCTCTCTCTCTCTCCTTGACCCCCCCCTCTCTCTCTCTCTCTCCTTGACCCCCTCTCTCTCTCTCCCTCTCTCTCCTTGACCCCCTTTCTCTCTCTCTCTCCTTGCCCCCTCTCTCTCTCGCTCTCTTTGACCAACTCTCTCTCTCTCGCTCTCCTTGCCCCCTCTCTCTCGCCATCTCTCCTTGACCCCCCTCTCTCTCTCTCTATCCTTGACCCCCCACTCTCTCTCTCTCTCTCTCTCTCTCTCTCTCCTTGACTCTCTATCTCTCTCTGTCTCTCCTTGACCCTCTCTCTCTCTCTCTCACACTCTCTCTCTCTCTCTCTCTTTGACCCCCTCTCTCTCTCTCTCACGTTCTCCTTGGCCCTCTCTCTCTCACTCCTTGATCCCCTCTCTCTCTCGCTCTCCTTGACCCCCCTCTTTCTCTCTGTCCTTGCTCCCCCCCCTCTCTCTCTCTCTCCTTGCCCGCCTCTCTCTCTCTCTCTCTCCTTGCCCCCCCATCTCTCTCTCTCCTTGACCCCCTCTCTCTCTCTCCTTGACCCCCTCTCTCTTTCTCTCTCTCCTTGACCCCCTTTCTCTCTCTCTCTCCTTGCCCCCCTTCTTCTTGCCCCCAATCTCTCTCTCTCTCGCTCACCTTGCCCCCCCTCTCTCTCTCTCCTTGACCCTCTCTCTCTCTCTCTCTCGTTGTACCCCTCTGTCTCTGTCTCTCTCTCTCTAACTCCTTGACACCCCCCCTCTCTCTCTCCTTGACACCCCCTCTCTCGCTCTCCTTGCCCCCCTCTCGCTCTCCTTGCCCCTCTCTCTCTCGCTCTCTCTCCTTGACTCCTCTCTCTCACTCCCTCTCTCCTTGACCCTCTCTCTATCTCTCTCTCCTTGACCCCCCCTCTCTCTCTCTCGCTCTCTTTCTCCCTCTCTCTCTCTCTCTCTCCTTGACCCCCTCTCTCTCTCTCTCTCTCCTTGACCACCCCTCTCTCTCTGTCTCTCTCTCTCCTTGACCCTCCCTCTCTCTCTCTCGCTCTCCTTGACCAAATTTCTCTCTCTCGCTCTCCTTGCCCCCTCTCTCTCGCTCTCCTTGCCCCCTCTCTCTCGCTCTCTCTCTCCTTGTCCCCCCCCTCTCTCTCTCTCCTTGACACCCCTCTCTGTCTCTCCCTGACCCTTTTATCTCTCTCTCTCCTTGCCCCCCTCTCCTTGACCCCCTCTCTCTCCTTGCCCCTCTCGCTCTCCTTGCCCTCTGTCTCTCTCTCTCTCTCTCTCCTTGCCCGCCTCTCTCTCTCTCCTTGCCCCCCTCTCTCTCTCCTTGCCCCCCCCTCTCTCTCTCTCCTTGACCCCCTCTCTCTCTCTCTCCTTGACCCCCTTTCTCTCTCTCTCCTTGCCCCCTCTCTCTCTCGCTCTCCTTGCCCGCTCTCTCTCGCTATCTCTACTTGACCCCCCTCTCTCTCTCTCTATCCTTGACCCCCACTCTCTCTCTCTCTCTCTCTCTCCTTGACTCTCTATCTCTCTCTGTCTCTCCTTGACCCTCTCTCTCTCTCTCTCTCTCTCTCTCTCTCTCTCCTTGACCCCCTCTCTCTCTCTCTCACGCTCTCCATGACCCCCTCTCTCTCTCTCTCCTTGACCCCCTCTCTCTCTCTCGCTCTCCTTGACCCCTCCTCTCTCTCTCTCTCTCTCCTTGACCCTCTCTCTCTCTCTCTCCTTGACCACCCCTCTCTCTCTACTTGACCCTCTCTCTCTCTCTCTCTCTCTCTGTCCTTGACCCCCCTCTCTCTCGCTCTCCTTGACCCTCTCTCTCTCTCCTTGAACCCCGCTGTCTCGCTCTCTCGCAATCTCGCTCTCTCTTTCTCTCTCTCTCCTCTTGACCCCCTATCTCTCTCTCTCTCTCTCTCTCTCCTTGACCCCCTCTCTCTCTCCTTGCCCCCCCTCTCTCTCTCTCTCTCTCCTTGACCCCCTCTCTCTGTCTGTCTCCTTGACCCCCCTCTCTCTCTCTACTTGACCCCCGCCCTCTCTCTCTCTCTCTCCTTGACACTCTCTCTCTCTCTCACGCTCTCCTTGACCCGCTCTCTCGCTCTCTCTCCTTGACCCGCTCTCTCTCTCTCTCTCCTTGACCCCCTCTCTCTCTCTCCCCTTGACCCCCCTCTCTCTCTCCTTGACCCCCCCTCTCTCTCTCTCTCCTTGCCTCTCTCTCTCTCTCTCCTTGACCCCCTCTCTCTCGCTCTTCTTGACCCCGTCTCTCTCTATCCTTTACCCCCTGTCTCTCGCTCTCCTTGACCCCCTCTCGCTCTCTCCTTGACCCCCTCTCTCTCGCTCCTTGACCCCCTCTCTCTCTCTGTCACGCTCTCCTTGGCCCTCTCTCTCTCTCTCCTTGATCCCCTCTCTCTCTCGCTCTCCTTGACCCCCCTCTTTCTCTCTGTCCTTGCTCCCCTCCTCTCTCTCTCTCTCCTTGCCCGCCTCACTCTCTCTCTCTCTCTCTCTCTCACCTTGCCCCCCCATCTCTCTCTCTCCTTGACACCCTCTCTCTTTCTCTCTCTCCTTGACCCTCTTTCTCTCTCTCTCACCTTGCATCCCCTTCTCCTTGCCCCCAATCTCTCTCTCTCTCGCTCACCTTGCCCCCCTCTCTCTCTCTCTCCTTGACCCTCTCTCTCTCTCTCTCTCGTTGTACCCCTCTGTCTCTGTCTCTCTCTCTCTAACTCCTTGACCCCCCCTCTCTCCTTGACACCCCCTCTCTCGCTCTCCTTGCCCCCCTCTCGCTCTCCTTGCCCCTCTCTCTCTCGCTCTCTCTCCTTGACCCCTCTCTCAAACTCCCTCTCTCCTTGACCCTCTCTCTATCTCTCTCTCTGCTTGACCCTCTCTCTCTCTCTCGCTCTCTTTCTCCCTCTCTCTCTCTCTCTCTCTCTCCTTGACCCCCTCTCTCTCTCTCTCCTTGACCAACCCTCTCTCTCTGTCTCTCTCTCTCCTTGACCCTCCCTCTCTCTCTCTCGCTCTCCTTGCCCCCTCTCTCTCGCTCTCCTTGCCCCCTCTCTCTCGCTCTCTCTCTCCTTGACCCCCCCCCCTCTCTCTCTCTCTTTGACCACCTCTCTCTCTCCCTGACCCCCTTTATCTCTCTCTCTCCTTGCCCCCACTCTCCTTGACCCCCTCTATCTCCCTGCCCCCCTCTCTCTCCTTGCCCCCTCTCTCTCCTTGCCTCCCTTCTCTCTCCTTGCCCCTCTCGCTCTCCTTGCCCTCTGTCTCTCTCTCTCTCTCTCTCCTTGCCCGCCTCTCTCTCTCTCTCTCTTTGCCCCCCTCTCTCCCTTTTGCCCCCCCCTCTCTCTCTCTCTCTCCTTGACCCCCCCTCTCTCTCTCTCTCTCCTTGACCCCCTCTCTCTCTCTCCCTCTCTCTCCTTGACCCCCTTTCTCTCTCTCTCTCCTTGCCCCCTCTCTCTCTCGCTCTCTTTGACCAACTCTCTCTCTCGCTCTCCTTGCCCCCTCTCTCTCGCCATCTCTCCTTGACCCCCCCCTCTCTCTCTCTATCCTTGACCCCCACTCTCTCTCTCTCTCTCTCTCTCTCTCTCCTTGACTCTCTATCTCTCTCTGTCTCTCCTTGACCCTCTCTCTCTCTCTCTCTCTCACTCTCTCTCTCTCTCTTTGACCCCCTCTCTCTCTCTCTCACGTTCTCCTTGGCCCTCTCTCTCTCTCTCCTTGATCCCCTCTCTCTCTCGCTCTCCTTGACCCCCCTCTTTCTCTCTGTCCTTGCTCCCCCCCCCCTCTCTCTCTCTCTCCTTGCCCGCCTCTCTCTCTCTCTCTCCTTGCCCCCCCATCTCTCTCTCTCCTTGACCCCCTCTCTCTCTCTCCTTGACCCCCTCTCTCTTTCTCTCTCTCCTTGACCCCCTTTCTCTCTCTCTCTCCTTGCCCCCCCTTCTTCTTGCCCCCAATCTCTCTCTCTCTCGCTCACCTTGCCCCCCCCTCTCTCTCTCTCCTCGACCCTCTCTCTCTCTCTCTCTCGTTGTACCCCTCTGTCTCTGTCTCTCTCTCTCTAACTCCTTGACACCCCCCCTCTCTCTCTCCTTGACACCCCCTCTCTCGCTCTCCTTGCCCCCCTCTCGCTCTCCTTGCCCCTCTCTCTCTCGCTCTCTCTCCTTGACCCCTCTCTCTCACTCCCTCTCTCCTTGACCCTCTCTCTATCTCTCTCTCCTTGACCCCCCCTCTCTCTCTCTCGCTCTCTTTCTCCCTCTCTCTCTCTCTCTCTCCTTGACCCCCCCTCTCTCTCTCTCTCTCCTTGACCACCCCTCTCTCTCTGTCTCTCTCTCTCTCCTTGATCCTCCCTCTCTCTCTCTCGCTCTCCTTGACCAAATTTCTCTCTCTCGCTCTCCTTGCCCCCTCTCTCTCGCTCTCCTTGCCCCCTCTCTCTCGCTCTCTCTCTCCTTGTCCCCCCCCTCTCTCTCTCTCCTTGACACCCCTCTCTGTCTCTCCCTGACCCTTTTATCTCTCTCTCTCCTTGCCCCCCTCTCCTTGACCCCCTCTCTCTCCTTGCCCCTCTAGCTCTCCTTGCCCTCTGTCTCTCTCTCTCTCTCGCTCCTTGCCCGCCTCTCTCTCTCTCCTTGCCCCCCTCTCTCTCTCCTTGCCCCCCTCTCTCTCTCTCTCCTTGACCCCCTCTCTCTCTCTCTCCTTGACCCCCTTTCTCTCTCTCTCTCCTTGCCCCCCTCTCTCTCGCTCTCCTGTACCAACTCTCTCTCTCGCTCTCCTTGCCCCCTCTCTCTCGCTCTCTCTCCTTGACCCCCCTCTCTCTCTCTCTATCCTTGACCCCCACTCTCTCTCTCTCTCTCTCCTTGTCTCTCTATCTCTCTCTGTCTCTCCTTGACCCTCTCTCTCTCTCTCTCTCTCCTTGACCCCATCTCTCTCGCTCTCCTTGCCACCCCCCCCTCTCTCTCTCTCTCCTTGCCCCCCCTCTCTCTCTCTCTCCCTCTCTTTGACCCCCTCGATCTCTCTCTCCTTGACACACCATCTCTCTCTCTCTCTCCTTCACTCGCCCCTCTCTCTCTCTCTCTCCTTGAACCCCTCTCTCTCACTCTCCTTGCCAACCCCTCTCTCTCTCTCTGCTTGACCCCCCCACTCTCTCTCTCTCTCCTTGACCCCCTCTCTCTGTCTGTCTCCTTGACCCCCCCTCTCTCTCTCTCCTTGACCACCTCTCTCTCTCTCTCTCACGCTCTCCATGACCCCGTCTCTCTCTCCCCTTGACCCTATCTCTCTCTCTCTCCTTGACCCCCTCTCTCTCTACTTGACCCTCTCTCTCTCTCTCCTTGAACCCTCACTCTCGCTCTCCTTGACCCCCCTCTCTCTCTCTCTCCATGACCCCCTCTCTCTGTCGGTCTCCTTGACACCCCCTCTCTCTCTCTCCTTGACCCCCCTCTCTCTCTCTCACTCTCTATCTCTCTCTCTCTCCTTGAAACCCTCTCTCTCTCACGCTCTCCTTGACCCCCCCTCTCTCTCTCTCCTTGACCCCCTCTCTCTCGCTCTCCTTGACCCCACCCTCTCTCTCTCTCTCCTTGACCCTTCACTCTCGCTCTCCTTGACCCCCCTCTCTCTCCTTGACCCCCTCTCTCTGTCGGTCTCATTGACCCCCCCTCTCTCCCTCTCTCTCTATCCTTGACCCCCTCTCTCTCTCTCTCTCTCCTTGACCCCCTTTCTCTCTCTCTCTCCTTGCCACCCCTTCTCCTTGACCCCCCCATCTCTCTTTCTCTCTCTCGCTCACTTTGCCCCCGCCTCTCTCTCTCTCCTTGACCCTCTCTCTCTCTCTCGTTGAACCCCTCTGTCTCTGTCTCTCTCTCTCTCTCCTTGACTCCCTCTCTCTCTCTCTCTCCTTGACACCCCCTCTCTCTCTCCTTGACCCCCCATCTCTCGCTCTCCTTGCCCCCCCTCTCGCTCTCCTTGCCCCCTCTCTCTCGCTCTCTCTCTCTCTCTCTCATTGCCCCCCTCTCTCGCTCTCTCTCCTTGACCCTCTCTCTCTCTCTCTCTCTCTCGCTCGCTCTCTCTCTCCCTCTCTCCTTGATCACCTCTCTCTCTCTCTCTCCTTGACTCTATCTCTCTCTCCTTGACCCCCTCTCTCTCTCTTTCTCTCTCCTTGACCCCCCCTCTGTCTGTCTCTCTCTCTCTCCTTGACCCCCCCTCTCTCTTGCTCTCTTTGACCAACTCTCTCTCTCGCTCTCCTTGCCCCCCTCTCTCTCGCTCTCTCTCCTTGACACACCCCCTCTCTCTCTCTCTCTCTCTCCTTGACCCCCTCTCTCTCGCTCTCCTTGCCAACCCCTCTCTCTCTCTCCTTGCCCCCCCCCTCTCTCTCTCTCCTTGACCCCCTCTCTCTGTCTGTCTCCTTGACCCCCCTCTCTCTCTCTCCTTGACCACCTCTCTCTCTCTCTCTCTCACGCTCTCCATGACCCCGTCTCTCTCTCTCTCCTTGACCCCCTCTCTCTCTCGCTCTCCTTGATCCCTCCTCTCTCTCTCTCTCTCTCTCTCTCTCTGTCTCCCGTTGACCCTCTCTCTCTCTCTCCTTGACCCCTCTCTCTCTACTTGACCCTCTCTCTCTCTCTCTCTCTCGCTCTCTCTCCTTGACCCCTCACTCTCGCTCTCCTTGAACCCCCCCTCTCTCTCCTTGACCCCCTCTCTCTGTCGGTCTCCTTGACCCCCCCTCTATCTCTCTCCTTGACCCCCTCTCTCTCTCTCTCTCTCTCCTTGACCCCCCCTCTCTCTCTCCCTCTCTCTCTCTCTCTATCTCTCTCTCTCTCCTTGACCCCCTTTCTCTCTCCCTCTCCTTGCCCCCTCTCTCTCGCTCTCCTGTACCAACTCTCTCTCTCGCTCTCCTTGCCCCCTCTCTCTCGCTCTCTCTCCTTGACCCCCCTCTCTCTCTCTCTATCCTTGACCCCCACTCTCTCTCTCTCTCTCTCTCTCTCCTTGTCTCTCTATCTCTGTCTCTCCTTGACCCTCTCTCTCTCTCTCTCCTTGACCCCCTCTCTCTCGCTCTCCTTGCCACCCCCCCCTCTCTCTCTCTCTCCTTGCCCCCCCCTCTCTCTCTCTCCCTCTCCTTGACCCCCTCGATCTCTCTCTCCTTGACACACCATCTCTCTCTCTCTCTCTCTCCTTCACTCGCCCCACTCTCTCTCTCTCCTTGAACCCCTCTCTCTCACTCTCCTTGCCAACCCCTCTCTCTCTCTCTCTCCTTGACCCCCCCTCTCTCTCTCTCTCCTTGACCCCCTC
This sequence comes from Chiloscyllium punctatum, assembly GCF_047496795.1. NCBI lineage: Eukaryota > Metazoa > Chordata > Chondrichthyes > Orectolobiformes > Hemiscylliidae > Chiloscyllium > Chiloscyllium punctatum. Next base: position 32,742,867 of record NC_092761.1, on the reverse strand, counting down.
TCTCTGCCTGTCTCCTTGACCCCCCCTCTCTCTCTCTCCTGGACCACCTCTCTCTCTCTCTCTCTCACGCTCTCCATGACCCCGTCTCTCTCTCCCCTTGACCCCCCCTCTCTCTCTCGGTCTCCTTGATCCCTCCTCTCTCTCTCTCTCTCTCTCTCTCTCTCCCCTTGACCCTATCTCTCTCTCTCTCCTTGACCCCTCTCTCTCTACTTGACCCTCTCTCTCCCTCTCTCTCTCTCTCTCCTTGACCCCTCACTCTCGCTCTCCTTGATCCCCCTCTCTCTCTCTTTCCTTGACCCCCTCTCTCTGTCGGTCTCCTTGACACCCCCTCTCTCCCTCTCCTTGACCCCCTCTCTCTCTCACTCTCTATCTCTCTCTCTCTCCTTGACACCCTCTCTCTCTCACGCTCTCCTTGACCCCCCCTCTCTCTCTCTCCTTGACCCCACCCTCTCTCTCTCTCCTTGACCCTTCACTCTCGCTCTCCTTGACCCCCCTCTCTCTCTCCTTGACCCCCTCTCTCTGTCGGTCTCATTGACCCCCCCTCTCTCCCTCTCTCTCTCTCCTTGACCCCCTCTCTCTCTCTCTCTCCTTGACCCCCTTTCTTTCTCTCTCTCTCCTTGCCCCCCCTTCTCCTTGACCCCCCATCTCTCTTTCTCTCTCTCGCTCACTTTGCCCCCGCCTCTCTCTCTCTCCTTGACCCTCTCTCTCTCTCTCGTTGAACCCCTCTGTCTCTGTCTCTCTCTCTCTCTCTCCTTGACCCTCTCTCTCTCTCTCTCTCTCGCTCGCTCTCTCTCTCCCTCTCTCCTTGATCCCCTCTCTCTCTCGCTCTCCTTGATCCCCCCTCTCTCTCTCTCCTTGACTCTCTCTCTCTCCTAGACCCCCTCTCTCTCTCTTTCTCTCTCCTTGACCCCCCCTCTGTCTGTCTCTCTCTCTCTCCTTGACCCCCCTCTGTCTTGCTCTCTTTGACCAACTCTCTCTCTCGCTCTCCTTGCCCCCCTCTCTCTCGCTCTCTCTCCTTGACACCCCCCCTCTCTCTCTCTCTCTCCTTGACCCCCTCTCTCTCGCTCTCCTTGCCAACCCCTGTCTCTCTCTCCTTGCCCCCCCTCTCTCTCTCTCTCCTTGACCCCCTCTCTCTGTCTGTCTCCTTGACCCCCCCCCTCTCTCTCCTTGACCACCCCTCTCTCTCTCTCTCTCACGCTCTCCATGACCCCGTCTCTCTCTCTCTCTCCTTGACCCCCTCTCTCTCTCGCTCTCCTTGATCCCTCCTCTCTCTCTCTCTCTCTCTGTCTCCCCTTGACCCTCTCTCTCTCTCTCCTTGACCCCTCTCTCTCTACTTGACCCTCTCTCTCTCTCTCTCTCGCTCTCTCTCCTTGACCCCTCACTCTCGCTCTCCTTGACCCCCCCTCTCTCTCCTTGACCCCCTCTCTCTGTCGGTCTCCTTGACCCCCTCTCTCTCTCGCTCTCCTTGATCCCTCCTCTCTCTCTCTCTCTCTGTCTCCCCTTGACCCTCTCTCTCTCTCTCCTTGACCCCTCTCTCTCCACTTGACCCTCTCTCTCTCTCTCTCTCGCTCTCTCTCCTTGACCCCTCACTCTCGCTCTCCTTGACCCCCCCTCTCTCTCCTTGACCCCCTCTCTCTGTCGGTCTCCTTGACCCCACCTCTCTCTCTCTCCTTGACCCCCCCTCTCTCTCTCTCTCCTTGACCCCCCCTCTCTCTCTCTCTCTCTCTATCTCTCTCTCTCTCCTTGACACCCTCTCTCTCTCACGCTCTCCTTGACCCCCTCTCTCTCTCTCTCTCTCCTTGACCCCATCTCTCTCGCTCTACTTGACCCCACCCTCTCTCTCTCTCCTTGACCCCTCACTCTCGCTCTCCTTGACCCCCCCTCTCCTTGACCCCCCCGCCTCTCTCTCTCTCTATCTCTCTCTCTCTCCTTGACACCCTCTCTCTCTCCTTGACCCCCTCTCTCTCGCTCTCCTTGACCCCCTCTCTCTCGCTCTCCTTGACCCCCCCTCTCTCTCTCTCCTTGACTCTCTCTCTCTCCTTGACCCCCCCCTCTCTCTCTCTCCTTGACCCGCTCTCTTGCTCTCTCCTTGACCCCACCTCTCTCTCTCTCTCTCTCTCTCTATCCTTGACACCCCCCTCTCTGTCTCGATCTCCTTGCCCCCCCTCTCTCTCTCTCCTTGACCCCCTCTCTCTCTCTCTCCTTGACCCTCTCTCTCTCTCTCCTCTCGCTCTCTCTCGTTGACCCCCCTCTCTCTCTCTCTCTCTCCTTGACCCCCACTCTCTTTCTCTCTCCTTGACCCCCCCTCTGTCTGTCTCTCTCTCTCGCTCTCCTTGCCCCCCTCTCTCTCGCTCTCTCTCCTTGACACCCCCCTCTCTCTCTCTCTCTCTCTCCTTGACCCCTCTCTCTCTCTCTCTCTCTCTCTCCTTGACCCCCTCTCTCTCGCTCTCCTTGCCAGCCCCTCTCTCTCTCTCCTTGGCCCCCTCTCTCTCTCTCTCTCTCTCTCCTTGACCCCCTCTCTCTGTCTGTCTCCTTGACCCACCCTCTCTCTCTCTCCTTGACCACCTCTCTCTCTCTCTCTCACGCTCTCTATGACCCCGTCTCTCTCTCTCTCATTGACCCCCTCTCTCTCTCTCGCTCTCCTTGATCCCTCCTCTCTCTCTCTCACTCTCTCCCCTTGACCCTCTCTCTCTCTCTCTCCTTGACCCCTCTCTCTCTACTTGACCCTCTCTCTCTCTCTCTCTCTCTCCTTGAGCCCTCACTCTCGCTCTCCTTGACCCCCCTCTCTCTCTCCTTGACCCCCTCTCTCTGTCGGTCTCCTTGACACCCCCTCTCTCTCTCTCCTGGACCCCCCCCCTCTCTCTCTCTCTATCTCTCTCTCTCTCTCCTTGACCCCCTCTCTCTCGCTCTCCTTGACCCCACCCTCTCTCTCTCTCCTTGACCCCCTCTCTCTCTCTCTCTCTCTCTCCTTGACCCCCTCTCTCTCGCTCTCCTTGACCCCACCCTCTCTCTCTCTCCTTGACCCCCTCTCTCTCTCTCTCACGCTCTCCTTGGCCCTCTCTCTCTCTCTCCTTGATCCCCTCTCTCTTTCGCTCTCCTTGACCCCCCTCTTTCTCTCTGTCCTTGCTCCCCCCCTCTCTCTCTCCTTGCCCGCCTCTCTCTCTCTCTCTCTCTCATCTTGCCCCCCCATCTCTATCTCTCCTTGAACCCCCCTCTCTCTCTCTCTCTCTCTCCTTGACCCCCTCTCTCTTTCTCTCTCTCCTTGACCCCCTTTCTCTCTCTCTCTCCTTGCCCCCCTACTCCTTGCCCCCAATCTCTCTCTCTCTCGCTCACCTTGCCCCCCCCTCTCTCTCTCCTTGCCCCTCTCTCTCTCTCTCTCTCTCGTTGTACCCCTCTGTCTCTGTCTCTCTCTCTCTAACTCCTTGACCCCCCCTCTCTCTCTCTCCTTGACACCCCCTCTCTCGCTCTCCTTGCCCCCCTCTCGCTCTCCTTGCCTCTCTCTCTATCTCTCTCTCTCCTTGACCCTCTCTCTCTCTCTCGCTCTCTTTCTCCCTCTCTCTCTCTCTCTCTCTCCTTGACCCCCCCTCTCTCTCTCTCTCTCTCCTTGACCACCCCTCTCTCTCTCTGTCTCTCTCTCTCCTTGACCCTCCCTCTCTCTCTCGCTCTCCTTGACCAAATTTCTCTCTCTCGCTCTCCTTGCCCCCTCTCTCTCGCTCTCCTTGCCCACTCTCTCTCGCTCTCTCTCTCCTTGACCCCCCCTCTCTCTCTCTCCTTGACCCCCCTCTCTCTCTCTCTCCTTGACCCCCTTTCTCTCTCTCTCTCCTTGCCCCCCTCTCTCTCGCTCTCCTGTACCAGCTCTCTCTCTCGCTTTCCATGTCCCCCCTCTCTCTCCTTGCCTCCCTTCTCTCTCCTTGCCCCTCTCGCTCTCCTTGCCCTCTGTCTCTCTCTCTATCTCTCTCTCTCTCCTTGCCCGCCTCTCTCTCTCTCTCTCCTTGCCCCCCCTTCTCTCCTTGACCCCCCCTCTCTCTCTCTCTCCTTGACCCCCTCTCTCTCTCTCTCTCTCCTTGACCCTCTCTCTCTCTCTCTCTCCTTGACCCCCTTTCTCTCTCTCTCTCCTTGCCCCCTCTCTCTCTCGCTCTCTTTGACCAACTCTCTCTCTCGCTCTCCTTGCCCCCTCTCTCTCGCTATCTCTCCTTGAACCCCTCTCTCTCTATCCTTGACCCCCACTCTCTCTCTCGCTCTCTCTCTCTCCCTCTCCTTGACTCACTATCTCTCTCTGTCTCTCCTTGACCCTCTCTCCCTCTCTCCTTGATCCCCTCTCTCTCTCGGTCTCCTTGACCCCCCTCTTTCTCTCTGTCCTTGCTCCCCCCTCTCTCTCTCTCCTTGTCTCCTCTCTCTCTCTCTCTCTCTCCTTGCCACCCCATCTCTCTCTCTCTCTCCTTGACCCCCTCTCTCTTTCTCTCTCTCCTTGACCCCCTTTCTCTCTCTCTCACCTTGCATCCCCTTCTCCTTGCCCCCAATCTCTCTCTCTCTCGCTCACCTTGCCCCCCCCCTCTCTCCTTGACCCTCTCTCTCTCTCTCTCGTTGTACCCCTCTGTCTCTGTCTCTCTCTCTCTAACTCCTTGACCCCCCTCTCTCTCCTTGACACCCCCTCTCTCGCTCTCCTTGCCCCCCTCTCGCTCTCCTTGCCCCTCTCTCTCTCGCTCTCTCTCCTTGACCCCTCTCTCTCACTCCCTCTCTCCTTGACCCTCTCTCTATCTCTCTCTCTGCTTGACCCTCTCTCTCTCTCTCTCTCGCTCTCTTTCTCTCTCTCTCTCTCTCTCTCTCTCTCTCCTTGACCCCCTCTCTCTCTCTCTCTCCTTGACCACCCCTCTCTCTCTGTCTCTCTCTCTCCTTGACCCTCCCTCTCTCTCTCTCGCTCTCCTTGACCAAATTTCTCTCTCTCGCTCTCCTTGCCCCCTCTCTCTCTCTCTCCTTGCCCCCTCTCTCTCGCTCTCTCTCTCCTTGACCCCCCCCTCTCTCTCTCTCTTAGACCCCCTCTCTCTCTCTCTCCCTGACCCCCTTTATCTCTCTCTCTCCTTGCCCCCACTCTCCTTGAGCCCCTCTCTCTCCTTGCCCCACCTCTCTCTCCTTGCCCCCCTCTCTCTCGTTGCCTCCCTTCTCTCTCCTTGCCCCTCTCGCTCTCCTTGCCCTCTGTCTCTCTCTCTCTCTCTCTCTCCTTGCACGCCTCTCTCTCTCTCTCTCCTTCCCCCCCCTCTCTCTCCTTGCCCCTCTCTCTCTCTCTCTCTCCTTGACCCCCTCTCTCTCTCTCTCTCTCCTTGACCCTCTCTCTCTCTCTCTCTCTCCTTGACCCCCTTTCTCTCTCTCTCCTTGCCCCCTCTCTCTCTCGCTCTCTTTGACCAACTCTCTCTCTCGCTCTCCTTGCCCCCTCTCTCTCGCTATCTCTCCTTGAACCCCCCTCTCTCTCTCTATCCTTGACCCCCACTCTCTCTCTCTCTCTCTCTCTCTCTCTCTCTCTCCTTGACTCTCTATCTCTCTCTGTCTCTCCTTAACCCTCTCTCTCTCTCTCTCTCTCTCTCTCTCTCTCTCTCCTTGACCCACTCTCTCTCTCTCTCACGCTCTCCTTGGCCCTCTCTCTCTCTCTCCTTGATCCCCTCTCTCTCTCGCTCTCCTTGACCCCCCTCTTTCTCTCTGTCCTTGCTCCCCCCTCTCTCTCTCTCTCTCCTTGCCCGCCCCTCTCTCTCTCTCTCTCTCCTTGCCCCCCCATCTCTTTCTCTCCTTGATACCCCCTCTCTCTCTCCTTGACCCCCTCTCTCTTTCTCTCTCTCCTTGACCCCCTTTCTCTCTCTCTCTCCTTGCCCCCCCTTCTCCTTGCCCCCAATCTCTCTCTCTCTCTCTCTCCTTGCCCCCCCTTCTCCTTGACCCCCTTTCTCTCTCTCTCCTTGACCCTCTCTCTCTCACTCTCTCGTTGTACCCCTCTGTCTCTGTCTCTCTCTCTCTCTCCTTGACTCCTCTCTCTTCTCTCTCTCTCTCCCTCTCACTCTCCTTGACCCCCCTCTCTCTCTCTCCTTGACCCCCCCTCTCTCTCTCCCTGACCCCCTTTATCTCTCTCTCTCCTTGCCCCCCGTCTCCTTGACACCCTCTCTCTCCTTGTCCCCCCCTCTCTCCTTGCCTCCCTTCTCTCTCCTTGCCCCTCTCGCTCTCCTTGCCCTCTGTCTCTCTCTCTCTCTCTCTCTCTCTCTCTGCTTGCCCGCCTCTCTCTCTCTCTCTCCTTGCCCCCCCCTCACTCTCCTTGACCCCCTCTCTCTCTCTCTCTCTCCTTGACCCCCTCTCTCTCTCTCTCTCCTTGACCCTCTCTCTCTCTCTCTCTCTCCTTGCCCCCTCTCTCTCTCGCTCTCTTTGACAAACTCTCTCTCTCGCTCTCCTTGCCCCCTCTCTCTCGCTATCTCTCCTTGAACCCCTCTCTCTCTATCCTTGACCCCCACTCTCTCTCTCGCTCTCTCTCTCTCCCTCTCCTTGACTCACTATCTCTCTCTGTCTCTCCTTGACCCTCTCTCCCTCTCTCCTTGATCCCCTCTCTCTCTCGCTCTCCTTGACCCCCCTCTTTCTCTCTGTCCTTGCTCCCCCCCCTCTCTCTCTCTCTCTCCTTGCCCGCCTCTCTCTATCTCTCTCTCTCTCCTTGCCCCCCCATCTCTCTCTCTCCTTGACCCCCCTCTCTCTCCTTGACACCTCCTCTCTCGCTCTCCTTGCCCCCCTCTCGCTCTCCTTGCCCCTCTCTCTCTCGCTCTCTCTCCTTGACCCCTCTCTCTCACTCCCTCTCTCCTTGACCCTCTCTCTCTCTCTCTCCTTGACACCCCCTCTCTCTCTCTCCTTGTCTCCTCTCTCTCTCTCTCTCTCTCTCTCTCTCTCCTTGCCACCCCATCTCTCTCTCTCCTTGACCCCCTCTCTCTTTCTCTCTCTCCTTGACCCCCTTTCTCTCTCTCTCACCTTGCATCCCCTTCTCCTTGCCCCCAATCTCTCTCTCTCTCGCTCACCTTGCCCCCCCCTCTCTCTCTCTCTCCTTGACCCTCTCTCTCTCTCTCTCGTTGTACCCCTCTGTCTCTGTCTCTCTCTCTCTAACTCCTTGACCCACCCCTCTCTCCTTGACACCCCCTCTCTCGCTCTCCTTGCCCCCCTCTCGCTCTCCTTGCCCCTCTCTCTCTCGCTCTCTCTCCTTGACCCCTCTCTCTCACTCCCTCTCTCCTTGACCCTCTCTCTATCTCTCTCTCGGCTTGACCCTGTCTCTCTCTCTCTCGCTCTCTTTCTCCCTCTCTCTCTCTCTCTCTCTCTCCTTGACCCCCTCTCTCTCTCTCACTCCTTGACCACCCCTCTCTCTGTCTCTCTCTCTCCTTGACCCTCCCTCTCTCTCTCTCGCTCTCCTTGCCCCTTCTCTCTCGCTCTCCTTGCCCCCTCTCTCTCACTCCCTCTCTCCTTGACCCTCTCTCTATCTCTCTCTCGGCTTGACCCTCTCTCTCTCTCTCTCGCTCTCTTTCTCCCTCTCTCTCTCCCTCTCTCCTTGACCCCCCCTCTCTCTCTCACTCCTTGACCACCCCTCTCTCTGTCTCTCTCTCTCCTTGACCCTCCCTCTCTCTCTCTCGCTCTCCTTGCCCCTTCTCTCTCGCTCTCCTTGCCCCGTCTCTCTCGCTCTCTCTCCTTGACCCCCCCTCTCTCTCTCTCTCTTTGACCCCCTCTCTCTCTCTCCCTGACCCCCTTTATCTCTCTCTCTCCTTGCCCCCACTCGCCTTGACCCCCTCTCTCTCCTTGCCCCCCCTCTCTCTCCTTGCCCCCCCCTCTCTCCTTGCCTCCCTTCTCTCTCCTTGCCCCTCTCGCTCTCCTTGCCCTCTGTCTCTCTCTCTCTCTCTCTCCTTGCCCGCCTCTCTCTCTCTCTCCTTGCCCCCTCTCTCTCTCCTTGCCCCCCTCTCTCTCTCCTTGACCCCCCCTCTCTCTCTCTCTCTCCTTGACCCTCTCTCTCTCGCTCTCTTTGACCAACTCTCTCTCTCGCTCTCCTTGCCCCCTCTCTCTCGCTATCTCTCCTTGACCCCCCTCTCTCTCTCTCTATCCTTGACCCCCACTCTCTCTCTCTCTCTCTCTCTCTCCTTGACTCTCTATCTCTCTCTGTCTCCCCTTGACCCTCTCTCTCTCTCTCTCTCTCTCTCTCTCCTTGACCCCCTCTCTCTCTCTCTCACGTTCTCCTTGGCCCTCTCTCTCTCTCTCCTTGATCCCCTCTCTCTCTCGCTCTCCTTGACCCCCCTCTTTCTCTCTGTCCTTGCTCCCCCCTCTCTCTCTCTCTCTCTCTCCTTGCCCGCCTCTCTCTCTCTCTCTCTCTCTCCTTGCGCCCCCATCTCTCTCTCTCCTTGACACCCCCCCTCTCTCTCCTTGACCCCCTCTCTCTTTCTCTCTCTCCTTGACCCCTTTCTCTCTCTCTCTCCTTGCCCCCTCTTCTCCTTGCCCCCAATCTCTCTCTCTCTCGCTCACCTTGCCCCCCCCTCTCTCTCTCTCTCTCCTTGACCCTCTCTCTCTCACTCTCTCGTTGTACCCCTCTGTCTCTGTCTCTCTCTCTCTAACTCCTTGACACCCCCTCTCTCTCTCCTTGACACCCCCTCTCTCGCTCTCCTTGCCCCCCTCTCGCTCTCCTTGCCCCTTCTCTCTCGCTCTCCTTGCCCCCTCTCTCTCACTCCCTCTCTCCTTGACCCTCTCTCTATCTCTCTCTCGGCTTGACCCTCTCTCTCTCTCTCTCGCTCTCTTTCTCCCTCTCTCTCGCTCTCTCTCCTTGACCCCCCCCCTCTCTCTCTCTCTCTTTGACCCCCTCTCTCTCTCTCCCTGACCCCCCCCCCCCCCCCCCCCCCCCCCCCCCCCCCCCCCCCCCCCCCCGACCCCCTTTATCTCTCTCTCTCCTTGCCCCCACTCTCCTTGACCCCCTCTCTCTCCTTGCCCCCCCTCTCTCTCCTTGCCCCCCCACTCTCTCCTTGCCTCCCTTCTCTCTCCTTGCCCCTCTCGCTCTCCTTGCCCTCTGTCTCTCTCTCTCTCTCTCTCCTTGCCCGCCTCTCTCTCTCTCTCCTTGCCCCCTCTCTCTCTCCTTGCCCCCCTCTCTCTCTCTCTCTCTCCTTGACCCCCCCTCTCTCTCTCTCTCTCCTTGACCCTCTCTCTCTCGCTCTCTTTGACCAACTCTCTCTCTCGCTCTCCTTGCCCCCTCTCTCTCGCTATCTCTCCTTGACCCCCCTCTCTCTCTCTCTATCCTTGACCCCCACTCTCTCTCTCTCTCTCTCTCTCTCTCCTTGACTCTCTATCTCTCTCTGTCTCTCCTTGACCCTCTCTCTCTCTCTCTCTCTCTCTCTCTCTCTCTCTCTCTCTCCTTGACCCCCTCTCTCTCTCTCTCTCACGTTCTCCTTGGCCCTCTCTCTCTCTCTCCTTGATCCCCTCTCTCTCTCGCTCTCCTTGACCCCCGTCTTTCTCTCTGTCCTTGCTCCCCCCTCTCTCTCTCTCTCTCTCTCTCCTTGCCCGCCTCTCTCTCTCTCTCTCTCTCTCTCTCTCCTTGCGCCCCCATCTCTCTCTCTCCTTGACACCCCCCCTCTCTCTCCTTGACCCCCTCTCTCTTTCTCTCTCTCCTTGACCCCTCTCTCTCTCTCTCTCCTTGCCCCCTCTTCTCCTTGCCCCCAATCTCTCTCTCTCTCGCTCACCTTGCCCCCCCCTCTCTCTCTCTCTCCTTGACCCTCTCTCTCTCACTCTCTCGTTGTACCCCTCTGTCTCTGTCTCTCTCTCTCTAACTCCTTGACACCCCCTCTCTCTCTCCTTGACACCCCCTCTCTCGCTCTCCTTGCCCCCCTCTCGCTCTCCTTGCCCCTCTCTCTCTCGCTCTCTCTCCTTGACCCCTCTCTCTCTCTCTCTCCTTGCCCGCCTCTCTCTCTCTCTCTCTCTCTCCTTGCGCCCCCATCTCTCTCTCTCCTTGACACCCCCCCTCTCTCTCTCCTTGACCCCCTCTCTCTTTCTCTCTCTCCTTGACCTCCTTTCTCTCTCTCTCTCCTTGCCCCCTCTTCTCCTTGCCCCCAATCTCTCTCTCTCTCGCTCACCTTGCCCACCCCTCTCTCTCTCTCCTTGACCCTCTCTCTCTCACTCTCTCGTTGTACCCCTCTGTCTCTGTCTCTCTCTCTCTAACTCCTTGACACCCCCTCTCTCTCTCCGTGAGACCCCCTCTCTCGCTCTCCTTGCCACCCTCTCGCTCTCCTTGCCCCTCTCTCTCTCGCTCTCTCTCCTTGACCCCTCTCTCTCTCACTCCCTCTCTCCTTGACCCTCTCTCTATCTCTCTCTCCTTGACCCTCTCTCTCTCTCTCTCTCGCTCGCTTTCTCCCTCTCTCTCTCTCTCTCCTTGACCCCCCCTCACTCTCTCTCTCCTTGACCACCCCTCTCTCTCTGTCTCTCTCTCTCCTTGACCCTCCCTCTCTCTCTCTCGCTCTCCTTGACCAAATTTCTCTCTCTCGCTCTCCTTGCCCCCTCTCTCTCGCTCTCCTTGCCCCCTCTCTCTCGCTCTCTCTCTCCTTGACCCCCTCTCTCTGTCTGTCTCCTTGACCCCTCTCTCTCTCTCTCTCCTTGACCACCTCTCTCTCTCTGTCTCTCACGCTCTCCATGACCCCGTCTCTCTCTCTCCTTGACCCCCTCTCTCTCTCGCTCTCCTTGATCCCTCTTCTCTCTCTCTCTCTGTCTCCCCTTGACCCTCTCTCTCTCTCTCCTTGACCCCTCTCTCTCTACTTGACCCTCTCTCTCTCTCGCTCTCTCTCCTTGACCCCTCACTCTCGCTCTCCTTGAACCCCCCCCCTCTCTCCTTGACCCCCTCTCTCTCTCTCTCTCTCTATCTCTCTCTCTCTCCTTGACACCCTCTCTCTCTCACGCTCTCCTTGACCCCCTCTCTCTCTCTCTCCTTGACCCCATCTCTCTCGCTCTACTTGACCCCACCCTCTCTCTCTCTCCTTGACCCCATCTCTCTCGCTCTACTTGACCCCACCGTCTCTCTCTCTCCTTGACACCCTCTCTCTCTCTCTCTCCTTGACCCCCCCTCTCTCTTGCTCTCTTTGACCAACTCTCTCTCTCGCTCTCCTTGCCCCCCTCTCTCTCGCTCTCTCTCCTTGACACCCCCCCCTCTCTCTCTCTCCTTGACCCCCCCTCTCTCTCTCTCTCTCTCTCTTCTTGACCCCCTCTCTCTCGCTCTCCTTGCCACCCCCCCTCTCTCTCTCTCCTTGCCCCCCTCTCTCTCTCCCTCTCCTTGACCCCCTCGATCTCTCTCTCCTTGACACACCATCTCTCTCTCTCTCTCTCTCTCTCTCTCCTTGTCCCCCCCTCTCTCTCTCTGTCTCTCTCTCTCTCTCTCTCTCCTTGACCCCCCCTCTCTCTCTCTCGCTCTCCTTGACCAACTCTCTCTCTCTCGCTCTCCTTGCCCCCCCCCCTCTCTCTCTCTCTCCTTGACCCCCTCTCTCTGTCTGTCTCCTTGACCCCCCCTCTCTCTCTCTCTCTCACCCTCTCCATGACCCCCTCTCTCTCGCTCTCCTTGACCCCCTCTCTCTCTCTCTCTCCTTGACCCCCGCACTCTCGCTCTCTCGCTCTCTCTATCTCTCTCTCCTTGAACCCCCATCTCTCTCTCTCTCTCCTTGCCCGCCTCTCTCTCTCTCTCTCTCTCTCCTTTCCCCCCCTCTCTCTCTCCTTGACCCCTCTCTCTCTCTCTCTCCTTGACCCCTCTCTCTCTCTCTCTCCTTGACCCCCTCTCTCTCTCTCTCCTTGACCCCCTTTCTCTCTCTCTCTCCTTGCCCCCCCTTCTCCTTGACCCCCCATCTCTCTTTCTCTCTCTCGCTCACTTTGCCCCCGCCTCTCTCTCTCTCTCCTTGACCCTCTCTCTCTCTCTCGTTGAACCCCTCTGTCTCTGTCTCTCTCGCTCTCTCTCCTTGACTCCCTCTCTCTCTCTCTCTCTCTCTCTCTCTCTCTCTCTCCTTGACCCCCCCTCTCTCTCCTTGACCCCCCATCTCTCGCTCTCCTTGCCCCCCTCTCGCTCTCCTTGCCCCTCTCTCTCTCGCTCTCTCTCCTTGACCCCTCTCTCTCACTCTCTCTCGTTGACCCCTCTCTCTGTCTCTCTCTTTCTCTCCTTGACCCTCTCTCTCTCTCTCTCTCTCCTTGACCCCCACTCTCTCTCTCTCTCTCCCCTTGATCACCCCTCTCTCTGTGTCTCTCTCTCTCCTTGACTTCCCCCTTTCTCTCGCTCTCCTTGCCCCCCTCTCTCGCTCTCTCTCCTTGACCCTCTCTCTCTCTCGCTCGCTCGCTCTCTCTCTCCCTCTCTCCTTGATCCCCTCTCTCTCTCGCTCTCCTTGATCCCCTCTCTCTCTCTCCTTGACTGTCTCTCTCTCTCCTTGACCCCCCCTCTGTCTGTCTCGCTCTCTCTCTCTCTCTCCTTGACCCCCCCTCTCTCTTGCTCTCTTTGACCAACTCTCTCACTCGCTCTCCTTGCCCCCCTCTCTCTCGCTCTCTCTCCTTGACACCCCCCTCTCTCTCTCTCTCTCTCCTTGACCCCCCCCTCTCTCTCTCTCTCTCCTTGACCCCCTCTCTCTCGCTCTCCTTGCCCACCCCTCTCTCTCTCTCCTTGCCCCCCCCTCTCTCTCTCTCTCTCTCCTTGACCCCCTCTCTCTCTTGCTCTACTTGCCAACCCCTCCTTCTCTCTCTCCTTGACCCTCTCTCTCTCTCTCTCCTTGACCCCCTCTCTCTCTACTTGACCCTCTCTCTCTCTCTCTCTCTCCTTGACCCCTCACTCTCGCTCTCCTTGACCCCACTCTCTCTCTCTCCTTGACCCCCTCTCTCTGTTGGTCTCCTTGACACCCCCTCTCTCTCTCTCCTTGACCCCCTCTCTCTCTCTCTCTCTATCTCTCTCTCGCTCCTTGACACCCTCTCTCTCTCACGCTCTCCTTGACCCCCCCCCCTCTCTCTCCTTGACCCCCTCTCTCTCGCTCTCCTTGACCCCACCCTCTCTCTCTCTCCTTGACCCTTCACTCTCGCTCTCCTTGACCCCCCTCTCTCTCTCCTTGACCCCCTCTCTCTGTCGGTCTCATTGACCCCCCCCTCTCTCCCTCTCTCTCTCTCCATGACCCCCTCTCTCTCTCTCTCTCCTTGACCCCCTTTCTCTCTCTCTCTCCTTGCCCCCCCTTCTCCTTGACCCCCCATCTCTCTTTCTCTCTCTCGCTCACTTTGCCCCCGCCTCTCTCTCTCTCTCCTTGCCCCTCTCTCTCTCTCTCTCTCTCCTTGACCCCCTCTCTCTCTCGCTCTCCTTGCCAACCCCTCCCTCTCTCTCTCCTTGCCCCCCCCTCTCTCTCTCTCTCTCTCCTTGACCCCCTCCCTCTGTCTGTCTCTCTCTCTCGCTCTCCTTGCCCCCTCTCTCTCGCTCTCTCTCCTTGACACCCCCCTCTCTCTCTCTCTCTCCTTGACCCCCTCTCTCTCTCGCTCTCCTTGCCAACCCCGCTCTCTCTCTCTCCTTGCCCCCCCTCTCTCTCTCTCTCCTTGACCCCCCCCTCTCTCTCTCTCTCTCCTTGACCCCCTCTCTCTCTCGCTCTCCTTGCCAACCCCTCCCTCTCTCTCTCCTTTCTCCCCCCTCTCTCTCTCTCTCTCCTTGACCCCCTCTCTCTGTCTGTCTCCTTGACCCCCCCTCTCTCTCTCTCCTTGACCACCTCCTTGACCCACCTCTCTCTCTCACGCTCTCCATGACCCCGTCTCTCTCTCTCCTTGACCCCCTCTCTCTCTCTCCCTCTCCTAGACCCCCCCCTCTCTCTCTCTCTCCTTGACCCCTCTCTCTCTCGCTCTCCTTGCCCCCCCCTCTCTCTCCTTGACCCCCTCTCTCTGTCTGTCTCCTTGACCCCCCCTCTCTCTCTCTCCTTGACCACCTCTCTCTCTCTCTCACGCTCTCCATGACCCCGTCTCTCGCTCTCCTTGATCCCTCCTCTCTCTCTCTCTCTCTCTCTCTCCCCTTGACCCTATCTCTCTCTCTCTCCTTGACCCCCTCTCTCTCTACTTGACCCACTCTCTCTCTCTCCCTCTCTCATTGACCCCTCACTCTCGCTCTCCTTGACCCCACTCTCTCTCTCCTTGACCCCCTCTCTCTGTCGGTCTCCTTGACACCCCCTCTCTCTCTCTCCTTGACCCCCTCTCTCTCTCTCTCTCTATCTCTCTCTCTCTCCTTGACACCCTCTCTCTCTCACGCTCTCCTTGACCCTCCCCTCTCTCTCTCCTTGACCCCATCTCTCTCGCTCTCCTTGACCCCACCCTCTCTCTCTCCTTGACCCTTCACTCTCGCTCTCCTTGACCCCCCTCTCTCTCTCCTTGACCCCCTCTCTCTGTCGGTCTCATTGACCCCCCCTCTCTCCCTCTCTCTCTCTCCATGACCCCCTCTCTCTCTCTCTCTCCTTGACCCCCTTTCTCTCTCTCTCTCTCCTTGCCCCCCCTTCTACTTGACCCCCCATCTCTCTTTCTCTCTCTCGCTCACTTTGCCCCCGCCTCTCACTCACTCTCCTTGACCCTCTCTCTCTCTCTCGTTGAACCCCTCTGTCTCTGTCTCTCTCTCTCTCTCTCCTTGACTCCCTCTCTCTCTCTCTCTCTCCTTGACCCCTCTCTCTCTCCTTGACCCCCCATCTCTCGCTCTCCTTGCCCCCCTCTCGCTCTCCTTGCCCCTCTCTCTCTCGCTCTCTCTCTCTCTCTCTCCTTGCCCCCCCCCTCGCTCTCTCTCCTTGACCCCTCTCTCTCTCTCGTTGAATCCCTCTGTCTCTGTCTCTCTCTCTCTCTCTCTCTCCTTGACTCCCTCTCTCTCTCTCTCTCTCTCCTTGAGCCTCCCTCTCTCTCTCCTTGACGCCCCATCTCTCGCTCTCCTTGCCCCTCTCTCGCTCTCCTTGACCCCCTCTCTCTCTCTCTCCTTGACACCCTCTCTCTCGCTCTACTTGACCCCACCCTCTCTCTCTCTCCTTGACCCCTCACTCTCGCTCTCCTTGACCCCCCTCTCTCTCTCCTTGACCCCCTCTCTCTGTCGGTCTCCTTGACCCCCCCTCTCTCTCTCTCATTGACCCCCCCGCCTCTCTCTCTCTCTCTATCTCTCTCTCTCTCCTTGACACCCTCTCTCTCTCTCTCTCTCCTTGACCCCCTCTCTCTCGCTCTCCTTGACCCCCTCTCTCTCGCTCTCCTTGACCCCCCCTCTCTCTCTCTCCTTGACTCTCTCTCTCTCTCTCTCTCCCCTTGACCCCCCCTCTCCTTGACCCACTCTCTGTCGGTCTCCTTGACCCCCCCCTCTCTCTCTCTCTCATTGACCCCCCCCCGCCTCTCTCTCTCTCCTCTCGCTCTCTCTCCTTGACCCCTCTCTCACTCTCTCTCGTTGACCCCTCTCTCTGTCTCTCTCTTTCTCTCCTTGACCCTCTCTCTCTCTCTCTCTCTCTCTCTCTCCTTGACCCCCACTCTCTCTCTCTCTCTCTCCTTGACCCCCTCTCTCTCGCTCTCCTTGACCCCACCGTCTCTCTCTCTCTCCTTGACCATTCACTTTCGCTCTCCTTGACCACCCGTCTCTCTCTGTCTCTCTCTCTCCTTGACCCCCCCTTTCTCTCGCTCTCCTTGCCCCCCTCTCTCGCTCTCTCTCCTTGACCCTCTCTCTCTCTCGCTCGCTCTCTCTCTCCCTCTCTCCTTGATCCTCTCTCTCTCTCGCTCTCCTTGATCCCCCCTCTCTCTCTCTCTCCTTGACTCTCTCTCTCTCCTTGACCCCCTCTCTCTCTTTCTCTCTCCTTGACCCTCCCTCTGTCTGTCTCTCTCTCTCTCGCTCTCCTTGCCCTCCTCTCTCTCGCTCTCTCCTTGACACGCCCCTCTCTCTCTCTCTCTCCTTGACCCCCCTCTCTCTCTCGCTCTCTCCTTGACCCCCTCTCTCTCGCTCTCCTTGCCAAACCCTCTCTCTCTCTCTCCTTGCCCCCCTCTCTCTCTCTCTCTCTCTCTCCTTGACCCCCTCTCTCTGTCTGTCTCCTTGACCCCCCCTCTCTCTCTCCTTGACCACCTCTCTCTCTCTCACGCTCTCCATGACCCCGTCTCTCTCTCTCCTTGACCCCCTCTCTCTCTCTCGCTCTCCTTGATCCCTCCTCTCTCTCTCTCTCTCTCTCCCCTTGACCCTCTCTGTCTCTCTCTCCTTGACCCCTCTCTCTCTACTTGACCCTCTCTCTCTCTCTCTCTCTCCTTGACCCCTCACTCTCGCTCTCCTTGACCCCCCTCTCTCGCTCTCCTTGACCCCCTCTCTCTGTCGGTCTCCTTGACACCCCCCCTCTCTCTCTCCTTGACCCCCCCCTCTCTCTCTCTCTTTCTCTCTCTCTCTCCTTGACACCCTCTCTCTCTCTCACCCTCTCTCTCGCTCTCCTTGACCCCACCGTCTCTCTCTCTCCTTGACCATTCACTCTCGCTCTCCTTGACCCCCCTCTCTCTCTCCTTGACCCCCTCTCTTTGTCGGTCTCATTGACACCCCCTCTCTCCCTCTCTCTCTCTCCTTGACCCCCTCTCGCTCTCTCTCCTTGACCCCCTTTCTCTCTCTCTCTCCTTGCCCCCCCTTCTCCTTGACCCCCATCTCTCTTTCTCTCTCTCGCTCACTTTGCCCCCGCCTCTCTCTCTCTCTCTCCTTGACCCTCTCTCTCTCTCTCGTTGAACCCCTCTGTCTCTGTCTCTCTCTCTCTCTCTCCTTGACCCCTCATCTCTCGCTCTCCTTGCCCCCCTCTCGCTCTCCTTGCCCCTCTCTCTCTCGCTCTCTCTCCTTGACCCCTCTCTCTCACTCTCTCTCGTTGACCCCTCTCTCTGTCTCTCTATTTCTCTCCTTGACCCTCTCTCTCTCTCTCTCTCTCTCTCTCCTTGACCCCCACTCTCTCTCTCTCTCTCCTTGACCACCCCTCTCTCTGTGTCTCTCTCTCTCCTTGACCCCCCCTCTTTCGCTCTCCTTGCCCCCTCTCTCTCTCTCTCCCCTTGACCCCCCCCCCCTCTCCTTGACCCACTCTCTGTCGGTCTCCTTGACCCCCCCCTCTCTCTCTCTCATTGACCCCCCCGCCTCTCTCTCTCTCTCTATCTCTCTCTCTCTCCTTGACACTCTCTCTCTCTCTCTTTCTCTCCTTGACCCCCTCTCTCTCGGTCTCCTTGACCCCCTCTCTCTCGCTCTCCTTGACCCCCCCTCTCTCTCTCTCTTTGACTCTCTCTCTCTCTCTCTCTCCTTGACCCCCCCCTCTCTCTCTCTCCTTGACCGGCTCTCTTGCTCTCTCCTTGACCCCCCCCCCTCTCTCTCTCTCTCTCTCTCTATCCTTGACCCCCACTCTCTCTGTCTCGATCTCCTTGCCCCCCTCTCTCTCTCTCTCCTTGACCCCCCCTCTCTCTCTCTCCTCTCGCTCTCTCTCCTTGACCCCTCTCTCTCACTCTCTCTCGTTGACCCCTCTCTCTGTCTCTCTCTTTCTCTCCTTGACCCTCTCTCTCTCTCTCTCTCTCTCCTTGACCCCCACTCTCTCTCTCTCTCTCCTTGACCCCCTCTCTCTCGCTCTCCTTGACCCCACCGTCTCTCTCTCTCCTTGACCATTCACTCTCGCTCTCCTTGACCACCCGTCTCTCTCTGTCTCTCTCTCTCCTTGACCCCCCCCTTTCTCTCGCTCTCCTTGCCCCCCTCTCTTGCTCTCTCTCCTTGACCCTCTCTCTCTCTCTCTCGCTCGCTCTCTCTCTCCCTCTCTCCTTGATCCCCTCTCTCTCTCGCTCTCCTTGATCCCCTCTCTCTCTCTCTCTCCTTGACTCTCTCTCTCTCCTTGACCCCCTCTCTCTCTCTTTCTCTCTCCTTGACCCCCCCTCTGTCTGTCTCTCTCTCTCGCTCTCCTTGCCCTCCTCTCTCTCGCTCTCTCCTTGACACCCCCCTCTCTCTCTCTCTCCTTGACCCCCCTCTCTCTCTCGCTCTCTCCTTGACCCCCTCTCTCTCGCTCTCCTTGCCAACCCCTCTCTCTCTCTCCTCTCTCCTTGCCAACCCCTCTCTCTCTCTCCTTGCCCCCCTCTCTCTCTCTCTCTCTCTCCTTGACCCCCTCTCTCTGTCTGTCTCCTTGACCCCCCCTCTCTCTCTCTCCTTGACCACCTCTCTCTCTCACGCTCTCCATGACCCCGTCTCTCTCTCTCCTTGACCACCTCTCTCTCTCTCTCGCTCTCCTTGATCCCTCCTCTCTCTCTCTCTCTCTCTCTCCCCTTGACCCTCTCTGTCTCTCTCTCCTTGACCCCTCTCTCTCTACTTGACCCTCCCTCTCTCTCTCTCTCTCTCCTTGACCCCTCACTCTCGCTCTCCTTGACCCCCCTCTCTCGCTCTCCTTGACCCCCTCTCTCTGTCGGTCTCCTTGACACCCCCTCTCTCTCTCTCCTTGACCCCCCCCTCTCTCTCTCTATCTCTCTCTCTCTCCTTGACACCCTCTCTCTCTCTCACCCTCTCTCTCGCTCTCCTTGACCCCACCGTCTCTCTCTCTCCTTGACCATTCACTCTCGCTCTCCTTGACCCCCCTCTCTCTCTCCTTGACCCCCTCTCTCTGTCGGGTCTCATTGACACCCCCTCTCTCACTCTCTCTCTCTCCTTGACCCCCTCTCACTCTCTCTCCTTGACCCCCTTTCTCTCTCTCTCTCCTTGCCCCCCCTTCTCCTTGACCCCCCATCTCTCTTTCTCTCTCTCGCTCACTTTGCCCCCGCCTCTCTCTCTCTCTCTCCTTGACCCTCTCTCTCTCTCTCGTTGAACCCCTCTGTCTCTGTCTCTCTCTCTCCTTGACTCCCTCTCTCTCTCTCTCTCTCTCTCTCTCTCCTTGACCCCCTCTCTCTCTCTCCTTGACCCCCCATCTCTCCCTCTCCTTGCCCCCCCTCTCGCTCTCCTTGCCCCTCTCTCTCTCGCTCTCTCTCCTTGACCCCTCTCTCTCACTCTCTCTCGTTGACCCCTCTCTCTGTCTCTCTCTTTCTCTCCTTGACCCTCTCTCTCTCTCTCTCTCTCTCTCTCTCTCTCCTTGACCCCCACTCTCTCTCTCTCTCTCCTTGACCACCCCTCTCTCTGTGTCTCTCTCTCTCTTGACCCCCCCTCTTTCGCTCTCCTTGCCCCCCTCTCTCTCTCTCTCTCTCCCCCTTGACCCCCCCCCTCTCCTTGACCCACTCTCTGTCGTCTCCTTCCCCCTCTCTCTCTCTCATTGACCCCCCCGCCTCTCTCTCTCTCTCTATCTCTCTCTCTCTCCTTGACACCCTCTCTCTCTCTCCTTGACCCCCTCTCTCTCGCTCTCCTTGACCCCCTCTCTCTCGCTCTCCTTGACCCCCCCCCTCTCTCTCTCTCCTTGACTCTCTCTCTCTCTCTCTCTCTCTCTCTCCTTGACCCCCCCCCTCTCTCTCTCTCCTTGACCGGCTCTCTTGCTCTCTCCTTGACACCCCCCCTCTCTCTCTCTCTCTCTCTCTCTCTCTCTATCCTTGACCCCCACTCTCTCTGTCTCGATCTCCTTGCACCCCTCTCTCTCTCTCTCCTTGACCCCCTCTCTCCTCTCTCTCCTTGACCCCCCCCCTCTCTCTCTCCTCTCGCTCTCTCTCCTTGACCCCTCTCTCTCACTCTCTCTCGTTGACCCCTCTCTCTGTCTCTCTCTTTCTCTCCTTGACCCTCTCTCTCTCTCTCTCTCTCCTTGACCCCCACTCTCTCTCTCTCTCTCTCCTTGACCCCCTCTCTCTCGCTCTCCTTGACCCCACCGTCTCTCTCTCTCCTTGACCATTCACTCTCGCTCTCCTTGACCACCCGTCTCTCTCTGTCTCTCTCTCTACTTGCCCCCCCCCTTTCTCTCGCTCTCCTTACCCCCCTCTCTCGCTCTCTCTCCTTGACCCTCTCTCTCTCTCGCTCGCTCTCTCTCTCCCTCTCTCCTTGATCCCCTCTCTCTCTCGCTCTCCTTGATCCCCTCTCTCTCTCTCTCTCCTTGACTCTCTCTCTCTCCTTGACCCCCTCTCTCTCTTTCTCTCTCCTTGACCCCCCCTCTGTCTGTCTCTCTCTCTCGCTCTCCTTGCCCTCCTCGCTCTCGCTCTCTCCTTGAAACCCCCCCCTCTCTCTCTCTCTCTCCTTGACCCCCCTCTCTCTCTCGCTCTCTCCTTGACCCCCTCTCTCTCGCCCTCCTTGCCAACCACTCTCTCCTCTCTCTCCTTGCCCCTCTCTCTCTCTCTCTCTCTCTCCTTGACCCCCTCTCTCTGTCTGTCTCCTTGACCCACCCTCTCTCTCTCTCCTTGACCACCTCTCTCTCACGCTCTCCATGACCCTGTCTCTCTCTCTCCTTGACCCCCTCTCTCTCTCTCGCTCTCCTTGATCCCTCCTCTCTCTCTCTCTCTCTCTCCCCCTTGACCCTCTCTGTCTCTCTCTCCTTGACCCCTCTCTCTCTACTTGACCCTCTCTCTCTCTCTCTCTCCTTGACCCCTCACTCTCGCTCTCCTTGACCCCCCTCTCTCGCTCTCCTTGACCCCCTCTCTCTGTCGGTCTCCTTGACACCCCCTCTCTCTCTCTCCTTGACCCCCCCTCTCTCTCTCTCTCTATCTCTCTCTCTCCTTGACACCCTCTCTCTCTCACCCTCTCTCTCGATCTCCTTGACCCCACCGTCTCTCTCTCTCCTTGACCATTCACTCTCGCTCTCCTTGACCCCCCTCTCTCTCTCCTTGACCCCCTCTCTCTGTCGGTCTCATTGACACCCCCTCTCTCCCTCTCTCTCTCTCCTTGACCCCCTCTCACTCTCTCTCCTTGACCCCCTTTCTCCTCTCTCTCTCCTTGCCCCCCCTTCTCCTTGACCCCCCATCTCTCTTTCTCTCTCTCGCTCACTTTGCCCCCGCCTCTCTCTCTCTCTCTCCTTGACCCTCTCTCTCTCTCTCGTTGAACCCCTCTGTCTCTGTCCTCTCTCTCTCTCTCTCTCCTTGACTCCCTCTCTCTCTCTCTCTCTCTCCTTGACCCCCCCCTCTCTCCTTGACCCCCATCTCTCGCTCTCCTTGCCCCCCTCTCGCTCTCCTTGCCCCTCTCTCTCTCGCTCTCTCTCCTTGACCCCTCTCTCTCACTCTCTCTCGTTGACCCCTCTCTCTGTCCTCTCTCTTTCTCTCCTTGACCCTCTCTCTCTCTCTCTCTCTCTCTCCTTGACCCCCACTCTCTCTCTCTCTCTCCTTGACCACCCCTCTCTCTGTGTCTCTCTCTCTCCTTGATCCCCCCTCTTTCGCTCTCCTTGCCCCCCTCTCTCGCTCTCTCTCCTTGACCCTCTCTCTCTCTCTCTCTCTCGCTCGCTCTCTCTCTCCCTCTCTCCTTGATCCCCCCTCTCTCTCTCTCTCCTTGACTCTCTCTCTCTCTTTGACCCCCTCTCTCTCTCTTTCTCTCTCCTTGACCCCCCTCTGTCTGTCTCTCTCTCTCTCTCTCTCCTTGACACCCCCCTCTCTCTTGCTCTCTTTGACCAACTCTCTCTCTCGCTCTCCTTGCCCCCCTCTCTCTCGCTCTCTCTCCTTGACACCCCCCCCCTCTCTCTCTCTCTCTCCTTGACCCCCCCCCTCTCTCTCTCTCTCCTTGACCCCCTCTCTCTCGCTCTCCTTGCCCACCCCTCTCTCTCTCTCTCCTTGCCCCCCCCCTCTCTCTCTCTCTCTCTCCTTGACCCCCCTCTCTCTGTCTGTCTCTTTGACCCCCCCTCTCTCTCTCTCCTTGACCACCTCTCTCTCTCTCTCTCTCACGCTCTCCATGACCCCGTCTCTCTCTCTCCTTGACCCCCTCTCTCTCTCGCTCTCCTTGATCTTCTCCTCTCTCTCTCTCTCTCTCTCTCTCTCTCTCTCTCTCCCCTTGACCCTCTCTCTCTCTCTCCTTGACCCCTCTCACTCTACTTGACCCTCTCTCTCTCTCTCTCTCTCCCTCTCTCTCCTTGACCCCTCACTCTCGCTCTCCTTGACACCCCTCTCTCTCTCCTTGACCCCCTCTCCCTGTCGGTCTCCTTGACCACCCCCCTCTCTCTCTCCTTGACCCCCTCTCTCTGTCGGTCTCCTTGACACCCCCCTCTCTCTCTCTCCTTGACCCCCCCGCCTCTCCCTCTCTCTATCTGTCTCTCTCTCCTTGACACCCTCTCTCTCTCTCTCCTTGACCCCCTCTCTCTCGCTCTCCTTGACCCCCTCTCTCTCGCTCTCCTTGACCCCCTCTCTCTCTCTCCTTGACTCTCTCTCTCTCCCCTTGACCCCCCCCCTCCTCCCTCTCTCTCTCCCTTGACCCGCTCTCTTGCTCTCTCCTTGACCCCCCCTCTCGCTCTCTCTCCTTGACCCTCTCTCTCTCTCTCTCTCTCGCTCGCTCTCTCTCTCCCTCTCTCCTTGAACCCTCTCTCTCTCGCACTCCTTGATCCCCTCTCTCTCTCTCTCTCCTTGACTCTCTCTCTCTCCTTGACCCCCTCTCTCTCTCTCTCTCTCTCTCTCTCCTTGACCCCCTCTCTCTCGCTCTCCTTGCCAACCCCCTCTCTCTCCTTGCCCCCCCCTCTCTCTCTCTCTCTCCTTGACCCCCTCTCTCTGTCGGTCTCCTTGAATCCCCCTCTCTCTCTCCCCTTGACCACCTCTCTCTCTCTCTCACGCTCTCCATGACCCGTCTCTCTCTCTCCTTGACCCCCTCTCTCTCTCTCGCCTCTCCTTGATCCCTCCACTCTCTCTCTCTCATCTCTCTCTCTCTCTCTCCCTTGACCCTCCCTCTCTCTCTCCTTGACCCCCTCTCTCTCTACTTGACCTTCTCTCTCTCTATCTCTCTCTCTCTCTCCTTGACCCCTCACTCTCGCTCTCCTTGACCCCCCCCCCCCCCCCCCCCCCCCCCCCCCTCCCCCCCCCCCCCCTCTCTCTCCCTTGACCCCCTCTCTCTGTCGGTCTCCTTCACACACCCCCCTCTCTCTCTCCTTGACCCCCCCTCTCTCTCTCTCTATCTCTCTCTCTATCCTTGACACCCTCTCTCTCTCTCACGCTCTCCTTGACCCCCCTCTCTCTCTCTCCTTGACCCCCCTCTCTCTCGCTCTCCTTGACCCCACCGTCTCTCTCTCTACTTGACCCTCTCTCTCTCTCTCTCCTTGACCCCTCACTCTCGCTCTCCTTGACCCCCCTCTCTCGCTCTCCTTGACCCTCTCTCTCTGTCGGTCTCCTTGACACCCCCTCTCTCTCTCTCCTTTACCCCCCCTCTCTCTCTCTCTATCTCTCTCTCTCTCCTTGACACCCTCTCTCTCTCTCACCCTCTCTCTCGCTCTCCTTGACCCCCACCGTCTCTCTCTCTCCTTGACCATTCACTCTCGCTCTCCTTGACCCCCCCTCTCTCTCTCCTTGACCCCCTCTCTCTGTCGGTCTCATTGACACCCCCTCTCTCCCTCTCTCTCTCTCCTTGACCCCCTCTCACTCTCTCTCCATGACCCCCTTTCTCTCTCTCTCTCCTTGCCCCCCCTTCTCCTTGACCCCCCATCTCTCTTTCTCTCTCTCGCTCACTTTGCCCCCACCTCTCTCTCTCTCTCCTTGACCCTCTCTCTCTCTCTCGTTGAACCCCTCTGTCTCTGTCTCTCTCTCTCTCTCTCCTTGACTCCCTCCCTCTCTCTCTCTCTCTCTCTCTCTCCTTGACCCCCCCTCTCTCTCTCCTTGACCCCCCATCTCTCGCTCTCCTTGCCCCCCTCTCGCTCTCCTTGCCCCTCTCTCTCTCGCTCTCTCTCCTTGACCCCTCTCTCTCACTCTCTCTCGTTGACCCCTCTCTCTGTCTCTCTATTTCTCTCCTTGACCCTCTCTCTCTCTCTCTCTCTCCTTGACCCCCACTCTCTCTCTCTCTCTCCTTGACCACCCCTCTCTCTGTGTCTCTCTCTCTCCTTGACCCCCCCTCTTTCGCTCTCCTTGCCCCCCTCTCTCTCTCTCTCCCCTTGACCCCCCCCTCTCCTTGACCCACTCTCTGTCGGTCTCCTTGACCCCCCCCCTCTCTCTCTCTCATTGACCCCCCCGCCTCTCTCTCTCTCTCTATCTCTCTCTCTCTCCTTGACACCCTCTCTCTCTCTCTCTCCTTGACCCCCTCTCTCTCGCTCTCCTTGACCCCCTCTCTCTCGCTCTCCTTGACCCCCCCCCTCTCTCTCTCTCCTTGACTCTCTCTCTCTCTCTCTCTCTCTCTCCTTGAACCCCCCCCCTCTCTCTCCTTGACCGGCTCTCTTGCTCTCTCCTTGACACCCCCCCCCCTCTCTCTCTCTCTCTCTCTCTATCCTTGACCCCCACTCTCTCTGTCTCGATCTCCTTGCCCCCCTCTCTCTCTCTCTCCTTGACCCCCTCTCTCTCTCTCTCCTTGACCCCCCCCTCTCTCTCTCCTCTCGCTCTCTCTCCTTGACCCCTCTCTCTCACTCTCTCTCGTTGACCCCTCTCTCTGTCTCTCTCTTTCTCTCCTTGACCCTCTCTCTCTCTCTCTCTCTCTCTCTCTCTCCTGGACCCCCACTCTCTCTCTCTCTCTCTCCTTGACCCCCTCTCTCTCGCTCTCCTTGACCCCACCGTCTCTCTCTCTCCTTGACCATTCACTCTCGCTCTCCTTGACCACCCGTCTCTCTCTGTCTCTCTCTCTCCTTGACCCCCCCTTTCTCTCGCTCTCCTTGCCCCCCTCTCTCGCTCTCTCTCCTTGACCCTCTCTCTCTCTCTCTCGCTCGCTCTCTCTCTCCCTCTCTCCTTGATCCCCTCTCTCTCTCGCTCTCCTTGATCCCCTCTCTCTCTCTCTCTCTCTCCTTGACTCTCTCTCTCTCCTTGACCCCCTCTCTCTCTCTTTCTCTCTCCTTGACCCCCCCCTCTGTCTGTCTCTCTCTCTCGCTCTCCTTGACCTCCTCTCTCTCGCTCTCTCCTTGACACCCCCCTCTCTCTCTCTCTCTCCTTGACCCCCCTCTCTCTCTCGCTCTCTCCTTGACCCCCTCTCTCTCGCTCTCCTTGCCAACCCCTCTCTCTCTCTCTCCTTGCCCTCTCTCTCTCTCTCTCTCTCTCTCTCTCTCTCCTTGACCCC
Organism: Chiloscyllium punctatum; assembly: GCF_047496795.1. Taxonomy (NCBI): domain Eukaryota; kingdom Metazoa; phylum Chordata; class Chondrichthyes; order Orectolobiformes; family Hemiscylliidae; genus Chiloscyllium; species Chiloscyllium punctatum. The sequence continues at coordinate 32,717,810 of NC_092761.1, read as the reverse complement.
CTCTCTCTGTCTGTCTCCTTGACCCCCCCTCTCTCTCTCTCCTTGACCAACTCTCTCTCTCACGCTCTCCATGACCCCGTCTCTCTCTCTCCTTGACCCCCTCTCTATCTCTCGCTCTCCTTGATCCCTCCTCTCTCTCTCTCTCTCTCTCCCCCTTGACCCTCTCTGTCTCTCTCTCCTTGACCCCTCTCTCTCTACTTGACCCTCTCTCTCTCTCTCTCTCTCTCTCCTTGACCCCTCACTCTCGCTCTCCTTGACCCCCCTCTCTCGCTCTCCTTGACCCCCTCTCTCTGTCGGTCTCCTTGACACCCCCCTCTCTCTCTCTCTCCTTGACCCCCCCCTCTCTCTCTCTATCTCTCTCTCTCTCCTTGACACCCTCTCTCTCTCTCACCCTCTCTCTCGCTCTCCTTGACCCCACCGTCTCTCTCTCTCCTTGACCATTCACTCTCGCTCTCCTTGACCCCCTCTCTCTCTCCTTGACCCCCTCTCTCTGTCGGTCTCATTGACACCCCCTCTCTCCCTCTCTCTCTCTCCTTGACCCCCTCTCACTCTCTCTCCTTGACCCCCTTTCTCTCTCTCTCTCCTTGCCCCCCTTCTCCTTGACCCCCCATCTCTCTTTCTCTCTCTCGCTCACTTTGCCCCCGCCTCTCTCTCTCTCTCTCCTTGACCCTCTCTCTCTCTCTCGTTGAACCCCTCTGTCTCTGTCTCTCTCTCTCTCTCTCTCCTTGACTCCCTCTCTCTCTCTCTCTCTCTCCTTGACCCCCTCTCTCTCTCTCCTTGACCCCCCATCTCTCGCTCTCCTTGCCCCCCTCTCGCTCTCCTTGCCCCTCTCTCTCTCGCTCTCTCTCCTTGACCCCTCTCTCTCACTCTCTCTCGTTGACCCCTCTCTCTGTCTCTCTCTTTCTCTCCTTGACCCTCTCTCTCTCTCTCTCTCTCTCTCTCCTTGACCCCCACTCTCTCTCTCTCTCTCTCCTTGACCACCCCTCTCTCTGTGTCTCTCTCTCTCCTTGAACCCCCCTCTTTCGCTCTCCTTGCCCCCCCCCTCTCTCTCTCTCCCCCCATGACCCCCCCCCTCTCCTTGACCCACTCTCTGTCGGTCTCCTTGACCCCCCCCTCTCTCTCTCTCATTGACCCCCCCGCCTCTCTCTCTCTCTCTATCTCTCTCTCTCTCTCCTTGACACCCTCTCTCTCTCTCTCTCCTTGCCCCCCTCTCTCTCGCTCTCCTTGACCCGTTCTCTCTCGCTCTCCTTGACCCCCCCTCTCTCTCTCTCCTTGACTCTCTCTCTCTCTCTCTCTCTCTCTCCTTGACGCCCCCCTCTCTCTCTCTCCTTGACCGGCTCTCTTGCTCTCTCCTTGACACCCCCCCCCCCTCTCTCTCTCTCTCTCTCTCTATCCTTGACCCCCACTCTCTCTGTCTCGATCTCCTTGCCCCCCTCTCTCTCTCTCTCCTTGACCCCCTCTCTCTCTCTCTCCTTGACCCCCCCCTCTCTCTCTCTCCTCTCGCTCTCTCTCCTTGACCCCTCTCTCTCACTCTCTCTCGTTGACCCCTCTCTCTGTCTCTCTCTTTCTCTCCTTGACCCTCTCTCTCTCTCGCTCTCTCTCTCTCTCTCCTTGACCCCCACTCTCTCTCTCTCTCTCTCCTTGACCCCCTCTCTCTCGCTCTCCTTGACCCCACCGTCTCTCTCTCTCCTTGACCATTCACTCTCGCTCTCCTTGACCACCCGTCTCTCTCTGTCTCTCTCTCTCCTTGACCCCCCCCTTTCTCTCGCTCTCCTTGCCCCCCTCTCTTGCTCTCTCTCCTTGACCCTCTCTCTCTCTCTCTCGCTCGCTCTCTCTCTCCCTCTCTCCTTGATCCCCTCTCTCTCTCGCTCTCCTTGATCCCCTCTCTCTCTCTCTCTCCTTGACTCTCTCTCTCCTTGACCCCCTCTCTCTCTCTTTCTCTCTCCTTGACCCCCCTCTGTCTGTCTCTCTCTCTCGCTCTCCTTGCCCTCCTCTCTCTCGCTCTCTCCTTGACACCCCCCCCTCTCTCTCTCTCTCCTTGACCCCCCTCTCTCTCTCGCTCTCTCCTTGACACCCTCTCTCTCGCTCTCCTTGCCAACCCCTCTCTCTCTCTCTCCTTGCCCCCCTCTCTCTCTCTCTCTCTCTCTCCTTGACCCCCTCTCTCTGTCTGTCTCCTTGACCCCCCCTCTCTCTCTCTCCTTGACCACCTCTCTCTCTCACGCTCTCCATGACCCCGTCTCTCTCTCTCTCCTTGACCCCCTCTCTCTCTCTCGCTCTCCTTGATCCCTCCTCTCTCTCTCTCTCTCTCTCTCCCCTTGACCCTCTCTGTCTCTCTCTCCTTGACCCCTCTCTCTCTACTTGACCCTCTCTCTCTCTCTCTCTCTCCTTGACCCCTCACTCTCGCTCTCCTTGACCCCCCTCTCTCGCTCTCCTTGACCCCCCTCTCTCTGTCGGTCTCCTTGACACCCCCTCTCTCTCTCTCCTTGACCCCCCCCTCTCTCTCTCTCTCTCTCTCTCCTTGACACCCTCTCTCTCTCTCACCCTCTCTCTCGCTCTCCTTGACCCCACCGTCTCTCTCTCTCCTTGACCATTCACTCTCGCTCTCCTTGACCCCCCTCTCTCTCTCCTTGACCCCCTCTCTCTGTCGGTCTCATTGACACCCCCTCTCTCCCTCTCTCTCTCTCCTTGACCCCCTCTCACTCTCTCTCCTTGACCCCCTTTCTCTCTCTCTCTCCTTGCCCCCCCTTCTCCTTGACCCCCCATCTCTCTTTCTCTCTCTCGCTCACTTTGCCCCCGCCTCTCTCTCTCTCTCTCCTTGACCCTCTCTCTCTCTCTCTCGTTGAACCCCTCTGTCTCTGTCTCTCTCTCTCTCTCTCTCCTTGACTCCCTCTCTCTCTCTCTCTCTCTCTCTCTCCTTGACCCCCTCTCTCTCTCTCCTTGACCCCCCATCTCTCGCTCTCCTTGCCCCCCTCTCGCTCTCCTTGCCCCTCTCTCTCTCGCTCTCTCTCCTTGACCCCTCTCTCTCACTCTCTCTCGTTGACCCCTCTCTCTGTCTCTCTCTTTCTCTCCTTGACCCTCTCTCTCTCTCTCTCTCTCTCTCTCTCTCCTTGACCCCCACTCTCTCTCTCTCTCTCATTGACCACCCCTCTCTCTGTGTCTCTCTCTCTCCTTGACCCCCCCTCTTTCGCTCTCCTTGCCCCCCTCTCTCGCTCTCTCTCCTTGACCCTCTCTCTCTCTCTCTCTCTCGCTCGCTCTCTCTCTCCCTCTCTCCTTGATCCCCTCTCTCTCTCGCTCTCCTTGATCCCCTCTCTCTCTCTCTCCTTGACTCTCTCTCTCTCTCTCTTTGACCCCCTCTCTCTCTCTTTCTCTCTCCTTGACCCCCCCTCTGTCTGTCTCTCTCTCTCTCTCTCCTTGACACCCCCCTCTCTCTTGCTCTCTTTGACCAACTCTCTCTCTCGCTCTCCTTGCCCCCCCCTCTCTCTCTCTCTATCCTTGACACCCCCCCTCTCTCTCTCTCTCTCCTTGACCCCACCCCTCTCTCTCTCTCTCCTTGCCCCCCCCCCTCTCTCTCTCTCTCTCCTTGACCCCCTCTCTCTGTCTGTCTCCTTGACCCCCCCTCTCTCTCTCTCCTTGACCACCTCTCTCTCTCTCTCTCTCACGCTCTCCATGACCCCCGTCTCTCTCTCTCTCCTTGACCCCCTCTCTCTCTCGCTCTCCCTTGATCTTCTCCTCTCTCTCTCTCTCTCTCTCTCTCTCTCTCTCTCTCTCCCCTTGACCCTCTCTCTCTCTCTCTCCTTGACCCCTCTCACTCTACTTGACCCTCTCTCTCTCTCTCTCTCCCTCTCTATCCTTGACCCCTCACTCTCGCTCTCCTTGACACCCCCTCTCTCTCTCCTTGACCCCCTCTCCGTGTCGGTCTCCTTGACCACCCCCCTCTCTCTCTCCTTGACCCCCTCTCTCTGTCGGTCTCCTTGACACCCCCCTCTCTCTCTCTCCTTGACCCCCCCGCCTCTCCCTCTCTCTATCTGTCTCTCTCTCCTTGACACCCTCTCTCTCTCTCTCCTTGACCCCCTCTCTCTCGCTCTCCTTGACCCCCTCTCTCTCGCTCTCCTTGACCCCCCTCTCTCTCTCTCCTTGACTCTCTCTCTCTCCCCTTGACCCCCCCTCTCTCTCTCTCTCCTTGACCCGCTCTCTTGCTCTCTCCTTGACCCCCCCTCTCGCTCTCTCTCCTTGACCCTCTCTCTCTCTCTCTCTCGCTCTCTCTCTCCTCTCTCCTTGAACCCCTCTCTCTCTCGCACTCCTTGATCCCCTCTCTCTCTCTCTCCTTGACTCTCTCTCTGTCCTTGACCCCCCTCTCTCTCTCTTTCTCGCTCCTTGACCCCCCCTCTGTGTGTCTCTCTCTCTCGCTCTCCTTGCCCCCCTCTCTCGCTCTCTCTCCTTGACACCCCCCTCTCTCTCTCTCTCCTTGACCCCCTCTCTCTCGCTCTCCTTGCCAACCCCTCTCTCTCTCCTTGCCCCCCCCCTCTCTCTCTCTCTCTCTCCTTGACCCCCCTCTCTCTGTCTGTCTCCTTGACTCCCCCTCTCTCTCTCTCCCTTGACCACCTCTCTCTCTCTCTCACGCTCTCCATGAACCCGTCTCTCTCTCTCCTTGACCCCCTCTCTCTCTCTCGCTCTCCTTGATCCCTCCACTCTCTCTCTCTCTCTCTCTCTCTCTCTCTCTCTCTCTCTCTCCCCTTGACCCTCCCTCTCTCTCTCCTTGACCCCCTCTCTCTCTACTTGACCCTCTCTCTCTCTATCTCTCTCTCTCTCTCTCCTTGACCCCTCACTCTCGCTCTCCTTGACCCCCCTCTCTCTCTCCTTGACCCCCTCTCTCTGTCGGTCTCCTTCACACCCCCCCTCTCTCTCTCCTTGACCCGCCCTCTCTCTCTCTATCTCTCTCTCTCTCCTTGACACCCTCTCTCTCTCACACGCTCTCCTTGACCCCCCTCTCTCTCGCTCTCCTTGACCCCACCGTCTCTCTCTCTCCTTGACCCTTCACTCTCGCTCTCCTTGACCCCCCTCTCTCTCTCCTTGACCCCCTCTCTCTGTCGGTCTCATTGACCCCCACTCTCTCCCACTCTCTCTCTCCTTGACCCCCTCTCTCTCTCTCTCCTTGACCCCCTTTCTCTCTCTCTCTCCTTGCCCCCCCTTCTCCTTGACCCCCCATCTCTCTTTCTCTCTCTCGCTCACTTTGCCCCCGCCTCTCTCTCTCTCTCCTTGACCCTCTCTCTCTCTCTCGTTGAACCCCTCTGTCTCTGTCTCTCTCTCTCCTTGACTCCCCCCTCTCTCTCTCTCTCTCTCTCTCCTTGAACCCCCTCTCTCTCTCCTTGACCCCCCATCTCTCGGTCTCCTTGCCCCCCTCTCGCTCTCCTTGCCCCTCTTTCTCTCGCTCTCTCTCCTTGACCCCTCTCTCTCACTCTCTCTCGTTGACCCCTCTCTCTGTCTCTCTCTTTCTCTCCTTGACCCTCTCTCTCTCTCTCTCTCTCTCCTTGACCCCCACTCTCTCTCTCTCTCTCTCCTTGACCACCCCTCTCTCTCGGTCTCTCTCTCTCCTTGACCCCCCTCTTTCGCTCTCCTTGCCCCCCTCTCTCGCTCTCTCTCCTTGACCCTCTCTCTCTCTCTCTCTCGCTCGCTCTCTCTCTCCCTCTCTCCTTGATCCCCTCTCTCTCTCGCTCTCCTTGATCCCCTCTCTCTCTTTCTCTCCTTGACTCTCTCTCTCTCTCCTTGACCCCCTCTCTCTCTCTTTCTCTCTCCTTGACCCCCCCTCTGTCTGTCTCTCTCTCTCTCTCTCTCCTTGACCCCCCTCTCTCTTGCTCTCTTTGACCAACTCTCTCTCTCGCTCTCCTTGCCCCCCTCTCTCTCTCTCTCTCTCCTTGACACTCCCCTCTCTCTCTCTCTCTCCTTGCCCCCCCTCTCTCTCTCTCTCTCCTTGACCCCCTCTCTCTCTCGCTCTCCTTGCCAACCCCTCTCTCTCTCTCTCCTTGCCCCACCCTCTCTCTCTCTCTCTCTCCTTGACCCCCTCTCTCTGTCTGTCTCCTTGACCCCCCCTCTCTCTCTCTC